>NC_057863.1:639039555-639344867 GCF_019393635.1 Dromiciops gliroides
TTTTGTATATATCAGAGGTGGTGGCCCATGGAGGACGAATAGGAACGGGATTATAGGAGCCATTCCATGGAAATGTGATCCAGTTTTCCTCTGGAAAGTTCTGAATGTTCTGGGGACATGTGACTCCATGATGAAAGATCTTGGTGCTTTGAGATAATGAAGCAAACCTCATTTTGGCCAGTAAAGCAAAATAGCCACTGACTCAGTGAACCTTTAAAAGGGAGTAAATCCACCCCCTCTCATTGTTCCTTACATTTTCCAGGTGGCAACTCTGGGACTTCCCATGAAGCACTGGAGCCTTTCCCCACCAGGCAGAGGGGGTACATTTCAAGCACATGGCCCAGGAGGCTTAATACATCTCTTGAGGAAATGATAGCCTGGCCCTTTTTTGTCCACACAGAAAGAACCACTGTGGATTCCTCTAACTCCAGGACAAAGGCCTAGAAAATATAGTTTAGAGGAATTGGAAAGGCCAGGACTGGTGGTCAAAGACCTGTGTTCCTGCCTTAGTTCTGCCATTTTCTGTGTGTAACCTTGGACAAGTCCCTTCTCATTGGGCTTGAGTTTCCCCCTTGTAACATGGGAGGTTTAGAATAGATAATTCTCCAAGGCCCCTTCCAGCTCCATAAGCTATGGTCACCTGACTTTTGTTTTTATCTTTGTACCTTTAGGAACTAGTACAAACTTGACACAGGATAATAAATGGTCTCCCCAAGTTGACCAATGATCTCTTGGTGAGTGAGGCCTGGGCAATAAAAAGCATGAAACATACTTAGTGTGTGCCATCTGATAAAATCCCCTACTTGGATGTTGGGAAAGACTGCTTCTGGCCATGAATAATGTTAGACTCAGCTCTGGGGATTCTAAGTCTGTTTCCTTGTGATTACTGTATAAAGAAGAGGAGCCTGTTGATTGGCTGAGGAGACGAAGGTGGCTGTGTATACAAAAGGCACAAACTGACCAAATGAGCTCTTTTTCCTGGTGGTGATGATGGAGACAATAGCTGTTGTAAGCCTCTGGTTGTGAGACACACAGATCCAGCTGAATTGGTATTCCCTGAGAGACCTGCAATTAAAGGAGAGATTCCATCTGTTGGCCATGCTTCATTCAGAGATCAATGGATCAATCAACATTTATTAAGTGCCTTCTGTGTGTCAGGCACTGTGCTAAGCACTGAGGTTACAGAGAAAGGCCAAAAAAAAGTCATTACTCACACATACAAGAAACATCCAGTTTCTTCTCTCAAGGAGCTCACAGTCTTTTTTTTTTTTTTTTTTTGTGAAGCAATTGGGGTTAAGTGACTTGCCCAGGGTCACACAGCTAGTAAGTGTCAAGTGTCTGAGGCCAGATTTAAACTCAGGTCCTCCTGAATCCAGGGCCAGTGCGCTACCCATTGTGCCACCTAGCTGCCCCCTCCTTCATTCTTTTTTGTTGTTGTTGTTGTTTTTGTTTTGTGAGGCAATTGGGGTTAAGTGACTTGCCCAGAGTCACACAGCTAGTAAGTGTTAAATGTCTGAGGTCAGATTTGAACCCAGGTCCTCCAGAATCCAGGGCCGGTGCTTTATCCACTGCGCCACCTGGCTGCCTCCCCCCCTCCTTCATTCTTAAAGAGGATCATGATGGATGTCATGACTTGCAATGAATTGAATTTAAGTGAGGCAGGGCTGTACAAGGTCACCAGCCTCACTTTCTCTTCCAGAGCCTTCTGGGTCTAGTGGCAAGATACTGTGACAAGTAAAACTAAATGTGTAGTCACCTTATTCCTGTCCCAAGTGTAGGGAAAACTAGCTAGGGTTTACTTATAAATTAGAAGCTTTAGCACCAGTTTTGGGGCATTAAGCATTTATTAAAGAGTAAAGAGAGAACACGTGGAGTTCAGAAAGTTATGAAAAGACCTATCTAACCTAATGTCTTCAACTTTACCCACCACAAACCTGTTCTAGCACCAAACTGTGTGTCTTTACATGCTGCTTCAAGCTAATTGGCTAGTGTCACCCAAATCCATTGGTTCACTGGACTTGAGAGTGATCCCGAGTTTAAGTGAGCTGAGAACAATACCCTCTTCAGAGTCAGGCAGGTGTGGCTTCAATTGAATGAACATTAAGTGGGTTAATCAGCAAAGTCAGTCACTCTCAGTCAATCTAATCAGTACAAATCAATCTGGGGCTTTGGGGCATTGGCAAAAAATCCATTTTTTTCTTTTCTTTTTTTTTGTGTGGGGCAATGAGGGTTAAGCGACTTGTCCAGGGTCACACAGCTAGTAAGTGTCAAGTGTCTAAGGCTGGATTTGAACTCAGGTCTTCCTGAATCCAGGACCAGTGCTTTATCCACTGCACCACTTAGCTGTCCCCCATTATTTTCTTACAATACAGATCAGGATGACTGGAGATGGCCCTGGATGTTTAAAGCAATTGGGGTTAAGTGACTTGCCCAGAGTCACACAGCTAGTAAGTGTCTGAGGCTGGATTTGAACTCAGGTCTTCCTGACTCTAGGTCCAGTCCTCTATCTACTGTGTCACCTATAGATAGGATAAATTGGGAGTAGCCTCTGAGGAAAGGCACTAAGATTAAGGAGAACTGAGAAGGCTTCCTGTAGAATATGGCACTTTAGCTGAAACTTGAAAGAAGGTAGGGAAGACGGGAGGTGAAGATGAGGAGGGAGAGTGTTCCAGGCATGGGGAACTC
The DNA here is from genome assembly GCF_019393635.1 of Dromiciops gliroides. Taxonomy (NCBI): domain Eukaryota; kingdom Metazoa; phylum Chordata; class Mammalia; order Microbiotheria; family Microbiotheriidae; genus Dromiciops; species Dromiciops gliroides. Next base: position 639,042,241 of record NC_057863.1, read on the forward strand.
TTATTAATTCCCATATCTAATTAGTTTGCTAAGTCTTATTGATTCTACCTTTTCAGCATCTCTCACATCTGCTCCCCTTCTCTCCACTCAATTACAGATACTCTGATTCAGCCCTTCATCACCTAGACTACTGTAGTAGCATCTTCATTGGCCTCCCTGTTTCCAGTCTCTCCCCTTAAATCTATTGTTTCCAAACCATTGTCAAACTGATATTCCTAAAGAACAAGCCTCACTTGCTCAAGAAGCATCAGAGGCTCCCCACTACCTCTAGGATAACAATAACAACAATAATAATAAATAGCTAGCATTTATATAGTGCCTACTATTTACCAGGCACTTTGCTGAGCACTTTACAAGTATTATTTCATTTCATCCTCAGAACAAACCTAGAAGGCAGGTGCTATTATAATCTCTTTTTTGCAGTTGAAGAAAATGAGGCACAAATTAAGTGACTTGCCCAGGATCACACAGCTAATTAATATCTGAGGCCAGATTGAACTCAGGTCTTCCTGACTCTAGGTCTAGCAGCTCTACCTACCTCAGAGATAATACTGACTCTTTTGTCTAGCGTTTAAAGACTTCAGAATCTGGTTCCAACCAATCTTTAAAAAAAAAATTAATAAAGCTTTTATTTTGTTTTTACCTTGCCTAAATTTGTCTCTTTATCTCTTCCTTCCCCCTCCAAAAGTGTTTTTTAAAGACAAAGAAGAGAAAAAATAGGCAAAAAACAATTAACAATATTGAAAAAAATTGAAAATATATGCCATGTTCCACACCTGTGGACCTACCTACCACCTGTGCAAAAGAGTGGGGAGAGATGTTTTCTCCTATCTCTTCTTCCCTTGGCTCTTGTTCTTTGTAATTTTGCAACATTCCGTTACAGGAATAGTCTGACTGACAAGAAATATCATTCACAGGGCATTTTCCCTGGCTAGTGCCCCATACCCAGAATTCTCTCCCTCCTCTTCTCTGCCTCCTGGTTCCTTTCCAGTCCCACCTCAAATCCAGACCTTTATGAGGAGCCTTTCCTGGTCACCCTTGGTGTGAGTTTGGTCCCTCTGATGATCACCTCCATATTATCCTGCACATGCATCCTGTTTTTACAGAGTTGTTGGCATCTTGTCTCCCCCATTGAGACTGGGAGGTCCTTGAGAGAAGGGACTGTTTTTGTCTTTCTTTGTATCCCCAGCTTAGAACATGATAGGAGTTGAATAAATGTGCATTGACTAACAGAATTTTGTTGGATTGAATGGGACGGAAGACAGTAGGTGCTTAATAAATGATTGTATTGTATTATATATTGTATAGAAGAGAGGGTGCTTAATAAATACCATTAGCATTATATTGTGTAGAATGGAAGAGAGTAGGTACTTATTAAATAGTTATTAGATTTTATGGAGTCCAAGAGATTTGGTGTTCAATAAACACCTGTTGGATTGTATGGAACCAAAAAGAGTGGGTGCTTAATAAATGCCTATTGGATTGTATGGAGACCAAGAGATTGGGTGTTTAATAAATGCCTGTTGGATTATGTTGTGTGGAACAGAAGATAGTAGGTGCTTAATAAATGTCCATTGGATTGCATTGTATGCAGAAGAGGGGGTGCTCAATAAATGCCCATTGCATTGTATGGAACCCAAGGGATTGGGTGCTTAATAAATGCCAGTTGGATTATATTGTGTGGTACAGAAGACAGTAGGTGCTTAATAAATGCCTATAAATTGTATGGCGCCCGATTGATTGGGTGTTTAATAAACGCCCGTTGCATTATACGGAACCAAAAAGAGTAGGTGCTTAATAAATGCCTGTCAGATTGCACTGTATGGAACGGAAGAGAGCGGGTGCTTAATAAGAACCGGTTGCATGGGATCGAATGGAGCCGAAGAGAGGAGGGGCTGGGTGCCCAGGCGGGCGCCCTCCCTCTCCTCCCCGAGCCCGGGACGGTGGCCCTGGGGGCTCCCCGGCCGGCCGAGGACATAGAATGGAGAAGGAGCCGCAGCAGCCCGGGAACGTTCGCTCGCTCGCTTGCTAGCCGGCAGGCAGGCTGGCTGGCGGGCGCGGCGCATGCGCCCTGCCGCCGGGCGGGCGGGCGGGGGCGGCGGCGCGCGGAGGGGGAGGGGGAGGGGGCCGGTGGGCGGGGGCGGGCAGGGCGGTGCGTGGGGTTTCCCGAGGCTGCGGGCAGGGGCCCCCGCCGCGCCCATCGCCGATGGCTGGAGGGATCTGAGGGGCGGACGGAGGCGGCGGCTGCAGCGGCGGGAGCCAGGCCGGGCGCGCGAGGCCGGGGGCGCGAGGGCGGACGCGAGAGGACGAGCGCGAGAGCGAGAGCGCGAGCGGGAGCGGGAGCGCGAGGGCCGGGGCAGCGGCGCGAGCCGGGCGGCGGAGCAGCGGCGGCGGCGGCGGCGGAGCAGCGGCCTCTCCACACCCGCCGCGGACCCTCCGGCCGGCCGACGGACCGACCCACGCCCACGGCGGGAGCCCCTGCCCGGCCCGCGGGAGCCCGGCCGGCCCGGCCCAGCCCAGCAGGCGGCGGCGGCGGCGGAGGAGGAGGCCCAGGCCCCCAGGCCCCCCAGGCCCCCGCGGCGGCGGCGGCGGCGGCGGCCGGAGCCCGAGGACGAGGAGGAGGCCCCCGCCCGTTCATGAGCGGCCCCGCCGAGGTAAGCGCCCCGCCCGGCCGGGCCCTGCCGGGGGCGCCCCCACCCCGCACCCCGCCCGCCCTGCTCAGCCTCCTCTCCCCAGACCGCCCTCCCCCACCCCGCACCCCGCCTTATGTACTCAGCCCCTTCCTCGCCCCCCATCGCCACCCCCTTGTCTACCCGGCTTCCCTCCCAGCCCCCTCCTCTTGGCCCCCCAACCCGCACCCAGCCCCCTCCCCACCCCGCACCCCGCCATGTGGACTCAGCCTCCCTCCCAACCCCCCAGGACCCTCAATGCTGCCCCCTACTTTGTCTCCGTGAGCCCCCCGCCCGGCGCCCCTTGTCTGCCCAGTCTCCCACCCTCTCCAGGCTCCCCCAACCTCCAGCCCATCTTATCCTCCCATGCCCCCACATCCTGTACCCGCGCCCCGTATCCCCTGCACTCCAAATGCTCTCACGCGGCCCCCCCACTTGGTTCTTTCAGGCCCCCAACTCCTGCCCCTCTAGCTCTTCTGCCCCCCACCCCCCACTCCCTGTTGCAGGGCTTCCCAGACCTTCCTTTAAGCCTCCCAGGCTCCCCGTGTTCCCCACACCACCCTCCTCCCAGGCCCCCTGGTCTGCCCTGCTTCCCTGCCAGCTCTCCCCAGCCCCCCATCCTGCCCCCCAGCCGGGCCCTCCCTCCCCCCCCCCCCCCGATTTTGGCCTTCCCAGGTTCCTCCCAAGTAGTCTCCTCCCCGGCCCCTCAGCTCCGGGTTCCTGCTCACATGCCTCCTTCATGCTACCCCCCACCCCCACCCCAGCGCCTCAGTGTGTGTCCTCCCTTCCTCCTCCTCCCCCTGGCCGGGGCCCCCCATACCTCCATGGCCCCTCCTTTATTTGCATCTTCCTCTCCCCTTTCCCAGGCTTCCCCTCGTCTCCTCTTCCTCTTCACATCCCCCCCCCCCCTTCCCTATTTCTTTTCTTCCTCACTCTGGACACTCTGCATCCCTGTATCCCTCCTTTTTTCTCCGTCCTCTCTTCTTTCTTGTCCCCAACAGTACCCCCTCCCATGTTCCCTTGTACACCGAGGCCCTCAAAATCCTTTCCACCCTCCAACAGCCATGTCTTGTCTTCCTGTAGTCCTCTCTTTCTTTCCTTCTGGTCCCCCAGCATCCTTGTCTCCATGTTTCCTCTTTCTTTCCTTCCCCTCCTCCTCCTCCTCCTCTCCCTCCCTGTCCTCTGTCTCATTTTTCTCCCTTCCTGCCCCCAACATCCTTCCCCAGTGTCCCCCTGTTTTTCTCCTTCCTCCCTCCCTCCCTCCCTCCCTTCCTCCCTTCCTTCCTTCCTTCCCTCCCTCCCTCCCTCCCTCCCTCCCTCCCTCCCTCCCTCCCCTATGGCCCCGAGGCTGTCCTCCCCGGGCTCTTCCCAGCTAGCTGAAACCGCAGCCCTTGGAGGGGGTCGCGTGTGTCCAGACTTGCACCTAGGTAGGGCTGGATTTTGTCTCTTTATGTGTAAGAATATACACAGAGAGAGGTAAAATTCAATTTCAGCACTTCTCCCCCCACCCCCCTTCAAATCTCTCTACCCCTTAGAAAGTGGGTGGGTTTGTGCTTACGCGGCTGTGGGGAAAAAGGAGAATTAGAAGAGGGAGTGTTTCTTCGGTACATTTGGAGGGTCAGGAGATACTGAATGTTGTGGGGTTCCTTTCTTGAGCATAATTTCCTTTAGACTATCCGAAATAGGTAGTGTGTAATGTTTTTAATTGTGAACGGGAAGAGCGGAGGGATTGAAAATTAATCCCAAAAGAGGAGAGTTAAAGGGCTTTTCAAGAATGCTGTTGTGTGTAGTGTAATGTGGAGAATTGATTAATAAAAAAGGGGGTGTCTGCTGTAGGCAAACCCTAACCCAGAAAAAGAAGCACCTAGATTTGGGGTGAAATTGATATTTACTAAAGGGGAAATGACTATTTTATCAGAAAGCATGCTTAAAGGATTTGGTACCATATGTATTTCTGTGAATTTCTTCCTTCTGCATCTGTTAGGGTGGTGCTTTTTTTTTTTTTTGGGTGCATGTAACTGGAATATGTAAGATCATGGAGGATGTGTGCCAGAACAGAGTAAGGGAGCAAGTCTCCATGGAAATCAGTGCTAGAATATGGAGTTAAAAATACCCAAACAGCCTATTGTAAAAAGTTCAAGATTCTTTTTAGAAAGTGAGATTTTTCTGTAACAAAAAATGTTCTTCTAATTTTAAGCTAGTAGACAAAGGAATAGGAGGCAGTAAATACTTTGGAATATGAGAAAGGTAATAAGGTTTCTTTGACAAGACCTTATCTTCTCCCCACCTCCCCCTCTTTTGGGGGGCATTTTTTAAAAACAGAGGTTATTTCAGGATGCCGGTTTGTCACTTGTACGGGATTCGTTGAGATTTTAGCAGATGTGGCTTAAAAATTTTTGTAACAAAATCACTTGGGACTCAGAATACTTACTTGAAAAAGCATTTTTCCCTTACCAATGACTTCCACATTACAATTTTAGGTACTGACTGCACATTTAAAGAAGAGAGGAAGAGTAAAATGAGGAAGCTGAGAACCTAGTAAACTGAGGGGTTTTTTATTTTGTTTTTTTGTTTTGTTTTGTTTTTTTTAGGCAGCTGACTAAAATGAAGGAGGGGATTTAAAACAGGAACAAAGAACTGGGATAAGTCACAAAATAACATTTTACAGCCGTGGTCTTTTTAACCTCTTGACAAATTTATCCCATATCTTTAGGTTTTTCTGCAAAGTGTAGGGCTAATTCAGAATACAATTTTATCTTGTGAGGTATGAGGGTTAAAATGGTAGAACTATACACCCTTAAAAAGGATTTAGATCTCGTTCTCCATGCTAATTGATAGACCCCAGAGTTAGTCCGGGAGGCAGTAATAACAGGGCAGTTGTGTATGTGTGAGAATTTTCCCTTGCTGTGAATGAATGGGTCCTTCTGTGCCTGGGCCCAATAACTGCAACAAGATGGCGTTTTCACTAAGGCTGTAGCTTTCTCTTCAGAATGCTCCCTCCTCATCACAGCTTTACTAGATTATATTCTGGTTTTGTTTGTATTTTGCATTTGTTAGTTTTCATTTGCATTATTTGAGAAGACTTCAAAAGAGGGAGAGAAGAAGGGAAGTGACTCAAGTGACATGGTTTCTTCCTATTTTTTGAAGAGCTTCTCTTCAAACTGAAGACCAGTGGGAGTAGTAAATAGTTAATTGAAAATTCCACCTAGATGGTAACTAGAACAGCTGATAATATGAATTTTTACCTCTTGCTATATTACTTAGACTTTTTTCTTTATATAATATCTGATTAATTTGTTCACGTTACCTCTTAAAATACTTTATTTGCTCAGTAAGAACTTAAACATACCAAATTCATTAACAATACAAAAGTAGAATTATTTCCACTTATTCTACTTGTTGCTAGATCTTTATTGCTCATCTTTTTGGGAAACTTTATACAAGTCTTAGTTAACATGTTTCTGTGGATAGTCTTCATTTAGTGAAGGAAGATGGTAATTGTTTGTATTTTGTTTTGGAAAAGGAGATGGGAAGAGCCAGAGTTAAATAGCATATCAAATTTTCGGTAGAAGTAATGCGTCTTACTGATAGTTTGGGGGAGTTAGTGCCCTTTTTGTATTTTACATTTGTTATACACAGCAAGGAATATGACATTCAATAATCTGAAGTAATATTGAGTAATAAAACGGTATTGTTTTATCAGCAACTGCATAAGTTTTGAATATTTTCACAATTATGAAATGTTTGGGTTGCCCCCTACTACCTGATATTTATTTTCTTTATTTTTCATTGCTTATGTTACATTAGTACATAGTGCATGATAGAGTAAGCTTTTTCTTGGTTGGGTGGGTGAGACAGCCCCTTGTTTGAGAGTAAGGATTTAGGGTGCAACTTATTAAAGGCATGGTCTGTGCAGAGTAGGGGTGTAGGAATCTCTAAAATGAACTAGTATTTTGTGAGGAAAAAAAATTGGGGGGGGTGTCATTCAGTTTTAACACTAACGTGTTGTGTGTTGATGGGGATGAAATTGATCTGGGCTGTATTGCTCCAAAGTACAGATTCAGGATCAATTGCTGGGAAGCTCCAGGCCCCCAGATTTTGACTCAGTATAAGAATTTTTTTCTTTTTTGGGGGGGGGGCGGTTTGCAGGGCATTGGGGGTTAAGTGACTTGCCCAGGGTCACACAGCTAGTAAGTGTTAAGTGACAGAGATTGGATTTGAACTCAGGCACTCCTGAATCCAGAACTGGTGCTTTAGCTGCCCCAGTATAATAATTTTCTAATAATTAGACCATCCTCCAAACAGAATGAGGGCAGTCTTTGTGAGTGGAGCCAGTCAGCTAGAACTTTACTACTTAGGCTCCCACTGTTCACTGATTGAGAGCCTTGGGCAAGTCTCTACACCTTTTTGCATCTTTCTCTAAAATGAAGACATTGTATTGGAGGATCTCTAGTGTTCCCTCTGAAGCTCAAAAATCCTGTGCTTCTCTGTTACAGAGATTCTTGAATTAGACAAGGGGCTGAACTTGATTGCTGGTGTCAAACTCTGATAGAAATGGATCCCCACAGCTGTTTTATCGGTTTAGAAAACCACAAATTTACATCTATTTGTATTTATTTTGTTAAACATTTCCCAATTCCATTTTAATCTGGTTCTGGCCAGATTTGGGAGTTTGGGGCAGATCTGCCCACTGTGAGTTTGATTCTTCTCAACTAGATGGTTTCCAAGATCTCTTTTTGCCAAGATGATTGTGATTCTAGTTACACAGGAATTCTTTGAAGGTAAGACTTTGGAAAAACAAAGTAGCATTCTGTATTTGTGACTGAAGCCACTCCATTTATCCTTGCTTACTAGTACCAACTCATCAGTTAGTGAGTAGCAGCCTGTCTTTGAAACCTAATACCCCATGTTAGAATTCCATAGACATTTTGCTGGAATCAAATCACTGCCTTTTTGTTAAGGAAATTGGTACTGACCCTTTAAGTACAAGACTTAAAGAATTAAGTTTCTTACTTGTGTCGCTTCAGTCATCTCTGACTCTTTGTGACTCCGTTTGGGTTTTTTTGGGCAAAGAAACTGGAGTGGTTTGCCATTTCCTTCTCCGCCTCATTTTACAGTTGAGAAAACAGAGACAAATGGGGGTTAGTGACTTGCCCAGGGTCACACAGTTCTTCCTGATGCCAGGTCCAGTGCTCTATACACTGCGCCACCTAGCTGCTCTCTTCTTAGGTGTACATAACTTATTTAGCAAAACCATACGTGTTTATGCCCGAGGAGTATAAGCAGTGACAGATCCATCAGCTTAGAAAGGCGTTGAGCCCAGTATGTCTGTCATCTGAGGAACAGCCTTGCTAAGTTTGGAGGCTCATCACCAGAAGATTGTCTACCAAGTGATAGTAGATGGTCCCCCCCAAATCTAAGGTATAGAGATGTGATCTGCTTTGGTCCACACTGCTGAAATGATGGATGCTTGTAGGGATTTATCACTGTTTATGCAGTATCTGATTTAACAGCTTTTTTTGATCTTTTCTCATGATTATAGATTCTTGCTGAATTGCAAGTCACATTGTTCGGCTGGTTCTGTATGAGCAGTGTAATTATTCATATTACAATAGTCATCTAGCACAGTGCTTTGTATATAATAGATATTTAATGCTTTTTAAAAATTTCATCTGAATTTAGAAATTGTTAGCAAATTTATAGCTTCTCAAATGTTGTTTGTAAAATTAGAAATTTTAAAACAGTGTTATTTTCATTTCACTTAATGGGTATTGTTTTCCCTTGGGAAAAGGTAGCTCCAAGTTATCTTACAAAGTGATGGCCATGTCTATCTGAATTATTTAATTAGGTTGACTTTTTTAAGATAGTACATATCTTAATGAGCAGTGCTGATATTTTAGTATTACAGTGTTGGCAAAATATCTTCATCTTCAAATAATTGTTTTTTCTCCCCTGATGAGCTTGGCTCATGTTGCTCTAAATTGGATTAAATTCTTACTGACATGGGACTCTTAGCTTTTCAGCTTTAGTGGATTGGTAATTGATATTCTCGGTATTAATATCTAGGTTTGGCCATATGGCATACTTGGGGGGGCAGGGCATTGAGGGTTAAGTGACTTGTCTGGGGTCACACGCAGCTAGTTAAGTGTCAAGTGTCTGAGGCTGGATTTGAACTCAGGTCCTCCTGAATCCAAGGACAGTGCTTTATCCACATACCATATTATTTTAAAGCCTTTAGTGCTAGTTAAATTTTGACAAGACTGAAAGCAAAAATCCTATGATCATACAACTGAATTAGTTGTTAACCAGTTATCTTTGGACTTAGAAAAACTGGTATTGGTTTCTTTTGACATTACTTCAGGTAGATAGATATGGGGCATTGACAGATCCGAAAGCATAAAATATGCTGGTGATGAATTATCAGGTGTTTGTGTTTCTACACTAGAAAAAGGTCATGGTAGACTTTAGCCAAAAAGGAACTCAAAAAAGTGTCTCTCATAACTCACCTGAGAGAACTTTCTGGTTTTAAAAGTTACTGAAATAAAAATCTTCTCCAAATTACGGCTTCACGTTAACTGGTTTTGGACAAGGGATAGGATTTAAGAGCTGTTTTGCTACTAAAACCTCATTTTAGAGATACAGGCAATTTGTAGAAATTTGAGTCAGCCAGTGGATTAGTAAAATATTAAAAGCTTTTTTAAAAAGATTTGAGCTATCCTGTAACCAATATCTCCACCATTAGGTACCACAGTTATCAGTGGAAATGATTGCTAGTTTTTTCGTGGTGGAATAATAAACATGCTTTGTAAAAAAGAGTCAGTATTCTTAATTTTTTTTCTTTCAAGCAACTAAAGTATTATTCATTTTTGGTAAAGACTTATTTGTAGAATCCTATTGATTTAAAAGACAAAAAATCAAGTTTCTCTGAGGCATCATTGAACAGATTATAATCTGAAACTGCCTTACCATTGATAATGGGTTATTTTTGTCTTATCAATAAATTAGCTCAATGCAGAAATAGGTTTAATGTGATTGTACATATATAACCTATATCAGATTGTTTTCTGTCTTGGGGTGGGTAGGGGAGACAGGGAGGGAGAAAAATTTGAAACTAAAAATCTTATGAAAACAATGTAACTGGAAAATAATACAATACTTTAAGATTTTAAAAAATGAATTAGTTCAAGTTCAGGGAAGACTTAAAATGTGAGTCTTCAGGATTCCAAACCTAGAACACACAAGGGTTGTAAAAGTTTTGATGTCATATTGTACTTGCTTACGTTGTGTGCCTTGTTTTCTTTGATATATACGTGTGTGTGTATATAGGTGTGTTTTCCTAGCTTTGTCCTGGCCTGTCTAGCAAAAGGATAGGGCCACCATAAAATGTATGCCTGTTGGGCATAACAAAAGCTATTTGTGTGGTAACTTGACTATTGGGTGTAACAAAAGAGATCTGCGTGATAACTCCACTGTGACTTTCAGTTTTAGGGAAACTAGAAAATTTTGCTATAATGTCTTAAAAATAACTGGGCTAATGTGTCACTCTTTGTTTCTTAGGATATTGATTTTATATTAGATGATTAATTGAAAGCTTTTTAAAAAATGTCTTATTAGGGAGATTAATTCAGGGCACGTGAGCTTGTGTGTACCCTTTTCTTTATCACTCTGAGCCTCAGTTTCTTCATCTTTAAAATGATGGGATTGGAGGAGATGGTCTTTCAAAAGGCCCATTCCAAATGTCAAGTCATGTGATTTCCACTTCTACAGTCCAGGTTTTACCCATCATTGCTCTAATCCTGTCCTCCCCAGTTTTCTTCCTTCTGAATGTTCATATATTTGGGCTCTTTATTGAGTCTTTGAGGATAGCGTTCCCCATTATTATATTTGTGTCACATAAGCTGAACTTTGGAGGAAGCTTGGAGAGAAATGCCATCCATTCCAGGCAAGATTGGGGAACAGCCTGGGAGTGCAGAGGGGAGGAAATAGGGCAAGTCATCTAGCTTGGCTGAAAGAGGGAAGGTGGTGGTATTATTGGGAAAAAGGAAGGGGTACCTGAGAGCGATGTTACAGAGGAAGAATGGAGAGGACCTAGCAACTAATTGATTAAAGGAGATGAGGGAGAAAGAGTTAAAGATGACTGGAATTTGAAGCATGGGTTAAGTGGGCTAAGCAAAAGGCAGTGCCATTCACTGGAATAGGGAAGACACTTAGATGCTTTATGGATGGATGGATGGATGGATGGATGGATGGATGGATGGATGGATGGATGGATGGATGGATGGATGGATGGATGAATGAATGAATGAGTGAGTGAACGAATGAATGAACTTTTGTCCCACTTCAGTCTTTAAAAATTTTAGCTAGAAATTGCCCAATACAAATAATACCTCTTAATTGAAAAAAAAAAACCTAAAAGTTTTAAATGGTTCCTATTTTAGTAGCATACCTCATTTTTATTTATTTATTTTTGGTGGGGCAGTGAGAATTAAGTGACTTGCCCAGGGTCACACAGTAAGTGTCAAGCGTCTGAGGCCGGATTTGAACTCAGGTACGCCTGACTCCAGGGCCGATCCTCTATCCACTGCGCCACCTAGCTGCCCCTCAGCACACCTCATTTTAAGCAAAGCTTCCTGAATTACAGCAAACTACACTAAAATGGTATTACATATGATGGCCCATTAAATGTTAGCTCCCCTACTTGATGTAAGCATTTTTTACAAATCAGTAACTACTCTCTTTAGAGATAAGGAACTGATAAATTTGTAAGTTGAAGTGTTAAGAGAAATGAAAACAAAGTATCTTAAAAATTATATTTATGGGGGAGCTAGGTGGTGCAGTGGATAAAGCACTGACCCTGGGTTCAGGAGGACCCGAGTTCAAATTTGTCCTTAGAAACTTGACACTTACTAGCTGTGTGACTCTGGTCAAGTCACTTAACCCTCATTGCCCTGTGCCAAAAAAAGGGTGTAAATAAAATTATATTTTAGATCAGTAGGAACATTATTCTGTTTCGGGATAGGTTGGGGGGAGAATGCTTATAGTGAATTAAATTTGTATTTTAAAACTTAATAATATACACATTGAAACTTAATAAAATAGTGTTTATATTTTATTTAAAAATCAGAGAAAGGAGGTGGAAATTTTTTTAATTTAATTTTTCTATCTAGTCTAAAGGTGAATGCCTTGTATTTGGGGGAGAAAACTAACTTTTTAGTAAAGAAAGGATGCCTACAGAAAGTTTTTCTTTTCCCTCCATTATAGTGTAAAATTTCCAGAAATTTTGAAAGCATAGGGATGGGGGGGGGGCACTTAACACAGCATCTCCTATCAAAGTCATTTTTTTTAGCTTAAGAAAATAAAAAAGATATTACGTGTTCTGTAGCACTTAGATTTCAGGGTGGTTTCACATTTTCCACTTCATCCTCAAAGCCTTCTAAGCAGAATGCTTAGTATGATTCCTTTTTACAGGTTGAAAAATTCATTCTGAGGTTCAGTGATATAAAAGAAGCATCAAGGACAGCTAGGTGGTGCAGTGGATAGAGCACCGGCCCTGGATTCAGGGGGACCTGAGTTCAAATCCAGCCTCAAACACTTAACACTTACTAGCTGTGTGACCCTGGGCAAGTCACTTAACCCCAATTGCCTCACCAAAAAAAAGAAGCAGCAGCCATATTCTGTAAAAAAGCACAAGATTGGCAGTCAGAAGAGCTGGGCTTCCCCTGTCATCTTCGCCTATTAATTACTAGCTGTGGAACCTTAGCCACTGCTGTTCTCTGGGCCTCAGGAAATAAGCTTTATGAGGGCAGGGACAGTTTTTTGTTGTCAAGTCAACAAGCATTTGTTTAGTGCCTGCTATGTGCCAGGCACTGTGCCAAGTGCTGGGGCTACAAACAGCAGTTCAAAATTTTTTTTGTTCCTGCTCTCAAGGAGCTTGCAGGTCTAATGGGGGAAGCAGCATGCCAACAACTTTATACATACAAGATACGCTCTAGGATAGACTGGAGGTAACCTCAAAGAAAGGCACTAGCATTGAGGTGGCCTGGAAAAGACTTCTTGTAGAAGGTGGAGTTTTGACTGAGGTTTGGAGAAAACCAGGGCAGCCAGGAGGTCTAGATGATGCCCTAGCAGACAGGCTAAGTGCTTGATGAATGCTTGTTGTATCACGGCAGCCTGGATCAAGGATTCTTAACCTGGGCAATCTGAACTTGTATTCGTAAATAGTAGGTTGGTAATTTATATTTCAGTAGAACTTGTTTCTTTTGTCATCCATTGTGTTTTATTTAAAACATTCTGAGATGAGGTCTATAGGCCTCGTCAGACTGACAAAAAAAAGGTTAAGAACAACATATCATCAAGGTGATCGCAAAGGGCCCTTCCCATCCCAAATGTTATTATCCTGTTAGTGACTATTGGAGGTCCTGCAGCTAGAAAGTGGCTAGCCAGTACCAGAGTCCAGGCCTTCTCACTGCTTGCTAGGTTGCTATTCTTTCCATCATTCCAAGCTGTCTGATAAAGTTATAATATTTGTTCTAATTTATTTTAAAACATAACTTATTTCAACAGCAGCCATAAATTTGCTAATTTAATTTACTGTTTTGTTATCAATGTAACTGTCAGTTATTGAATTTTAAGGAATATAGCATGTTTTGAGTTTCAACAATTTAAACCAGACCTTAACTTCCATTTCCCATGTTCACTTCAGTCTCCTCTGTCTTTGGCCCTTTGAGCAATCAGAGCAGTAAGTGCCTTGTTTCTAAACTCTACAGCAGAGGTGCCAAACATTGGGCCAGAGGCCCACCACACTCCCAAGTGCTGACCAAACCAGGTTAAGATGTAATTGAGAAATAATTAACAAAATGAGTAAAAATACAATAAAATATAGCTAATGTTACATTTGACAACTAAGTCAATATGCAACCCAAAGGGATCCTTATGTACTCTTTATTGGCCCCTGTTTCTATTTGAGTTGAACACCCCTGTGCTACAGGAATGAAAGGTTAATGGGGCCAGTGGTCATTCCTTTCCTGATCCTTTCAGGCCTATTCAGGAAGACAAAACTGTGTCCTTCCATTGGATCAAAAGTTTTAGGTGGAAATTCTCAGGTAAAGAATAGTGAAAATGACAGAAGCAAAGCATGATTTTCACTTTCTCCTTTGAGAGATGTGCAGTGTTGCTAGTTTTCATTGTAGAAAAATTCTGAGAATTGGAGTCACAACTTTTACATAGGACTGACTGGCATTAGGTGGATTCTGTCAGAGCATGCAGGCTTTCTGTCCATCAGTGAACACTTCTAGCCCTTATGAACTGCCCATCTTGTCATACATCTCTGTGATGACATTCTTTTTGTCCTTATGTACAAAGAGATCTAGAGGAAGGTCCCCAAATACTCCGTGAACCCCGTGGAGAATTTTTTAGGAGGACACAAACAGTGGTCACACGGGATGAAAAGGCATGGGTCAGTTGCCATCTGTACTGTTGGCAAAGGGTATCAGCATTGAGATCAGATTGAGTTAAAACCTTATAGCAATTTATGAACACATAACAATTTTTAATTTGTTATTCTTTAGAATTATAATTCTCAAATTTTTAAGTGTTTTAGGAAAAAACCGTTAGTCACTCAAAAAATGCTTTTCCCTCTACCAGATTTCTGTAAACATCACCTGTCCACCCCCCAGTTACATTTACTCCTTGTGTCTTCACACTTCTCTTTAATTCTTATGATACATTTAGGATACATAGAAAATGGGTACAGACAAATTTTATATCGACACTTTGAGGCACAGTTGGTAGATTTAATAGAGAATAAAAACTTGCTCATCAAGTATTATAGCCATCTATTGTTTTCTCTTCTGCAGCAAAGTTTTCTAGAATGCTCCTTGTTTCTATACCCTCTGTGACAAGTTCATAGATGGAATCCCTGGTTTCTTACAAGGCTCAGCCCAAATGCCACCTTTTGTAGGAGGCCCTTTCCTAGTCCTCCCCCAGTTGATTGCTATAGTGATAAAATTTCATTATTTCAAGTTTTTATTTGTCCAAGCTAAGAAAAATTGGTGGTAATGATGGATTAGTTTAGCTTAGTACATGTTTGACAGTTTAGAGAACATCAAGACCTTATCTGTACTTGCCTACTGTGTTTTGATGATTCATTTAGACAAGGATTTACTATGCTAGTACTGTGGAAGGCGGGGTCAGCTAGGTGGCCCAGTGCACAGAGCGCCACGCCAGGAGTCAGGAAGAGTTCAAATCTGGTCTCAGATACTTACTAGCTGTGTGACCCTGTGTAAGTCACTTCACCCTATTTGTCAAACAAGCTGGAGAAGGAAATGGCCAACTACTCTAGGATCTTTGCCAAGAAAACCCCAGATGTCATGACTGAGCAACTTGAGGTAGGGCCTGGGCATACAAAGACAAAAAATGAGAGTCTTGTTCTCAAGAAGCTTCTGTTTCATTGGTGGAAAGCAGTATGGAATAAGTAAATATAAAATAATTTGGGGAAGGAGTGAATGTGTGGAATTGGACAAGGCCCTGTGAAGGAAGTAAGCTGTGTTTGAGATATAGGTTTCTTGAGAAACAAATTTTAGAAATTTGCAATGATGCAGTAATACAGAGTTTAAAAGGCTTTATTTTTTGTTTTATCTATATCTATCTGTCTGTCTACCTACCTACCTATCTATCTATCTATCTTTGTGGGGCAGTGGGGGTTAGGTGACTTGTCCAAGGTCACACAGCTAGTAAGTGTCAAGTGTCTGAGGCCGGATTTGAACTTAGGTCCTCCTGAATCCAGGGCTGGTGCTTTACCCACTATGTCACCTACCTGCCCCTAAAAGGCTTTATTTTAAAAGAAAATTATAGATTTCAAATTCAACAAACACTTGCTAAATGTCTATCCTGTAGAATGTCCTGGTTCAGAAGAAAAAGATTAAGAAATTGCCTTAATGCCTTGCCCTTATGGAAATTGCTGTCTTAAGGGTGGATATGACATACAAATACAAAACAGATTTGAGTGTAAGTGTATAATAGAGGTATAGAGGCGGAAAGTACTTGTAATTGGGGGGGGGGGAGATAAGGAAAAGGTTTTTATGGAGAATAGCCTTTGCACTATGGGATAGGAAGTCATCAAGTGGCCATGGAGAAGGAGAAGGGAGGTCATTGCATTAATGGGATGTTGCATAAGAAAAGTCATGAAAGGGGGAGAATAGCTTATATGCAGGGGCTGAGTCCAGTTTGGCTGAATCCTAGAGTGTATGGGGGGAAGTAATATATGAGAGTAAGCTAGAAAGATGGGTGGTCTGCTGCATCCTGGAGGAGTTTGAACTTTTCTGTAAGGCTTTGGGGTGGTATTAACAGGTTTTGAGCAAAGGAATGACATGATCTGTACGCCAGGAATAGTAATCTGTGAAAGATGGATTGGTTGGAGGAGACATGGATTAGGCTGTTTTAGTGTAATTGTCGTAAGGAGAACATCTCCACAAGGGTTATTGACGGTGTGAGTAACAGGGGAACAAATGTGAGGAGGACTGCGTTTCAGTGCATCCCCAATCATGTTATGTCATCCTGTAGTATGGAATCAGCACCTTAATATGACATGGCATGCTGTAGTATGACATTGTATAACACTTACTGGGCATTGAATATTGTAAAGTACTCTTGACAGACTCAAATAGAATCATCATGAATGTTCTAGGGAACCTTTTCTGTCTTGGACTCATCCTTAAAATGATAATGTCCAAAGGAAGTTAGCTTGAATTTGCTATAAGATTTAAATATTAATTTCACTTTGTGTTGAGAATTTGTAAATTATTTTGCTTAATATGCTTTTTTTTTTTGTGAGGCATTTGGGGTTAAGTGACTTGCCCAGGGTCACACAGCTAGTAAGTGTCAATAGTCTGAGGCCGGATTTGAACTCAGGTACTCCTGACTCCAGGGCCGGTGCTCTATCCACTGCACCACCTAGCTGCCCTGCTTAATATGCATTTTAATAGGACATTGAGTTTGGATGGTAAAAGAACCTTTACCTTTTTCTCAGTTGTAATATCCATATTGTGTTTTATATACTAGGCACAAATTTGTAGGTGCTAGTCCATCCATATACTGTTCACATTATTAGTAATTATAGTCAGGGGAAAATGTGAAGGTAATGCTAGTATCAAAAGGTTGCATACTTTGAATTAATTTTTTAGTAAGGGTATTTTTATGCTGACCAAGCTGTCTACACTTGAACCTAATTCCCTTGGGACCACTGAGAAGACTGTAAGATGGCTGGTCAGGTTTGGGTGCTGTCTCTCACCCCTTTGGGAGTTATACGTATACATATTAACACAGTATTTTAACCCAGTGATCTCCAAAGTAGGGGACATGTTCCTCCAGGGTTCTGTTGCTTTATTCCAAGAAGTATGTGATCAAGGGTCCTACCCCACTTTTCCTGAGAGAGCCAATTATAGGTTTGTCTTCAGTATGGTTATGCCTCCCCCATCATTCATTCGCCCCACTCTTACTACTGGTGGGAGGGGTAAGGAGATAGGGGAGAGGGTGTTGTTGACGTCTCAGGTTTATAACCTAACTCTAGCTCAAGCATATCCTATCCCTACCTTGGCTGGGTCTTTTTCCTAACCCTTTTTTCACTGGGAAAGAGCGAGTAAGTAGTATAACATGAGAAGTTGCGTGCCACAAACTTTCTTTTCCCACAAACTCATTCCTCTTCCAAACTTCCCTGTTATTCTAAGGGCACCACCACACCCAGGTTCACAACTTTGGTATTATCCTCAACTCTTCACTCTTTACCCTGCATATCCATTCAGTGGCCAAATCATGTTGTTTCTACCTCCTTAACGTTTCCTCTCTAAGTGGTGCTTGATTTTTTTTGGCTAAAATAGATTGCTAGTTCTTTGATTATGAAATTCTATATATTAGGTGAGTTTATGATGAGAGCTAGCATTAGAATGCTGAATCATCTAGTAATGACAACTAACCTTTACATAACACTTTAAAATGTACAAAGCACTTGGTATTATTTCATTTGACCCTCACAGCAACCTTATTAGGCGGATGCTATTATTATTCCCATTTTACAAATGGAATAACTGAGCCAGAAAGAGTTAAAGTCATTTGCCCACTATAACACAGCTACTAAGTGTCTCAGGCAGAATTTTAACTATAGTCTCCCAGATTCTTAAGTTGCTTGCCCTTTTGGGGGTGGGGGAGGTCAAATAAGCTACATAAACTGGTGTGGGTTGAATTTTTGTGTGTGTTTTTTAAAGCAATTAATATTTGCTGATATATAAATCAGTTATGTGTGAAGCTTTATTTCAGCTTCTGGTCTAATGAGTTCATTCCTATTTGTATGGCTATTTTATCTTTTAAAATAAGTTTTTAGCTAATTTTTAAAAATCTGACCTTATTTGCCACATTCCATATTCATAGACCTCATATATGGATGCCTTCTCATATCTCTGATTTGAGACCAAACTTAGTCACTATAATTTCATAGCATTCAGTTTTGATTATTTTGTTATTTTTCTTTTCATTTACATTGTCATCACAGTTAGTATTGTTTCTGCTTACTTCATTTCTCCTCAGCTCAGATGTCTTCATGTGTCTCTCTGGTCATCATATTGTTTCTTACTGTAATATTCTTTTATATTTATGTATCACAATTAGATTAGCCATTCTCCGCTTGATGACTGTTGTCATTGTTTCTGGTTCTTGCTGCCATTAAAAATGCTTCTATAAATATTTTGGTGTATATGAGCCTTTTCTTTTTTGTTATTAACTTCTTAGGCGTATATGCCTAGCAATGAAATCTCTGGGTCAGAAGATAGAAATCTTTAGTCACTTTCTTCATATAACTCCAAAATGATTGGACCATTTCATAGCTCCAGTCAGCATCAGTTTGCCCATCTTTGCCCCTCTGACACTGGGCTAGTCTTATCTTTTATCATGTTAGCAAATTTGCTAGGTATGTATTTTTAGTGATTAGAAGCATTCTTTCATACTGTTGCTAACAGTACTCCAAAGAATTGCAAACTAACCATTCTTATCCTTTATTATTTAGTATTGGAGAAAGGTTTTGTTTTTATGTATTCTGTTAGTTGTTTGATTAGAGATTTTTGGGCTGATAAGTGGCTGGAGTTCAGCAAGACCCCAAGTTCAAATTTAGCCTTGGACACTCACAACCATGTGATTCCCCTGGTCAAGTCACTTCACCCTTGTTTGCCTTAATCCACTGGAGAAGGAAATGGCAAATCACACCAGTATTTTTGCAAGAAAACTCCATGGATAGCACTAGTGTGCTGTGGTTCACAGGGTCATGGAAAGTTAGATGCAACTGAACAACAACATATCAGAGATTTTGGTAGAAAGATTTTTCACATTCAACCAATTCCCATCTTATCTTAGTTGCATTAATTTTATTCATGTAAAAGCATTTCAGTTGTATGTAATTGAAATTACCTATTTTATCTTTTGTAATGACTTTTCTTAACCCTTGTTTGGTTAAGAATTTCACAGCCTAGCCACAGCTGTGCAATGTGTGTATATGATCTTTTCTTTAAAAAATTTATGACATGAGCCTTAATATTCAGGTTACACAACTGATTTATTGACTATCTTCCTGTGTTTTGATAAAAGATGAAGGTACATAAAAGTATATAGTAAGTTTGTCTGATAATGTTCCACTAATTTCAGGTTGTTAAAGTGGGTGTTTGCTACTGTGGAATATGAGGTCCTTTAGATACTCCTGTGGATCACATGAAGCCTCAACACATGGAAGAGTCTTCTAGAAAAGACTGATAATCATTCCCAGGAGTTTGACCTGACCATCCACATGGGGAATGCCAAATGAATGAAGAATGTTGGTTTCTCTGATGCCAACATTTTCTTGGATGGACAGCCCAGAGAGTTTGTCCGTCAGCTTATATACCCAAGACAAACAGTGTAGACAGTATAGTAGGACAGATAATATACATAAACTGTGGATTGGACTGAGAGTTGGACATGTGGAGGAAAATGGATTGTATTCCCTTCAAGAAATTGCAATTAGGGGCAGCTAGGTGGCGCAGTGGATAGAGCACCGGCCCTGGATTCAGGAGGACCTGAGTTCAAATCCGGCATCAGACACAACACTTACTAGCTGTGTGACCCTGTCACTTAACCCCAGTTTCCTCACTAAAAAAAGAAATTGCAATTAACTGTCCCTAAGCCTTCCGTGAAATTAAAGGCCCATCTACCAACCTCTATTTGTGTTGCCCATTGCCATTGAGATGAATACAATGGCTTCCAAAGAATTAAAAATGAGGATCACACAGAGAGCAGTAGAGTGGCACATGGGAGATAAGAGCAAATTGCGACAACAACAAAAAAATCAATGAGATAGATTATCATTAAGGAATTGTATGTTTGGAAGAGAAAATGGACTGATCGTATGGTGAACTGTCCACCTCTTCTCCTTCATGTTCACCATACGATCAGTCCATTTTCTCTTCCAAACATACAATTCCTTAATGATAATCTATCTCATTGATTTTTTATTAGTCAGAAGTTTGTTAGAAAGGCTTCACTCACTCTAAACTGTCAATTCCACTTCTGCTTTCATCCCTACATAGTACTTCCCAAAGGAGATTTGAACTCCTTCCCAGGAAATAAACAGGAACCAAGCCTTCATATCCCAGCCACCAGTTCCAAACCATGCCTCCAGGTTTACTCCTCCGTCCAGGTCTCTTGTGTGTTGTCTTTCCTCACTGAAATGTAACCTCCTTGAGAGTAGGAACTATCTTGGCTAGTATTTGTATCACTAGTAAATGCTTAAGAAATCACCAACAGCTCATGACCCAGAAAATGAAAAAGAAATACTGTGTGTGTATACTCTTTTTTTTTTTTTTTTTTTTGGTGAGGCAGTTGGGGTTAAGTGACTTGCCCAGGGTCACACAGCTAGTAAGTGTTAAGTGTCTGAGGCCAGATTTGAACTCACGTCGTCCTGATTCCAGGGCTGGTGCTCTATCCATTGCACCACCTAGCTGCCCCATATATTCTTTTTTTTTTTTTTTTTGCCCCATATACTCTTGATACTAACATAAACTACAGCATAAAGTAATTTGTGGCATACAACAGAGAAATGATGAAGTATAGTAATTAGGGTTCTGCCTTTGAATCAGGAAGACCTGGGTTCAAGATCTACCTTTTAACACATGCTTAGTTTTATGATCTTGGGCAAGTGCCACTTGTTGGTACCCCAAGGAACTCTAACACTCCATATGACACTGATTTGCTACTTTGTGTGGATGGAAGGAATTTACACTTGTTCTGAGACTGTATCTCAGAACAAGTCAGGTGGTATGGTGATGTCATGGAAAGAACACTGAATTTAGAGTAAAGAGTTGTGTTCATATCCCATCTCCAACACTTGGGAATGGAAAATGGCAGGTCACTTTTAACATCTCTAATCTTTACTTCCATCAGTATGTAAAATGAGAATAATAAGTAACTACCTGTCTTGCAGGGTTGTTGGGAGGAAGATGCCTTATAAACCATAAAGTGCTAGATAAACATATTAGGATAGCTTGTTGGTGAAGTAGATAGAATGCTAGACCTGAAGTCAGGAAGACTCGTTTTCCTGAGTTCAAATCTGGCCTCAGACACTAGCGGTGTTGACCCTTGGCAGGTCATTTCACCCTATTGATTTCAGTTACTTCATCTTTAAAATGAGCTGAAGGAAGGAGATGGCAAACCAGTCTCTGCCAAGAAAAACCCCAAGTGGGGTCACAAAGACTTAGACATGACTGAAGATGACCCAACAACAACAACAAACACTATAAAAAGATAGATAAAATTAACTTCAACTCTTAAACGAGGAGAGTAAATTCAGGCACATCGGTAGAACTCTTTCCCTTCTAGAAGGCCAGAGGAATACTATTTGCACACAGCAAAATATTTGTAAAACAAATTGAAGGTAAATTTGAGGAGATTACTTATAAAGTTCTTGTGTAAATTGGTAACACTTGAATCTGGCTTTGTAGGAGTTCTGAGAGGCAACAGTGAGGAGGGAGAGCATTTCAGGAGATGAAATGTCCTGGATGTCTTGGAAGGACCGCATCCACTATGGCAGTTTGGCTGGAATATAGATTGATTGCCTGAGGGGGAAATCATGTGTAATCAACCTGCAAAGATGGGTTAGAACCAAATTATGATGATGATCATAAATTATAATGTGCCAACTAGAGACAGTAGGGAATCACTGAAACTTCGTGAGACCTGCTATAGGAAAACTTAACACCTCCACTTGATCTGGCCACAGCATTGCTGTAGGGACCAAAGGGAGGCCCATTCTCTCTCTCTCTCTCTCTCTCTCTCTCTCAGGAAAAGTTTGGTTAGAATCCTACAGGGTGCTCATTTACATTGCTGTAGTCCTTGTGTATATTTTTAGTCTCTCTGTGTTCATGGAAGTCTTACCAGCCTTCTGAATTCTCTTTCTTTTTTAAGGCCCAGTAAGATTCTCTTACATTCATGTACCATTCCCCAGTCAGGGGGCTTGTTTCCAGTTCTTTACTACCTCAAAAAGTGCTTCTATGAACATTTTGTTACGTTTAAGACCTTTCTGTCTTTTACCTCCTTGGGGTATATGCCTAACATTGAGATTTCTGGGTCATTTTAGTCACTTTCTTAGCATAGTTACTGTAGAAAATGGTTGGACTATAGCCACTCTTTGGGGGGCAGGGGGGGAGGCAGTTGGGGCCAAGTGACTTGCCCAGGGTCACACAGCTAGTAAGTGTTAAGTGTCTGAGGCCAGATTTGAACTCAGGTCCTCCTGACTCCAGGGTCGGTGCTCCATCCACTGCACCACCTAGCTGCCCCTATAGCCACTCTTAACATTGATTATTCCTATCAAGCAGCCAGGGTAGGGGGCACATCTTCTCTTCCCCATTGAAGTGCTAGTGAATCTGGTAGATCAAGTGTCACAGGGTACCCTTCTTCCCTGGCTTTCCTCCCAGTGCCCCTCTTGGAAGAAATAGAGAATCTTTGTTATATTTAGACCAGAGACCTAATACCTTGAGCTAGAGATTTTAAAGTAGGAAAGGCCTTCACCCCTACCTCAACTCCCTACACACATAGCTATTCCCACTGCTTGGATGAGCAAGGAGTCTGATTTTTCCAGTAAGATAATGACCCTCTTTGATGGAACACAGACTGAAGCATGCTATTTTTCGCTTTAATTTTTTTCTTTTATTCAAGTTTTCTTATACAAAATGACTAATATGGTAATGTTTTACATAATCTTACATGTATAACCCATACCTGATTGCTTACTGCCTTAAGGAGGGGGCAGGGGAGGGAGGGAAGGAAGGAGGGATAAAAATTGGAACCCAAAACTATAAGTAAAAATGTTTATTACTTTAAAAAAAAAAAAAGATGAAGGCACTTTGGCACTTATCATCTGCCCTCTTACTATCTGTCTGGCCCTGGGCAAGTCACTTAACCCTCATTGCCCTGCAAAAAAAAACTTATCATCTACCCTGCCACTACTGCCCAAAGGTCTTTTAGGCCTTGCAGTCTACCCTGCCACTCTAGGACTTGTGGGACTTTACATCCACCCTGCCCCACAACTGTTCTTACATGTTTTGTCTCCCCTAATTAGAGTGTGAGCTCTTTGAGCAGGGGTTCTCACTTTTTTGTTTGTAGCTCGTATTTAACATGAGCACATAGTAAGCATTTAATAAGTGCTTTTTCATTCATTAATCTTTGACTATTTGCTGAGAACAGTATTGTTTTTTGATATTAATAATCCTAAAGTATGAACCCGTTTATTAGTGGTATGGAACAAGCCATCATCTGTTTTCTTAATAAAAGATTTTTATTGATACCTTTTAAAAATTATTGTCCAGATTCCCCCTTGTTTTTCTTTCTCCCCCTGCTCCCATTCCCCCCATGGTAAAAAATAAAAAATTGGGGGGGTACTCAGGAAGAAAGATCTATTGAAAAGAATCTGTTGTAAATAGTGTCCTACAACTGTGAACCCTTCCTGCACAATTTCTGCAAAGGAGGGAGTAGGGGAGAAGAGACTAGTTTTGTATCTCTTTGAGAAGCCAAGCTTATTCTTTATACTTTTTCAGCAGTTTTGATTGTTTTTTGGTGGTTCTTTTTGTTTACATTGTTGCAGTAGTAATAGCTTGCTGTTCTTTTGAGAACTGCATGTTCTTATCTTTTGACTACTTATCCATTGGGGAATAGCTTTTGGTCTTACATATTTGTATTTCTGATTTATCTTGGATATCAGCCATTTATCAGAAACATTTGATGCAAAGATTTTTTTCATCCTTGGGCCACTGATTTTTGTTACTGGAAAAGCTTTTCAATCTCATGTAATTGAAGTTATCTTTCATCCTTTGTGATTGCTTCTATCTCCTGTTTGGTTAGGAGCTCCTCTTCTACATGTAGCTGTGAAAGGTACTTATTCTGGTTCAGTTCATGTATCCATTTGGAATTTACTGTCCTATACAGTGTAAGGTGTTGGTAATCTAATTTCTGCCAAACTACTGTGCAGTATCCCAGCCAAATGAATACTCTTCTAATATATGTATCTGATCACATCATTTTCTCACTCAAGAAACTTTAGTGGCTCCCCTTTGACTCTTAGGATATTTAAAGCCTTTTATACTTTTTCTCTAGACGACTTCACATCATTCTTCCTCTTATCGCCTATACACTTACACCTATTATTATTTCATATAGAAGTCTAATTGATATTAATCAGATGTCATAACAAAGAGACCCAAGTTTTCTAAAACTCATCAAGGCTATAGTCAGTACTTACTGGTGTGTCAGGCAGGTATTGTGCTGGGTACTAGGGACACAAAGACAAATGAAATGTCTTCAGCCTCTCAGAACTGAGGTTCTATGAGAAACAACATGTACCCACATAAGTAAATACAACATGTGTACCTGGTAAATAAAAAACGATTTGAGGAAATTCATAGCTAGAGAAATCAGGAAAAGCCTCCTACTGGAAAGAAGCAGAACCTGAGCTGTTTTGAAGGCAGCTGAGCATCCTAAAAGGCAAAGCTGTGGTAGCCAACAGCAACACTGCTATGGAATATTAAGTCATCTGCAGACTCTTAAAGGAAGGGATAGTGGGAGACTGTGAGCCATATTCTTCATAAAACAGGGAGAATCAGCAGATGGAAAAACCGTCCAGCTATGAACAAGTCAATTCTGAGAACATTTGTGGATGAAATTGGGGAAAAACAACAAACAAAAGAAAGATGGAGAAAATCTGTAGGTTTTATCACAAACTCTTTAGTCTCCCAGATGTGCTTAAAGAGGAAATTGAAATGGCATTGAAGACAGCAGAGAAGGGAGCTGAGACTAGACTATGTAGTACATAGAAGAGAGAGCTGTGAAAGCAGTGAAGCATCGGCTGTGCCACGAGAGGAGGGAGGGCTAACGGGGGGGGGGGGGGGAAATTCAGGCCGATTAATACTAAAAGGGATGGCTGAAGAACATCTACATATATGTCATCAGGGCATCATTGATGAGGGAATTAGCAGAAGAACCAGGGAGGGTTAGGGTAGCAGTCGCCCGCGTGAGACCGTGTCTTTTCAGTGGATTAGTGGGACTGGGCCTGCGATTTCATTGGTGAAGGGTCCCTACAAAGTTCCTTCTAATGCAGATCTGTACCTGCTCTTCAGTTTATAATCTTATGCATTCCCTGGGGCATTGAGAGATTTGGTGACTTGCCTGTCCCGGCTCACAGCCTATTATACGTGCAGTAGGAATTGAACCCCAACTGTGTGGCTGACTCTATCCATCCTGCTGCTCTGACTCTTTAGACCACATCTCAACATCACAGAGTTGGCTAAAAGATACAAGTAAGACAGGATTCTACTGTTTTTACTGCTTGACTTTTTTTAAGCACTTGAATTATTTTGAATAAGTGAAAATACATTTGTTAAGCTCTTACAATGTGCTAAGTTCTTGTTGAATTCAGTCAAGATTTCTTAAATAGACAGGTTTTTAAAACCTTGAATTGGGGGCAGCTAGGTGGCGCAATGGATAAAGCACTGGAGTTCAAATCTAGCCTCAGACACTTGACACTCACTAGCTGTATGACCCTGGGCAAGTCACTTAACCCTCATTGCCCCACCAAAAAAAAAGAAAGAAAACCTTGAATCAAACCTTTTCTCCACTTGGGCGGGTCTTATATTTGATTAGGTGGGCATTTTACACTAGCTAGTTTTTTGTTTATTTGTTTAATACTTGTCTTCTCATTGGTGACAAAAGGTAAATGAACTTATCATTAACATATGCTGTAAGGTTAGCATAATGCTAACAAAATATTAACCCCTTTTCTAACTTAGTAATGTTTTGGGAATATCGTGAATTTAGTTTGACAGAATCATTGAATCTGAGTCCTCTTATTTTATAGATGAGGAAGTTAGATGTGAGTAAGTTAGAAAAGCATTTATGTAGCACCTACTATGTGCCAGGCACTGTAGTAGACCCTGAGGATATAGAGACCAAAGTAAGACAGTCTGACTTCAAATCCAGCCTCAGACGCTTAGTAGCTAAGTGAACCTGGGCGAGTAACTTGCCCCCATTTGCCTCAGTTGCCTCATATGTAATCTGAGCTGGAGAAGGAAATGGCAAACCACTCCAGCAAAATGCCAAGAAAACCCCAAATGAGGTCATGAAGAGTTGGACACGACTGAAACAAACAACAGTAAGACCATATTGAGCTTACAGTCTAACAGAGGGTGGCCAGGGAAGGGAGAGTGATGACTTGGCAAGTCACAGGAATGGTGAGTAGAACCGTATTGGGAGAGGAAAGGTGGCACATATTTGGGGGTAGTTCTTTATGCAAGTTTGTACTCACTGAGCAGTTGAGGCCCAGTGCTATAGGTTGTGCTTCATAGGTACACAGTGTGATTTAAAAAAAAAAAAAAGCAGTCATGCACTTCAAGTTAAGAAATGCACTCAGGCCCTGTCACTAACCAGCTGTGACCTTGGGCATATTGGTTAACTAACCTCTCCTCGGTTTTCTCACCTGTAATCTGTCCTCTTTACAATTCTAAAACCTTTTTCATATGTTTTATTTGATTCTCATAAATATATGGCATAGGGTCTAAGTACAGCCCCTATTCTTTGGTGAGACAGTAGAGGCCCAAAAAGGATGTCAGTCACCTAATAAGTGTCAAAAGCCAGGTCTTCTGCCTCCTAGACCAGTGAGGGCTTTTTATGAAATGATCTCTAAGGAACTTCTAGCTCCAAAATAAATTCTGTAGCCATAAGCTGACTCAGGACCAGAGCCTTCGTTTATGATTAATAAGCTAGTGTTGTTAGTTTGCCATTTTCCATCTGTAGCATGGTTAAACAACAACAACAAACACTTTTAATATAAGCTTACCAGAAGTCAGCAAAAGCTATCAGCTATAAAATAGGATAGAAATCTTACTCCAAATCTTTAATCTTTAATTAGGCAGAATGCATGCATTTTTTTTAAAACCAATTAGGAATAGAAAAGATGTACGGCATTCACCTGAGGCCTTTCCTGATTGCCCCCAAAACCTCCCCCTCAAAAAATAATGGCCATATATTTACTATATTTTGCATTTACTCATGTGTACGTTTCCCCGTTTAGAGTCCTTGAGGGCAAGAACTGTTTTGTTTTTTCTTTCTCTCTCAGATGTCTAACAAGGAAAGTCATGTAGTGGGTATTTAGTAAGTGCTAATTGATTGGTCTTAAAACTCAGTTTTTGAACATCCACAATTCTCAGAGCAGGTTCCTAAAGTTGCCAAAGCAATCTCTCCTCGCGTATTCTGTATTCTCTCTTGGCTGTGTATTGATCTTTTTACAGCACCCTCAGGAGAGTTGTCTTTCAATAGGCCGGGCAGTTGTATACATTGTTGCCTCACATGCATCCCTGACCTTTTTCTCTTCCACTCTTGCATCTCCAAAAGCCTGCTGTATATTTTCATTTAAATGTTCTGCTTTAAATTCATTCTAAAATGGGAACCCCCCCCCAAAAAAAAGAACCTGCTCCTCCTTCTAACTTCCTTATTTCTGTTGATGATGACACTGATCTTGTTCCTCACTCCCACCCCCATCCAGTCGTTTGTGAGTTCTTTATTTCACAATGTTTCTCTACATAAGTTTAAAGTGCTCACCAATCCCTTTTAGTTTGTTCCTCATATTTCTCTTACTTTTAGTGACTAAAGTTTCATCCATGAGCCCTTGGACCAAACCTGAATGGTGGGATTAAAATGTCATGCCCAATTCATCCCACTTGTATCCCTGTGATCTAGTTGAACTGCTCTTGAGCCATCTTTCTCCTCTTCCCCTCCTTCCCCATGCTCCATTTTGTGGTTATTTGATCAGTATTTAGCTAAAGGGGGGTTAGTCCCTGCAAATCCAGAATGAGTTTTTGTTTTGTTATGTGTTAGTAAGGTGTTCTGATGTAGGGACTTTGAAGTCAGAACATTGGGGTTTCGATCTTGACTCTTCACACTGGGCACATCATTTAACTTGGGAGCACAGTTTGCTGATGTGGGACGAGGATTTTGATGCCTGTACTACCTTCCATACAAGATTGTTGAGGAAAGTACGGTTCACAACATCAACCTCCAAGATAAATGTTGGCTGATGTATTTATGAATACTTGGTAGGGTTAACTACCTCTTTAACTTTTCCTTTCTTAAAATGTAATTAAGGCAGATAGGTGGCACAGTGACTAAGAATGGTGTGAGGAAGACATGGAGTCAAAGCCTACCTTAAACACTAGCTGTGTGACCTTGGGCAATTATGAAAATGATAATAGCACTTCCCTCACTAAGAGTTGTTGGGAGGATTAACGGAGATAGCATGTGCAGTGCTTTGCAAAGCACTATATAAATGCTAGTTTTTATTACTAGCTATTCTTAATTGAATCCCACTTAAAATCATAAAACCATAATAATATCCATTTTAATTTTCAAAATACATATTTTAACACAATGATATGACAGTTTGTTTGATCTGTCACTTTCTGAATGAACTTTTCTGTCCATTTACATATAAGGTTTTGTTCTTACGGAGGGAAATTGTTAAATTATTAAGGGAAGCTAGGCTATTTCATACAACTATAGAATTTCTAGAACTAGAAGGAACCTCAGAAGTCATTAGCCTAGCTCCCGTGTGAAAATACCGATCCTTCCCTTTTTAAAATTTAGACTTTTACTCATAAGAAAAATCTATTTTCTCTCCTTCCCAGCTCCCTAATCCCCATTTAAAAAAAAAAAAAAAAAGGAAAGAATAACAAATATGCATACTCAAGCAAAACAAATTCCTGCCTTGGTCAAGTCCAAAAAATAGATGTCTCATTCTGCATTCTGAATCTTTCCAAAGTTGTCTTTATAGTGTTATTGTTAATTGTAACAATTTTTCCCCTTGTTTTTTTACTTCACCCTGCATTTGTTCCTATAAAGCTGATGAATCCTTTCTACAACACTACTGACAGACAAGTGAAGCACCCACCAGGGATGAGACTTATTGAGGCAGTCCATTCTTTTTTCTGCATAGCTATAATTTTTGCTTTCATGTACCAAGTCTACCCTCTGGAGCCAGGCAGAACAAGACTAGTCCATTTTCCACATGGCATCCTGCTGTTTATTTATAGACAACAGTTATCTTTTCTTTAGCTAAAAAATTCTCTGTTCCTTCTAGTCATCTTCGTACAACAATATTACAAATTCCTTCACCATCCTCAGCTTCCTTTACATATTGTTAATGTTAATGCTTGTTAATGTACTTAACATTGGTGCTTAGAACGGAACTTAGCCTACCATACATGGGATGACTACGGTGCAGTAAGTCCTTGTTCTGGACACTCTACTTTTAATGCAACTTCTCCTCCATAATGATCACAGCATTGACTTGTTGAACTTTGTAGGCCGTTAAAACACTCAGTGCTTTTCTACTTGAACTGTTTTTTAGCCATTTCTCCCCATCTTGTACTTGCATAGGTTTTTTGTTTTGTTTTTTTTTTTAACTGAAATGGAAGATTTGAAATTTAATCAGTAATTCAGTAAGTACTTGTTAAGTGATGACTCTGTGCCAGGTACAGTGCTAAGGTCTAGGGACACAAAGACAGGCAACTGGGTTGGTGCAGGGGCTGTAGTCCTGGGCCTGGAGTCTGGATGACTTGATTTCAGATTCATCCTCAGACACTGACTGACTGTATGATCCTTTACGAGTCATTTAATTGCTGTTTGCCTCAATTTCCTCAAATGTAAAATGGAAATAATAGCATCTGTCTCCCAGGTTGAGGATAAAATGAATGTTTGTAAAGTACTTAGCATGGCAACTGGCACATAGTAGGTGCTTAATAAATGCTTTGTTTCCTTTTTCTCCCCTCCCTTTCTCCTTCCCTTCCTCTCTTCCTTCCAAAGACAGGCCCTGCCCTCAAGGAGTTGCAGTATAATGGGAGAGAGAACGTACAAACAACTATGAGACTTCCTCAAAAAGAAGGCACTAGCATTGAGGACTAGGAAGTTTCTTGTAGAAGGTGGGATTTTAGTTGTCTTGAAGGATTTAATAAGATTTTGCTTATACCCTATCAAAATATTTCTTCCCAGACTTGTCTTATTCATAAATATTACTATTATACTAGTATTAGTGCTAGTATAGTATCATAGCATTAGTATTATACTAGACTAGTATTATACTTATTGATAAGAATACGATTTCGAAGTCATTGATTTAAAAAATATGACCCTCTACTGGAGACCATGCTCCGGCTTAACATTGATCCACCAGTGATCTGTGATTGACTTATTGTACATCCCTCATGGGAAGAATGAAAGCTGTTCATAGAAAATGGAGATTTTCCAAAAAGCCATATCATTTGAGGTATTCATTACATTTTTTTTCTCTTGATTCCCCCCCCCCCCTCCAACATGTAAGTGGGCATCAATTTCTTAAAATAGAAATCCTCTTAAAGTATGTGGGTATGTTTTGTTCAGGGTTGTTTTTGGTTTGGGGTGGGTTTTTTTGGGTTGTTTCTGTTTGTTTTGGTTAATGATATTGGAGGGAAATGTGTCACATCACCCAAATGAAATGTTTATTCCTTGAAGATTTGTTAGATATCGGTGTCACCATTACTATGCCCATAATAGGCACTAAAATGATTATTGAATTGAACTTTCTGAAAGTCACTAAGTAAAACTTTATAAACACTGTGATTTTTATGCACCAGCATTGTTAGTCATGTTTTGTTTTGTTTTTTGCTAGCAAAAACTAAAGCCAAAGTGAGTACCCATCATTTGGGGAATGGCTGAATAAATTGGAGTATATAAACTAAAGGAAATGTTGAACTCTAAGAAACAGTGAATAAGAGGAATTTAGAGAAATATAGGAAGACTTGGATACACTGATTTGTGGTCGAGTAGGCAGAACCAGAAGAACAATCCATGTATAGACTGCAGAAATATGAGATACAAAGGATTTTTCTTTAAGTTAAATGATTCAGTATAGCTTGAGGCACAATTTACCTAACATTTAACTTTAAAAGATGAAGCTTATTTGACATGTGCAGATTACACGCAACAATTCTCCAAGCAAGATTGTCCCAGTGCCATTGTTATGCCCCTTTCCTAGATGAGGACTCAGGAGTTAAGAGTAGGTGGCTTAAGTGATTTGTGAGACTTAAACCACAGGGCTTTCCAATCCCAAGTTCACCGTTCTTTCCATTATCGTATGTTACTTCCACAAATTCATGCACATTTGTGGTGTCTTTTCTCCCCCTATTTATCAACATTCATTTGAGCTAACATTGGGTATTTTGTAGACTTGGGAATGGTAACGCTGAACGAAAAGAAAAATGGTTGGTGATCATTTTTAGTATTCTGTAGAGCTCAGTTTGTGGTTTGCCTTAGGTGATTTTAAAGAAACTGCTTCATTTTAATAAGATAGGCTTATCATTGATAAGCAAAATCAGCTTGTTTTGAGACTAATCATGGGAGAGTTTTATGTCAAAAATGTTGTTGCCGTGGTCTGAATTATATGGCATAACAACAAAGCATGTGTACCCCCCTATTGAATTTAATACATTTTTTTTATTTTCTGGAAGAAATGAGGTATTTTATCATTCTACTTAATGTAATTAAAATTTACCATTCTCACAACTTTTGTATTTGAAGTTTTCTCATGATCATGTAAAAGAGAACTATGTTAGACAGTCATATACTTCTCTTTTTAAGGGTAAGGTACGGTCAAATAGCCTACTTTTCTTTTAATTATTAACTGGTTTTAGAATTTAGGGTGTTAATTTTATGTGTGTGTGTATATATATGTATGCGTATATACATACACATATATGTGTACACATACTTGCTATAGCAAGTGGAACATTTAGCAGAGAGCCAGGAAACCCAGGTTTCAGTGTTAATTCTGCTACTGTGTAACCATGTAATTGATAGCTCTCTTCTCCTCTCTGCACCTGTTCATTTTGTGGAAATAACACTACCCAGACTGATAGCACCTACTTCCCATGTTAGTTGTGTGTCTCAAATGAGATAAAGTGCATGATGCCCTTTGCACACCATAAAGTGCTATATAAATTATTAGATGATCTTACCACCTTTTGTCTTTTTTGGACATGATTAAGTGATTAGTATGCCAAATCTTAGCAACATTTCACTTAGTTTTACTTTTCAATCATTTTTTTTCAACAAATTTATTGACCCTCCTGTTTGTTCTTGATATTTACAAGGGGCTCTGGTAGACATTGTATGCAAAGACATGTTGAGTCTTAACCCCACAATTCCCCGTTGGGTTTGGGACTGGACATGTTTGTTTTTTCAGAGTCAGTTTTCATAAAGAATGTCTCCTTCATGTGAGACTTAGAAAATTACCCTTCGGGTATTTTTATTTCAATAACTGCCTGAAGCAAAAACAAATCTAGGAGGGTTTTTTTTATCCTGTTTTTTTGAGTGCAAATGATAAGTTATCTACTTAATAAAATCACTATGATTAGAGCAATGACTTTAGAACTACCGTGTTTATTTTCTTGAATGTTAAACTTGCCTTTAAAGCTGCCTCTGATTACTTTATATTTAAAAAACAAGTACATAACTTTATGAGGCCCTCTTAGAAATTAGGGCCTTTCTGCAGTGCTAGTGTAAGGAGATGGACTTTTGTCATGAGTAGCTGTAAAACATGACAAACCCACAGTTATAGGCAAATTGTAAGCATGGGATTTTTTTGTTGCTTTGTTTATAGTTTTTTGCAGGGCAATGAGGGTTAAGTGACTTTCCCAGGATCACACAGCTAGCAAGTGTCAAGTGTCTGAGGCTGGATTTGAATTCAGGTCCTCCTGAATCCAGGGCCAGTTCTCTATCCACTGTGCCACCTAGCTGCCCCCTTGTTTACAGTTTTAATGGTTTGCCCTTATAATATACAGATAAACTAAATCTAAATGTTAGTGTTAAATAATTGCAGGTACTTTGAGGGTTTCTCATGGCATTTCTTTTAAGGTATTTAGCATTGGATATTGGCTGAACTCAACAGTGATATATTGCTACAAATAGATAATCCCTTTCATTTTGATCATTTTACCTAGCTTCTTATTAGAATTGTGTTATAGGGATGAAAATCAGTTAGTCTAGATCTGGATTAAACCAGAAATTTCTTATTGAGGTTCATAGTCCTTGTTTTTGAAATTGCTTGTTTATCTTTTGTAGTCAGTGGTTAGCAGGTGTTCATCTACCAGTTAGTTAATAGCTTTTGCCCAGTGGATTAGCATGTGTGTTTAGAAAAGGGTATCTAGAGACTTGGGGAGGATCTTAAGGGTTTTGTACATAATGAGTGGCATATAATTATGACTTTCATTTGAGCTTTTAATAACATATACTTTAGATTGCAAGAAACTGAATGTCCATTATCTTAAAATAAAAAGTAGGTTATAAAAAGGGGGGGGGGAAGGAGGATTTGTGATAAGGTTGTCTTAAAAAGTTATTTCTCTTTCCAGAATTCTTAAATCTTGTCTTCTGCCTGGCCCTTTGCCTTCTTTCTCTGGCATTTGTATAATAAGTTTGGTCACCAGCATTTTTCTTTCCCTTTTTTTCCTTTAAAGTAGTCAATTCCAGGCACTTGCACTACGCATTGCAAATTTTTAAAAAGCAGAAGCATGTTTTCTGCCATTAAGGAGCTCCCATTCTAATGGGGCATGCTGCCTGCAAACAGTCTGGTAATCCAAAATTTATGCAGCATAAATGGAGGGTAATCTCAGAAGGAAGGCACTAGTAGAGGTTGGGGAGCAAGGGGTGGGCACAGGACAAGGAAGGCCTTCTGAAGGCTTCTTGTAGGAGGTGGAGATGAGAAAGAGCACTCCAGGCAAGGGGGACATCTTGCAGGCCAAAGACATGGAGTGGGGAAATGAGATCACTGAATATGAGGGACTGCAAGGAGAACACCAGCACATTTCTGTAAAATGTCCGTGTTTTCAAAGGGCTACATGAGAGGGGCTTGTTAGATTTGATAACAGAAAAGGCCAAGAAAGGCCCTCATACAAAGTTGTGATTAACTTACCCTTTCACATTTTGAAGCACTTCTCCACTCTTGTAGCTCATAGCCCATCCTCTCCAACCTTGTCCACATTTATCCTTTGTGGGGGCCACACCTGACTTACTGGAAGACCTGTGTTCTACCTGTGTGCACCTGCAGCATGTGACATACTACTCGCTGTTATTGATGGCTTTCACTTTGTAAGAGCTTGCATCCTGGGGCAGCTAAGTGGCGCAGTGGATAGAGCACCAGCCCTGGAGTCAGGAGGACCTGAGTTCAAATCTGGCCTCAGACACTTAACACATACTAGCTGTGTGACCCTGGGCAAGTCATTTAACCCCAATTGCCTAAAAAAAAACCCAAAACAAACAAAAAGATCTTACATCCTTTTTTTTTTTTTCTAAGTGTTTATTGATTTTGATGTTGTTTATGTTACTGCGAGCTCGCTTGGTGGCCAGCGCTCTTGAAATAGAAGGTAAAATCAGCTACTGACTTGCAAGTTAGGTTTTTCAAAAACTGTTCAGTCATGTCCCACTCTTTGTGACCCCATTTGGGGTTTTCTTGGCAAAGATACTGAAGTGGTTTGCCATTTCCTTCTCCAGCTCATCTTACAGATGAGGAACTGAAGCAAACAGGGTAAAGTGACTTGCCCAGGGTCACACAGCTAGTGTCTGAGACCAGTTCAGAACTCAGGAAAATGAGTCTTCTTGAATCCATTCCCAGCATTCTATCCATTGTGTCATTTAGTTGACCTTTTAGAAGTTACTATTGATAATTAAAAAAAAAATAAACCACCAAATGTCAACAGCAAGACCTTTCTTTCTCTTACTCCCATCCTTCCCCTAGTTACTTGATGAATGAAAGCAAAATTCTTTGAGATTTATCAAGCATCCACTATTACTTAGTCTATGCTAAGTAATAATATCAGAACCTATTGACTGCTGTTTTTAGGGGAATAGGGCCTGTGATTTCATTGGAAACTGACCTGGAACACCTGGTGAAGAAACTCTTACTTGATGTGCATTGGCACCTTCTTAACAACTAACTTAAAGGTTTGCCTAGATCACAGGAAAATTAAGTGACTTGTCCAGGTTCACACAGCCAATATGTTCCAGAAGTGGGACTGAAACCCAGGTCTTCCTAACTCTCAGATTAAATTTTTAGCCACTAACCCATTCAACTTTCCCTAAGTTTTTTTTTTGTTGTTGTTTGGGGTTTTTTTTGCTCATTCTTTTTATTTTTTCTTTTTTTTTATGAGATATTTTATTTTTTCCGTTACATGTAAAGATAGTTCTCAACTTTTGTTTATACATGCTTTACAATTTCAGATTTTTCTCCCTCCCTCCCCTCCCTCCCCCCTCCCCTAGACAGCAGGTAATCTGATATAGGTTATATCTATATATCTCTATACATATACATATAGATATATATATACACATAATAACATTAATCCTATTTCTGCATTAATCCTGTTACAAGAGAAAGAATCAGAGCAGTGATGCAAAACCTCAAAATAGAAAAAAAAAACAACAGCACCCAAAACAAAAGAAATAATATGGTTCAATCAGCATCTATACTCCACAGTTCTTTCTTTCTTTTTTTTTCTTGGATTTGGAGATCCTCTTCTATCATGAGTTCCCTGGAACTCTTCTGTACCATTGCATTGGTGAGAAGAATATAGTCCATCACAGTAGGTCAACACTCAATGTTGATGATACTGTGTACAATGTTCTTCTGGTTCTGCTCATCTCACTCATCATCAGCTCACGTAAGACCCTCCAGGTTTCTCTGAACTCTTCCTGCTCATCATTTCTTACAGCACAATAGTATTCCATTGTATTCATATACCACAACTTGTCCAGCCATTCCCCAATTGATGGGCACCCCCTCAACTTCCAATTCCTTGCTACCACGTAAAGAGCAGCTATAAATATTTTTGTACATGTGGGTCCCTTTCCCCCTTCCATGATTTCTTTGGGCAAAAGATCTAAAAGTGGGATTGCTGGGTCAAAGGGTATGCACAGCTTTATCGCCCTTTGGGCATAATTCCAAATTGCTCTCCAGAATGGTTGGATCAGCTCACAGCTCCACCAACAATGCATTAGTGTTCCAATTTTCCCACAGCCTCTCCAACATTTATTATCTTCCTTTTTTGTCATTTTAGCCAATCTGATAGGTGTCAGGTGGTACCTCAGAGTTGTTTTAATTTGCATCTCTCTAATCATTAGAGATTTAGAGCATTTTTTCATATGGGAATAGATAGCTTTGGTTTCTTCATCAGAAAACTGCCTGTTCATATCCTTTGACCATTTCTCAATTGGGGAATGACTTGGATTCTTATAAATTTGATTTAATTCCCTATATATTTTAGAGATGAGGCCTTTATCAGAAGCACTGGCCTCAAAAATTGTTTCCCAGCTTTCTGCCTCCCTTCTAATTTTGGATGCATTGCTTCTGTTTGTACAAAAATTTTTTAATTTAATATAATCAAAATCATCCACTTTGCATTTTATAATATACTCTATCTCATGTTTGGTCAAAAACTGTTCTCCTTTCCAAAGATCTGATAGGTACACTATTCCTTTCTCTCCTAATTTACCTATGGTATCACCTCTTATGTCTAAATCATGTATCCATTTTGACCTTATTTTAGTATAAGGTGTAAGATGTTGGTCTAAGCCTAATTTCTGCCATACTATCTTCCAGTTTTCCCAGCAGTTTTTGTCAAATACTGAGTTCCTATCCCAGAAGCTGGAGTCTTTGGGTTTATCAAACACTACATTACTAGTGTCATTTACTACTGCATATCCTGAGCCTAGCCTATTCCATTGATCTACCACTCTATTTTTTAGCCAGTACCAGATAGTTTTGATGACTGCCGCTTTATAGTAAAGCTCCAGGTTTGGTACCGCTAACCCACCTTCCCGTGAATTTTTTTTCATTATTTCCCTGGATATTCTTGATTTTTTGTTTTTCCAGATGAATTTTGTTATTATTTTTTCTAGCCGTATAAAATAATTTTTAGGTAGCCTGATTGGTATGGCACTGAATAAGTAAATTAATTTAGGCAGTATTGTCATTTTACATCCTTTTCTTTTAAAGGCAGGGCAATGAGGGTTAAGTGACTTGCCCAGGGTCACACAGCTAGTTAAGTGTCAAGTGTCTGAGGTCATATTTGAACTCAGGTCTTCTTGAATCCAAGGCCCACGCTTTATCCACTGCGCCACCTAGCTGCCCCTCATGTCCTTTTCTGATCCTGCACACAATTCAACTTTGGTAAAGTGCTTCTTCCTGTGTTTTAGACATCCCATATTTGCAGTAGACTTTTGCTCACCTGAAATTTTTATTATTCTGAGGCTGTGCTATTGCATGATTTTCAACCAAGATAGACTTTTACTTCAGGGAGCAACTTTGGATTAATTGAAAGAATTTCCCAGCCTGCTTTTCTCTTATCAGTTGAACTTTGAGTCTAGCTCATTATACAGTAAATCCAAGGTCTTGTCTGAATGCACTGACTCAACCCATCCAGTTGTATGCCTTAATCTGGGCAACATGCATACTTGATCCACATTGTTTTTCCTGTGTTTATTGTTAGACTGATCCCTTTTTAGTGTCTAGGGGTCTTACATGAGGAGACCATATTACTTTCTGGGGCATGATGAGCTAGCACAGTTAACACCTACAAAACCTCATTGTCTTATAAGGTGGCTTTCTTTTTTAGGCATTGTGTAGGACTTCCTCCATGACACCAACAGCACCCTTTTTCAGATGTAATGTCTCACTGTTGTTTATACTCAAGTGCCACTGACCAGAATTTTCTCTGGTTGCATCTGTTGTAACATATTCATGGAAGATACTTTGAAGAAAAGCTTTAGAGCTACATTTTTTCTACCTAATCACCTGCTTTTTTGCAGTCAGACAGTCAGGGTTTTCAGTTGTCTTACTGTGAAAATATGGTTTTCTGTAGAAAAAGTAAAGCTTTCCTGGTCCCTCTATGATGTTTTAACCAAAGATACTTCTGGTACTATGTATAAATGCATTCTCTTAAAAATTTTATAGAGATGAGAGGCATATAGGTCAGTGGCTCTAGATGTCTTCTCTCTCGTTTGTTGGTGATGATCACAAGAAATCTTCTAACCCTTCTTCCCAGCTATATTTTCTTAAATGCTGTTGCCATTTTCCCACAGCCCCTTGGGTCCAGAATGTGGTGCTAGAACAGATAGCTGCTAACAGTGGCAGTTCTGTTTTATTTCTCATCTTGTTGCTCTCCTAGTTTCCTCTTTCAGTATTTCTGGTATGGTTGGGATTCACACGAAGTTCTTCAGAGGCTTGATTTCTGCTCCACTGTTGTTTGCTCTTTTGTGAACACATGCTACTTATAATGTCCTGTCCTCCTTTTCTGTTCTATTTTGTAGCAGAGTCTGTGATCTAAATCATCATTGCCTTTAACTGCCATGTCTCCGTTTGACAGGGAAATAATATTGTTAGTCAGGAATGTGCAGGGGGCTTTTCAAACTCTTTTTAGCAATTATTTTATAATTCATTAAATATCTCTAAGAAATAATGATAATAGATGTTGATGTCTTTACTTTTTCTGTTAACCATTTTTGTCATCACTTTTTAAATTGGAGTTGTAATTACATCTCATTTTTATCTTTTTTTTTCCTGGTTTGCTGATTTTGACCTTTTTTTCTAACCATTCAGTGTTCTGAATATGTAGAGCTGATTCTGAAACGAATACTTAAGCAGCATCCAGTTTTCTGTCCATTAAGATAGTTGATTTTTTATGGTTATATTAAGTGCTTGTGATGTCTTAGAGCCATTTGCTTCTCTTTAAGAAAGTACTTAAGAGGATTTGGTAGTTCAGCAAAAAGAAGATGGACAGTAGGTATAGAATGAGGGATACATTTTGAGCCAAAGACGGCATGTTGATTTGGCTGGCTTGATATGCTTACAAGGGAGAATTCAGTTGTGGGGAGTTATCAGGAAGGGACACTGATTGTGATATTCTTAGTGACTAGTCTCCTGGCCTCATTACCTGATCCCCAAATTTGATCTTCCAGCATATTTTTGTCCCCCATCTCTTGTGCCTACCAACCACGTATCAAGTTCTGTGTTGATTTGGTATGAAGTACCTTGTTAATCTGGTTTTTCATAGAATTTCCCTGCTTCTACCTATTTCACAGGGTTGTTTTGAGGAAAGTGCTTGTAAAAGTTAAAATTTTATAGAAATCTGAGTTTGTTGGTTATCTTCCATAATAGAGATAGTACTCTCGTTTGCTCTAGTCTTGGAGTGATAGGATCATAGATTTAGAGTTGGAGGTCTTGGAACTAGGTCTTTGAGTCCACCCCCCCCCCCATTTTATAGATGAGGAAACTAGAAGCCCAGACAGCTTGGATGACTTGCCCAAAGTAAGATGGGCATGGGCATGTGGATTGGCTTGACCGTCTCAGGCCCGTCTCATGCAGTGTCTCCAAATGTCTTTGAACATAAATGAAACTCAAACCTTTTGCTGTCTCTAAGAAAAACTTATGAGCTATCTATTAATTTAGCTGCAAATTAATGCCTTGCCGTGTCATTTATAGCAACAATTTCAACATGGATGTGTTTTTACATAGTATATTAGTTCAGTCATTATACAAAGATATTAGTTATTTTTCATTTCCCACCAGCTGCACTCATTTGGATTGGACTCTATCGTGGTCCCAGGAAATTCATCTTCCTGGGAGATTGCATCAGCCTTTGTACTCACACTCCTGTGATTGAAGGGCAGAGCAAAGAACTGTTCTCAAAGCCATCCTAAAGGGCTTCCAGGCCAGCCATCTCTTCATTTTCTACTAGCTGCACCTCTTCAACCTGGACCCCTGCATGCCCCTGTGCTTTGACTTCTAGTGGCCACACACCTCTCTCTCCTCACCCCTTTCATCTTTTTCTGTGTTGTCTTTCCCCATTCAGTTGTTAACTCCCTTGAGGGTAGGAACTCTTCGTTTTTTCATATTTGTATCTCCCCCCTCCCTAGAACTTTGCACAATGCTTAGCACATAGTAGATGCTTAATACATGCTTGATCAGACTGATTTGCATTTACATTGTGAACAGTTCATTTGTTTGGTTGTTCTTTTGTGCGGAAGAGGACCACTGTGTTGGGGTCATGACACAGTGTGTCTGTGACAATCAGACCAATATATGCTCTTCCCATAGGTTGGGCACAAATAGCCCATACGAACATTTGGAGTGGACATGTCACAAAATTTGCACATCTCATGTTTCTTTGAGCTGCTGCAATTCTTCGCTCATATAACACAATGTCTTCTTTGATGTGGGCATACCATGCTGGATAGTTCTGTGCCAGTGTCTATGTCTCACAATCCATTCCAGAATTCTTCAGAGAGACCTTGAGGGTGTCCTTGTATCACTTCTTCTGAGCTCTGTGTGATTGCTTGCTTTTTGTGAGTTCTTTGTAAAATAGTCTTTTTAGGCAAAGTTTGACATTCGAACAATATGGCCAGCATTGCACTCTTCTGCAGTAGATTTTGAATGCTTGGCAGTTCAGATAAAGTACCAAACAGTTAAGTTAAAGTTTGTAGTAGAGTTATGAAAGATAATTCTTATTGTCATAAGTCTCCCTTTTCAACTATCAGCCACCATGTCTAGAAGCAGAGTCATGTCTCATCAGATTGAGGGTCATTTACCTGTTTGGAGATTTGCCATGTACCAAGGATTCATTTCCTAGTGGCTCACCTTCTGATGACAAGCCTTTCTGTCCTTAGCTAAAATAGTCAGCAGGCAGGAGGCAGCACACAGGGAGTTACAAAGTCTCTAATAAGAAGAAGCTCTTACAATTTGGTGGTACTTGGCCAGGGCTTGCCCTCAGCTATTAAAGCCTTTGAGCCTTCAGGGTCACTTCTTAATCTTTCTGCACATCATCTGAGGAAGTTGTCTGTGAAAGACTTCTCAGAAATCTTTTTTTTTCTATTTTATATCTTGCTACCATTTTCCAAGCCTGTATTCTTTCTAAGGCAAAGTCTTAATAACATGTTTGAAATATTTTTCATATTTGTGGACAGAAAGACATGAGCAGCACCCCAAACTGTCTATTCATCTTCCTGAGACATAGAGGAGTTAACACATGTAGTATTCACATGCTTTAGATTTGTGGGTGACTGTCCAGTCTTATTATAAGTCCTGCCCACAGTTACTTTCAGTTGCAATAGACTGTTAAGGAGGTGGTGGTTTCATGGTACTGGGTTTTTCTTGACCACTATTACTAACACCAGTGAGTGTGTTATGAGCCCAATTTCTTTAGAAACCTTGCTTATTTAATGCAAATGTTTCATTCAGTTTAGGGTTGTACCTTCTGTTTTTATCATACTTGGTGTTGCTGAGGCTGTGCATTGGTTCTTTTTTTTTT
The DNA here is from genome assembly GCF_019393635.1 of Dromiciops gliroides. Taxonomy (NCBI): domain Eukaryota; kingdom Metazoa; phylum Chordata; class Mammalia; order Microbiotheria; family Microbiotheriidae; genus Dromiciops; species Dromiciops gliroides. Next base: position 639,083,846 of record NC_057863.1, read on the forward strand.
TTCCTTGCAGGGCAGTGGGGGGTTAAATAAGCCAGTAAGTGTCAAGTGTCTGAGGCCGGATTTGAACTCAGGTACTCCTGAATCCAGAGCCGGTGCTTTATCCACTGTGCCACCTAGCTGCCCCCTGTGCATTGGTTCTTAACACCTCTCTCTTTTTACTTAGCCAGTAACATAAACTTCATACAGACTGAAATTGAGATGCCTAAGACCTGTGCAAGGCTGCTCACTTGTTCTTTTCAATAATAAGATAATGAGTGTAGCCTTAGATCTGTAATACAATAGAAGTCCATGCCGACAAACCAGAACTTGCTCCTGTTATGCACAGATGACCTTCAGAGCCCCTGAATCAGAATTACTCAGAGAAGAGCTTTTCATCTGTCAAATCAATCCTAAATTTCTAAGTGTACAGTAGGCTTCTGTGAGTGATGTGCACACATCAGAGAATGGATGTGGGCCATTGTAGCCAGCCTCCTCATTTTATATATGAGTGAACATCACGTAAATAGTAAATAGCAGAGTTGCCTTGTGAAGCCAGGTCCTCTTTCCTCCAAGTCCATTGCTTTTCAGTTTGTTTATAAGGGTCAGTGGTAGGAGAGTTTGTCCAGTTTCAGTCTTTAGCAACTGCCTAACTTCAGCTAGAGGGATTTTTGTAAACTTTTCATCAAATGCTTAGGGTTGGAATTTAAACACCCATAAGCAGCTAAATACAATACACTCAATTGTAAAATATATTTCTACTAGAGCCATGGAATTGCTGTAGGCTCATCTCTACATAGGTCAGGATCTGAGGTGGAAGAGAGAGACTTGACCTTGTCAGGAAGTTGGAGTGTAGAAGAATGTTACACAGAGAAGGGAAGGGAAGGAAAAGGAAGGCTATACGTTTAGAGCCCCACAACAGATTTGAGGTTCTTCCTGAGGAAGAAAGCAACTACTTGTCTCCCAAAGAATGATTGAGTAGAGCCAAAGTAACTAATATGTGAGAAATCATTCAGTTAGTGTTATGAGAAGAAAAGAGGAGGAGTTGGCCGTTCTCAGATCAGCAATATTGAAACTATCTGTTTACCTCATATCAACAATAGAGAGATCTGTTGTCTTCCCAAGAACATTTATCCTAGACTTAGAGAACCTTCCTTATCAAAATGGATAATCATCACCTACTTCTGTGATGCACATGGACATAAATGATACTGGCAAAAGAAACCTAAAGGGTATTGCTTAAAATGGGCAAGTATTGGTAAGAAACTTAAGACCTTAAGGGGATGAGTTGGTTTTGTTGTTGTTTTGTACTGTTGCCTTTTGAAGGGAAGGGATGCAGAAGAAAAAATTTGATTTGGGAAACGAACACTTGGCTAAAAGAAGGTCATATCTAAGACTGGGATCTGAATTTATGCACCACAGCTTAGAATAGAGAGATCAAATATTCCTGGCCAGAGATGAACGATATCTAACAAAAGTTGATGTGTGTCCAGGTGTCTTGCAAATCTAACCAAAAGGATTTTAAACTAGAAAGGAAGGGGGAGAAGAATGTTTATCTCCCCAAGCTTTACGTCATAGAGAAGGGATACCTAACTTGGAGCCTGAACTTGAGGGGTTTTTGTTTTTATTTTTAAGATTTTTATAATTCTACTTAAGTATAACTTGTTTCCTTTATAATCGTATGTATTTTATACATTTAAAAATTATTTGGGGGGGGCAGCTAGGTGGCGCAGTGGATAGAGCACTGGCCCTGGAGTCAGGAGTACCTGAGTTAAAATCTGGCCTCAGACACTTGACACTTACTAGCTGTATGACCCTGGGCAAGTCACTTAACCCCCATAGCCCCGGGGGGGGGGAGGGATTATTTTGAGAAGTGCATAAGCCTCATCAGATTGCTAGAAGAGAAGTCTTGGGGGGGGGGGTCTGTGTGACCAAAGAAAGTTAAGAATCCCTGCCATAGAGAGAAATTACAATGAAGGAAAGCTAACAGTTGAGATGCCCAGAAGTGTACAGGAGGCAAAACAAAAGAAAAGAGTAGTAAAATCTTTGGTTTCAAGTGGCTCTACAGGAATGCCCACAATGTCCTAAACAACAAATGAGGAATTTGAGATTCTGAAGCAAGGAGGAAAATCAGACCTATCAGTGAGACTTGGTGGGATGAACCTGTGACCATAAGATGACTCTGAATAAGTGTAACACATTCAAAAGAAGTAGGATGAGTAAAAGAGGAGGGTGGGGGCATTACATGCTCAGAAGGTATACTCATGTGAGGAAATTTGGGAACCAGAAGAAGGAAGCAAGACAAAACAAAATTTATTTTTATCACCTGGACAGAGAAATAAGTAAATAAGTTTGGGAAACAGAGTGCAAGTTGGGCCTAGAGGCATGAAAGAATCGTAAAGAGGGATTTCAGCCCAATATCCGTTGGAACTTTCACCCAAAAGCAGAGAGTAGTAAATGACCTGTTAAAAGATAGTTGTGGGGCTGCTAGGTGGTACAGTGGATAAAGCACCAGCACTGGATTCAGGAGGACCTGAGTTCAAATCCGGCCTCAGACACTTGACACTTATTAGCCGTGTGACCCTGGGCAAGTCACTTAACCCTTATTGCCGCAGTGGGTGCCCCCCCCCCAAAAAAAATAGTTTCATCTTTGGGAAAAAGTAGAGAAAAAGGCTATGAAAGGGGAAAATTCTATTTTGGTTCCAATTCTCACTAACTGGTTGTTGGGGGTAGGAATGAGGAAAACATTGGGGGGAATTGACTACTCTTCCCTAAAGTTAGTGGCAGAGGAGAGGATATTCAGGCAAAGTCTCACATATACCCTAGATTTGGGGAAAGCTCTTTTCAAAGGGCTCAGAGGGAAGTCTTGATACAAGGATCTCAGAGACAAAAATTCTAAAGGGAAACAGCTCAAGAAGTGTGGAAGATGCTCAAGAACGAAATTCTCAAGACTAAGGGAAACAAATTTCAATGAAGGGAAAAAATGGAAACAGTCTGATGTGGATACATAGGTACCTGAAGGCATCTGAAGAGAACTTGTGAAAGACTTTATCTTTTTTTAAATTGCATTTCTTGCCACCATTTTTCAAGCCATTATTCTTTCTAAGGCAATTCTTCATAAGGTATTTGAAATATTTTTCATATTCTTGGACAGAAAGACATGAGCAGAGCCCCAAACTGTCTATTCATCTTCCTGAGACATGAGAGAAGTTACATGTAGGACTGACATGCTTTAGATTTATTCATACTCCTTTTTTTTTTTAATAAAGTATGGAAGATGGGGGGGGGAAGGCCAGGTAACAGGATGAATATGAGAAATGGCATGATCCTGTAAAAGTGTCTGGGATGTCAAAGCTCAAAATGAGCAGAGGTTGTCAAGAGAACCTAAGAACTACGAAAATGGGTGGATTTTAGCTATTTTGGGAAAAGAAGGAGGGTAAAGGAAAGGCTAGGAATCTTTGCCTGGGCAGGCTAGCATGAGGATACCTGAAAACAGCTTCTCAATTCTTCTTTTTTTTTTTCTCTGTCTTGGAGAATGATCTTTGCACTGAAAAGGACAACAAAATCACTAATAGTAAGTTAATACCCAAGATAAGTAAGGACAGAGTAAGGGAACACTCATTGCTTTTGAATTCAGGCCATGTGACCCAGATAAAGTGTATCCTCTGCATCCTGAAGGAGGAGGCAGTGAGGATCGCTGAGCTACTGTGGTTGTTACCTGAGAAATCATGGAAAGTGGGAACTGTGCTACAAGATCAGAAATGTCCTGATTTAAAAAAAAAAAAAAGGAAGAACATAGGCAGCAAATTATAGCCTGTAAGCTTGACTTGGTGGATTGCTGAGAAAATCCTACCATCAGTCATGAAGAGAAAGCCATGATCCCAATGAATGAGTCTGACTTCATCAAGAGCAGAGTACACCAGACTCACTGCATCTCCCTTTGTAAACAAGGTTTCTAAACTAGTAGATTTGGTAAATACTGTGACTATAGTTTACCTAGATTTGAACACAACTTTTGCTGAAGTGTCTCATGATATTCTTGTGGAAAAAAATTATAAGATAGCAACTTGGTAATTATATGATCCTGGGTGACTGGCAAGGGGTTGATACCCTCCCAAGAAATTGGGAAGTATAGGGGAGGGACAGGTTTGGGGGAAAATGAGTTTTGCTTTGGACATTGGAAGGTGAGGTGCTGTTGATACTTCCAAGAATAGATAACCAGGAGGCAGCTGACAATGCAGGATCAAAGATAAAGAAAAAATTAAACTTGGATACATAGGTATTGGAGTGATCTGCATGTCTGGGGATAGGAATACAAGCAAACAGGGAACTGAAAAGGGTAGCAGGTCACGGATAGCTCAGAAGTGCTGCCTGGGTCCAGGCAAGAACATGCTCAAACTGGCCCCTAGCAAAGCCCATAGTAGTTCCAGAGACAGAGATGAACTTTCTGGTGGCAAGAAGGTGAAAGTGATGGCAGGAGGGAGTGCCTCATGTCATGGAGATGGCTACAAAATGTTACATTAAGTAAATTCTGCTATTGGCCAGGCACTGTATTTGGCACTTGGGACTGTGTGGGACAGTTATGGATCTGAGTCAGATTAAACTCTGAGGATGGAGTATGAAAGATACCTAGCCCCCCCCCCCCCCCCAATAGCTAGCCTCTCGCTTTGCCTAAAAGTTAATTGCTTGTCAAATTCTCACTGTCTCCTTTAAGTTTTATTGTTGAGATAATGGACTTGGGACAGTTCTGTAAACTTTGGGGATAGGGTCTGGGAGATATCCAGTCCCCCAGTAAGTTTTATTACTTGTCACAGTTCTACCAATTAGCACTATTTACTTTACTTTTGCTTAGTTCCCACATGCCAGCTACACCTTAGTTTATGGCCTGTAATAAAAAAACTCCCCTCTCACATGTCAGAATCCCAGTCCTTGTCATGATAAATTGCAGTCAGATAAGGGAGTGATTTCTGCCTCCCTCTTTCTTTGACATTCCTCAGACTTGTACCTCTTCCCCTTCTCCCCTTTGTTCTTGGACATGTCTCCATACATGGATCACGAGCTGGGTACGCATCTTGGGTGAGACAGGGTTGGATGTTAGATTGTGAGCTCATCCACCTTAGGCGTACGTGGGGACAGTCCTTTTCAAGATTACTATAAAAACCTAAAGGATTGGGCATATCTTTGCAAGACTTCAATGTGTAATTGGGTTTTGCCCGTCCTCATGAGGATGTAATAAATCTGTCTCTGCTTGACTTGGTGGTCTCCTCAAGTTATTTGGATAAACTGAAGCAGTTTGTCCCAAACAGGACACAAGTACAAAGAATAAAATAATCCCTACTTCTAAGGAGTTTATGTTCTAAAAGTGGAGGGGGAAATGCATATAAATCAATATGAAGAGAATATTCAAAGTATTTTGGAAAGGAGGGCAGCCAGTAAACTGAGCATAGGCATTTTCTCTATTTCTAGAGAGAGAATATTTCCTGGGAACATCTTCACCATTTCTCTGTGTTAAGGGCTAAAATTCTAGCTAAACTGTCTAAAATATCTAATGAGTGGTCGCCAATAAATTATAAGCTTTAGCAAGAGTTAGACTTTTAAACATTTATTAAGGAGAATAAGAATTTGATATATAGAGAGAAAGGCCTAGATTCCTATCTATTAAAGGGAGAGCACGTTTCTAGCTCCGCTCTCCACCAGCATTCTCAGGAAAGAGAGCGAGACCGAGCGCCAGTCTCTTCCTTCCTCCTCCCACTAGCCCGCGTCAGGAAGTGACGCCAAAGAAAAGACTCCTGGTCTTGCCCTCAAAGACCTTCGCTTCATGGGTGGAACTCTTCTACAGTAAGTCTCCAGCAGGTGGCGTCATGGCAATCGTTACATCTGGGAGTTGCGAGTACCAGGACAAGTGAGAGCCCACAGTAGTAGCCTCTCTCGGTAGAATACATTATATTGACATATAAAGTGCATATTAAATTAATAGCTACTGTCTTGTATACAGTAGGCATTAAGTAACACATTCAAGTATCTACTGACAAAGCCATTAATTCTGAAGGAGCCCTGGGAACACCTATGCTAAGTGAGCAGGAAGTAGATAATAGTCTAGCAAAGGAGAATAGTCAGAAATGTAAGAGAACTAGGAAAGTGTTACGAAGTTTGAGGGAGGAAAGTATCGAAGAGAAAAGTGAGGGTGTACAGTATTGAAAGCTTAAAGGACTGAGAAAAGACCATTGAGTTTAAAAACAGGGAGAGATCGGTTAACCTGGAGAGAGGACTTTGTTGAGGAGTGGGATCAAATGCCAGATTGCACGTGGGTGGTGAGATAGTGGAGGCTGTGAGTGTAGTTAGACTGTTCTTTCTAGGAAGCAACAGTGAAAGGGAGGAGAGCTACGGATGAAGAATAACTATAGGGATGGGCAGGGTCAAGAGAGACTTTTTTAAGGGTGAGGCAACTGAGCTATTTCTAGACATGACGAAATAACTTGTAGGTAATAAGATGCTAAAGATGACAGACAGAGATGAAATGATAATCATTGGGACAAGCTCTTGGAGGAGAGATGAAACTGAGGTCAAGCTGGAGTAAAGGAGGGGTTGGGTGTGGGAGATAGGGCTTGAGGCATGCTGTGGGAGAGGAATTTTGGATGTACTTGACTAAGGTAATTAATTGAAGTTTTTAAAATAATGAATTTTAAATACCATTTAAGTAATGGTCCACCTATTTTTAGTTAAATGTTTCAAGGATATAAGAATAATTGAGATGCACCATCTGTCAACCCTTGATAAATTTTATAGCTGTTATGTTCTTTTTTTAAAAAAAAGTTAGTGGAAACAAAGTCAAGCTAATTTGTGTCAGGTTAAAAAAACATGTTAGCAGCCATGTTTCACCATTCACTTTTGTTTTTATTCTTGATGGCATGCCTGGTGAATCTAATTCATGGCTTAAATACCAGAATTATTTCTTCTGCCACTATGAATGTATTCATAGGCTTCATTTGGAAAGAGACAAGGAAGAAAACCATTATAACTCTATATTTTAGCTCAGCAGTATAATTGAATGAAAGAGACAGTTTTAAGGAGAATTTATGACAAAGCTATTTCCTTCTTTTTTTGAGAAATAATTACAGTTAAATGGAGGGGAAAGGGCACCTTAGAATAGCAAGATAAATAGAAGGAAACATTACTGAACATATACACCGATTATAAAAAATTTTTAAGGAGATAGTAAAAGTAAGATTTCTGGGGCTGCATACATCAAATGCACAATGGAATATGCTCAACATTAGAACTAGAACAGAGTTAGCAGGTGCTTCAAACTCCACTTGATGTAGTGACAGTCTACAGTTACTATATACACTTTCTGATAGACTGTTATTATAATTTGTTTTTGTTGGGCTCCTTTAAAATCCTGAGCATATCAAACTCTAGATGCCATACAATCATTAGTGCTTTTCCACATCCCCATACCAATCAAATGTTAATTTCCCAAAAGGTGAGTGTCAGATTATGAATGCAGCCACTGACACATACTTTGGAAAATATTTTGACCTGCTGAGTTTGAAATACTCTTTAGTATAACTAGCATAAGTTGGGAAGGGATATGGAAGTGTGTTCTTTCCAGTTGCTATTGCATAATTAGTACCCTCCTAGGTGAAAGGGAGGAGAATTCATATTATCCCATGGAAGAATCTTCGTAATATCTAAATACTTAAGATTGAATATCTAAATATCTAAATACTTAAGATATCTAAATACTTAAGATTGAATCTGTGGTCTCATTAGTATGATTAGTCCCTCCAGTGGTACAGATTACAGTATATTCATACCCTCTCAGCTGCTGGCCTTGTCTGTCTGAAATTTTTCATAGCGTACCTATTTACTAGTGGCTTTGGTGTTCCATCAATATCAGTGTAGAGGTCAAGTGACTCATCTTTTAGCCTTTACTCTCACTACATGACTTGACATTTTTTAAATCGTCTATGTCCTTGGTATCTTTTGTGCTACATATCACATACTTCCAGCATTCATGCAGTGATATGAATGTGTGGTACTGTGGCTAGAGCACTAGACCTGGAGTCAGGAAAACCTGTGTTCAAAGCTGGCCTCAGACATTTGTTAGCTCTGTGGCCCTTAGGCAAGCTGCTTTACTTCTGTCTGCCTTAGTTTCCTTATCTATAAAGTGGGGGTAATAATACCACCCACCTCCCAGGGGTTATTCTGAGATAGTATTTGTCAAGTGCTTTGCAAACCATTTAGCTGTGGGGTGGGGGTGGGGGAGGGAGGAAGGAGAAAGAGCTTTTATTATTTATTATTATTAATATTATGCAACCTACTTAAACTCACCATTTCCATTGTTCTTTCGGTCACCTGCAATTGTTATTCATCAGGAATGGTGTGATTCCATGATTTGAAGCCAGATGGCATCATTGAGGAGAATGCTGATGTTTTTGGAAATGAACTTTTGTGGCAGAGTGAGCCAGCTCAATCCACTTCTTTCTCAGTTCTGAGAAGAGCTTGTTCATTTGTAGAACATGAATAAGATGTATTTATAGACTAGTTCATCTGAGCCATGTTTATTCTTCATCTACCCCGATTTATTGTTTTTAATAGTGAAAGGCTAAACCATCTCTTTGAGTGCTCGTGGATCTCATTGCTTTATAGTGCTTAGATATAATGCTTGTATAGCGGATGAATGATGGCTAGATATTACTGATTTGAGCGCATCACACACATGCGCACACACACACACACACACACACACACACACACCCTCTTTTGTTTTATTCTTATGATATTGCTACTCATTGGATCATTAAGCACAGTTGTTTCAGTGGTTACTTCTGTCATGAGATCTTGAATATCTTAATGTTTGTGAGAAGAACTTTGAGGAAAGCCTTTAAGGGGTTGCATTTTGTGTTATCAAAGCAAATGCAGTTTTATAATGAAATAATAGAGAACGGGGATCTTTTATTCTCTGCTTTATATCCAGTTATATGCCTGAAGATGTACTTTTATAGACTAAAGTCTGTAAAATTCTCTTTGTTTCCCCTTTTAAAAAAAAGATTAAGGAACCCCCTTGATTTTAAGTGTAGATGTTATATGTCACTCCTTTCACAGCCAAACTCCTAGAAAAAAGACACATACATGTTTCTCTACTTCTTCTCACTCAATTTGCAACCCAGTGCAGTGTGCCTTCCAACCTCATCACTCAGCTGAAATAACTCTCCTGAGTTATCACTGCAATTCTCAATTGCAAGACCAAGTGGCCTTCTCAGTTCTCACCCTCCTGTATAGCGTTTGACACAACGACCACCCTTTCTTTCTGGATAGTCTCTTTGGATTTTTCATGAGGCTGTATCATCATCCACGTCTCATTCCCTATTTGTAAGTGTGTACCCCAAAGCCCTGTGTCTTGGGCCAAGCTATCTCTATGCAGAGGACTCCTAGACATACCCAGCCCTGATTTTCTCCTGGGTTTCAGTCCTGTATAGTGAGATATCTATTGGACATTATGAACTGGATAATCCTATAAGCCTCCCAGACTCACCCTGTCTGAAATAGAGCTCATTCTTCACCGCTCTCCCCTAACCAAAATTCATCCTCTTCCAGAACTTCCTATTTCTTTCTAAGGTAACTGGGTGGCATCAACTGCTTATTCTCACTCATCTCACGGATCTAATAAGTTTCCAGATCTTATTGGTTCTGCCTCTGCGGTGTCTTTTCTCCATTCATATGACCACCATCCCCTCCTCCTGCCCAGCTGAGGCCTTCATTACTTTTCTTCTAAACTATTGCTGTAGTCTCCAAATTGACTTGACTCAAGCTCTTCATCTTTCCAATCCATATTGCACAGAACTACTAAATTGATATTCTTGTGATCAAGTTTCCCCATCCTTAAAAAGCCTTCACTTCATCTTGCTATTTCCTCAGAGAAAGATATTAAACTTGTTGAGTCCATTTCTTTGCTACTTATTCACTTCTGGGACCCTTGAACTGATTTCTGACCTCCATCAATTGACTGAAATTTCTTTTTCTAATGGACTGGTCATCTTTTAATTACTAAATCCAATGCCCTTTCCTTTCATTCCTATTGATCCTCTTGATGCTTTTAAGTACTATTTCCTCTCCCACACTGTTGGTTTTGTGGTGTTCTTTAGTAAACCAAGCCTCAGTCACTCCTGACTCTTTCTTCTCCACCCCCACCCCTCCCAGTATTCAGTAAATTCCCCAATCTTGTCAATTGTACTTTGACCAGAACTCTAGAAGCTATCTGCTTTTCCCCACCTACATGGCCATAAACTCAGTTTAGGCCCTCCTTCATTTCTTAGACTACTTTAACAGCGCCTTAATTGACTTACTCTTTTCAATCTTTTCCCTTTCAAATCTATGCTCCACAAAAATGCAAAAATCACCTTCCTGTGGGCAGGGCTGACCATGGCACTCTCTTCTCTGTGAGCTGCTTTGGCTCCCTTTTGCCTCCAGGATAAGATGCAAATTCCTATTTAGTAGTTTTTTCTTGGGAAGTGATATAATGGAAGGCCTGTTGTAGTGGGAATCCTAGGATTTGCATTGAATTACTTTTTCTCTTTGGTGCAATAAGAGATTTGGACCAGACAATATCTAAAGAACCTTCCAGCCCTGGATCGATGAATCTGCCCCTTTCTGGCCCCAAAGGTTCTGCTAACGTTCTCCAAATACAGCATTCTGTCCTCTGCTTTTCTGCCTATTCTGGGATATGGAATGTACTGCCTCCATGGCCTAGCAGAAAGAAAACTTTGCTTTCTCTAAGATTCAACTCAGGTGGAACCTTCTAGCAGGGATCAGGGAGACTCCTGATTCCTCTAGTTGTTAATGTTGTGCCCCTCCCTCAGATTTCATGAGTTAACTTCCTCTCAGCTAAGAACCTTGTTTCATAGTTTACTGAAAAAATGAGGTTATTCACCAAGAGCTCCCTCTTCTCTCCTCCTCACCTCACATCCCTTGGATACCTTTCCCCCATTATCTCCTTCACCCCTGTGCCACATTAAAAGGTGGCCCCTCTACCTGCCAGGGCTAACTCTTCTACCACACAAGTGATCCTATTCCATCCCATTTTCTCCAACAGACTGCCCCTCTATGATCCATACTCACTGATATTCAGTCTCTCCCTATGTACTGACACACACAAACCCATCCTCAAAAAAACCCTTCATTTGTTTCTTCTGGCCCTACCTTCTGTGCTGTACCTCTTTTATGGCTAACGTCCTTGAGAAGGCTGTCTGTTGGTGTCTCCACTTCTTTCTTGACTCACTACAGTCTGACTTCTAACTTCACAGTTCCACTAAAATGCTCTCTTCAAAGTTACCAATGTTTTCTTAATTGCCAAATCCAGTGGCTTTTTCCTCAATCCTTGTTCTTCTTGACCTCTCTTAAGCTTTGAAACTGTTGGTGTTCTTCTTCTCCCTAGGTTTTCAAGACAACATTCTTTCCTGGTTCTTCTCTCCCCTCATCCACATCATACCTGCTAACCATGGTTGTTCCTCAGGACTCTGTGCTATGGCCCCTTTCTCTTCTCCTTCTATACGGCTTCACTTAGTGATCTCATTAGTTCCATGGATTTAATTACCGTTTCTGAGCTGATGATTCTCAACTCTACTTATCCTGCCCCAATCTTTCTGCTGACCTCTCATCTCACAACTTCAGCTGCCTTTCAGACATCTCAGCCTGGAGATCTACTGATCTTAAATTCGGCATGTCCAAAACTGAACTCACCCGACCCCCACCCCTCAACTCTTGCCTCCCTTCCAAATTTCTTTATGACTCTCAAGAGTACCACCATCCTCCCATCCTCACTATCTTTCAGTCCCCCCAGTATCAGATCTGTTTCCAAGGCCTGTTGATTTCACCTTTGCAACATCTCCTGAATGGCGCCCCCTTTTCTCTGATGACATTTTCCCCACCCTGGTGCAGACACTCATCACCTCAATAATCACTCCTTGATTATTGTACGCTAGTGCCTGCTGGTGGGTCTACCTGCTTCAAGTCTCTCCCCACTCCAATCCATCCTCATTTAGCCACCAAAGTGATTTTCCTAAGTCATATGTCTGATCATATCACTCCCCATCTTAAAACTCAAGTGACTTCCTGTTGCCCTCCAGGAGCAAATACAAAATCCAGTGGCATTCAAGGCCCTTCATGACCTTACCTGCCCCACATACCTTTCCTGTTTGCAACTCCCAGATTAAATCCAACCTTCTACAGGACACTTTTCTAATCAGTCAGTCAATAAACACTTTTTTATAAAGTGCCTATGCCAAAGAGGCAAAAGACAGTCCCTTCCCTCGAGGAGTGCACAATCTAATGGGGGAGACAACATGTAAACAGCTATATGCAAAGCAATCCATATACAGGGTAAAGAAACAATTAACAGAGGCAAAGCACTGGAATGAAGAGGGGTTGGGGAAGGCTGCCTGTAGAAGATGGAATTTTAGTTGCAGACTTAAAGGAAACCAGAGAGATCAGTAGTTGGAGCAGAAGAGAATGCCTGAAACTAAAAGTTATGCAGTGTCTTGTGAATGGAACCAACCAAGAGGTCAGTTTCACTGGATTAAAGAGTTGGGGGGGGGGGCAGTGTTAAAGAGTAAGAAAACTAGAAAGGGAGGGAGGGGACTAGGTTATGAAAGGCTTTGAATGCCAAACAAAGACTTTTATATTTTCTTTTGAAGGTAATTGGTAGCCACTGGAATTTTGAGTTGGAGGTGGAGGGAGGGGAATCACACCTGCACTTAAGGAAGATCAATTTCATAGCTGATGGAAGGTGACCTGGACTGAGGCAGACCCCCACACCCAGTGTCTGTTGCAGTAGTCCAGGTGTGAGGTGGTAAGGCCCTGCTCCAGAGTGGAGGCAAGAGAAGGGGGCATATTTGAGAGATGCTGCAAAGGTGAAATCAGCAGGCCTTGGCAACAGCTTGGGGGGAGGTGACAAGAGTGAGGAGTCCAGGACAGCTGTCAGGTGGCAAGCCTGAGGGACTGAGGGATAACATTGCCCTCTACAGTGATAGGGAAGATACGAATCAGAGCAGGTTTAGGGAGAGAGTGAAATCTCTTTGGGACATACTGAGTTTAGAACATGGCTCTTGCACATCCAGTTCAAGATGTATGAAAGACAGTTGGAAATGCAAGATTGGAAGTCAGCAGAGAGATTGGGGCAGGATTGAGAATCAACACCAAGTAAAGTAGTATAGAGGGAAAAGAGAAAAAGGGGTCAGAAGGACCCTGGGGGACACCTGTGATTAGAGAGCATGATCTAGAGGAGGCTAGCAAAGAAGATAGAGTAGGCGTGGTCAGATAGCAAGAAAGTCAGGAGAAAATATCCTGAAAACTTAGAGAGAAAAGGTATTGACTGACTGAGCTGTTTAGATATCCTTTCCCTCAGAAGGGTTTAAGCTTTTTGAGGATGGAGACTATTTTTCATCTTTATCTTTGTATTGTACCATATCTTTTACTTTGTATTTAATAATTATATAAATACACTAAATTGAACTGAACTGTGAAGTTTTGTCATTAGTTTTTTCTCCCCCCCCCCCCTTTTTTGGTGTGGGTCGATGAGGGTTAAGTGACTTGCCCAGGGTCACACAACTAGTGTCAAGTATCTGAGGCCGGATTTGAACTCAGGTGCTTCTGAATCCAGGGCCAGTGCTTTATCCACTACACTACCTAGCTGCCCCTGTCATTAGTTTTTCGAATAATACTTATTTGACTAGACTGAATCATAAATGTTCTGCTAGTACACATATTAGAACCAGTGAACATCTCTGCTTTCATACTTGAAGATAGACTTCTGTTTTTGTTTGTTTGTTTGTTTTGCAGGGCAATGAGGGTTAAGTGACTTGCCCAGGGTCACACAGCTAGTAAGTGTCAAGTGTCTGAGGCCGGATTTGAACTCAGGTCCTCCTGAATCCAGGGCCGGTGCTTTACCACTGCGCCATCCAGCTGCCCCTGAAGATAGACTTCTAGTGGAGGCTTTCAGTTAGCAATAATTTTGACAATTTTTTTAAAAATGGAAGTTTTGACATCGATTTTTTTTTTATTAGAAATGTGGGCACCCACTAGCCCTGCACACTAAGGTGCCTCCTTCTCATGAGAAGGAAATAAAGAACCTTTGGCACATCCCTGTTGAGTTCCTGAGAATTATTGAGAAGAGGATGTTTTTTCCCTCACATAACCTATATCAGATTACTTTGTGTCTTGGAGAGAGGGGGTGGAAGGGAGAAAAATTTGGAACTAGAAATCTTATGAAAACAAATGTTGAAAAGTATCTCTACATGTAACTAGAAAATAATAAAATACTTTTATGATGAAAAAAAAACACAAGTGGGGGGGGGGGAAATGTGGTAATGAGGGGCAGCTAGGTGGTGCAGTAGATAAGGCACTGGCCCTGGATTCAGGAGGACCTGAGTTCAAAGCCAGCCTCAGACACTTGACACTTATTAGCTGTGTGACCTTGGGCAAGTCACTTAACCCTCGTTGCCCTGCCCCCCCCCCCAAAAAAAAGTGGTAATGATCTTTAATATGACACCCAAGGACTTTATTAAGCAGTAAATATTTATTAAGTACCTATTACATGCTAGGTACTGTGCTACCACTGCAGTTCCCATTTATTGTTGTTGTAGTTTAGGCATTTGCCTAACTGAATTGGCTTTTTTTTTTTTAATTTGGGAATGTCTTGGGGGTGGGGTGTAAGGAGCTAAAATTCTAACTATCTAAAATCTAATGAGTGGTCGCCAATAAATTATAAGCTTTAGCAATAGTATTTAAGTGTTTAAGTATTTATTAAAGAGCATTAGGATCAGAGAGAAAGGTAAAAATCTAACTGTTTCTAAGAGACCCTATCACCCGACCCACCATGGCGAGGTCAGGAACAAAAAGGACCCAACGCCTCCTGTGAAGCTGGGAACATCCCCCCAACACTCGCGCACACACACAGCTCCAAGCTAATTGACTGCTAGCCTTGATTGACAGTACCCATGAGCAAACGTCTTGACGCCAAAGAAAGCCGCATGGCTTGCCCTCAGACGCCTTCTCCTCATGGTGGAGCTTTCCTACAGTAACTCTCCAGCAGGTAGCATCATTCCAGTGGTTACAGGGGGGGAAATGAGCAACTGTTTCATAATACTTAAAAGTTGTTCTTGTCAGTATTTTATTTTAAAACTCCTTTTGGATAATTTCTTTATTGAATTCACAGCATTTTACCAATACAAAGTATCAATAAATTCCAAGTTTTTTAAATAAATCCAATGAATACTACCAACCTACCCTAAACAGGATGTTACATCACAACAAACCAAGGAGAAATAAAACTATTAGAACCGTGTGTGTGTGTGTGTTACATGTATACGTGTGTATATATAGTTACATATTGTGATGGGTAAAACTAAATGTGTGTGGTTACCCTTTCTGTCCCCTTCGAAATATATTAGAGGTTAACAAAGAGAGAACAAGTGTCTCTGAAAGAATAGGAAAACCTTAACTACCTGAACCACTCCTGGTTCAGTTGCCAACCCCACCAGGTTCCAACCACCAACTCCCAAAACCAACTGACAAAACCAGCTGCATCACACAATGCTTCAAGCTGATTGGTTGAGAGTGGTCTCATGTTGATGTGAGGTAACTTTGGGACACTGAACCTTAGAAAGGTCAACCCACGCTCTCACGGCAGAGGGTCTCTGGTAATAATAATCTCACGATATAGTTATATGTCAAAAAAAATCCAAACAAACAAACTGAAAAGAAATAGAGAAATCAAATGGCAATCTTAACTAGATCCAATCTCAGTTAATGAAATTAAACTAACTACAAAGGAACTACCAAAAATAAAAAAACAAATTCTTGGTCCAGGTGGATTTATAGAAGAATGCTTTCAGACTTGTAAAGTACAATTAATACCTGTACTACACCAATTATTTTCAGAAATTAAGTAAGCACTCTCTACCAAACCCCTCTTATGAGGCAAATATAGCTCTTATATATAAACCAGGGGAAAATAAAGCAAAGAAGAAACTAATAGAGAGAGACTATTATAATTAATTTTAAATTTTTAAATACAGTCTTGGAGGGGTAGCTAGGTGGCGCAGTGGATAGAGCACCATCCGTGGAGTCAGGAGGACCTGAGTTCAAATGCGGCCTCAGACACGTAACACTTACTAGCTGTGTGACCCTAGGCAAGTCACTTAACCCCAATTGCCTCACACCCCCCCCCCCCAAAATACAGTCTTGGCAAAAAGACTAGCAACTTACAAAAAAATAATCTTTTTTTTTTAAACCAAGTTGGATTTGTAAGAATGGTCCCACATTAGGAAAAACATATTCATATTAAATCATATTAAAAACAAAAACATCTCAGTAAATGCAGAAAAGGCCTTTGGCAAAGCTACAACACTCATTTGTGCTTTTTGGCGGGGGGGGGGGGCTACAAAATACACACATAAAGGGATATTTTTTTGTTTTTTTTTAGTGAGGCAATTGGGGTTAAGTGACTTGCCCAGGGTCACACAGCTAGTAAGTGTCAAGTGTAAGTGTATGGGGCAGGATTTGAACTCAGGTCCTCCTGAATCCAGGGCCAATGCTCTATCCACTGGACCACCTAGATGCCCCGGGGATCTTTTTTAATTTAAAAAATTGTTAAACTCAAAAGCTAGCAATACATATAGTGGAAAAATGCTGGAAGCTTTCCCAATAAATATAGGCATAAATCAGGATACCTCCTTGTACTATTATTTGACATAGGTCTAGAAAAACTATTTGAGGATGGCATGATGGTTCACTTAGGAAATCCTAGGGAATCGGTGAAGAAACTAATTGAGACAGTAGGATCAGGAAAAGTTAGCAGATTACAAAATAAGCCCACAGAAAACCATAGTATTTGTATGTTATAATAAAATCTAGGTGGTAATGAAAAGAATTACACTCAAAAGAACCATACAATGCATGAAATATCAAAGCACACTCAATACCTATATCAGATCCCAATGCCAATAAAATAAATTATATAAGTTAATTTTCAGATTTAGTGATCTGCCAATCATATCCTCTCCTCCCCCCCCCCCCAAAGGAGACCTTACAAAGGTAGATAAAATGAAAACAAAATTCATTTGGAGAAACAAAGCATCTAGGATTTTAAGGGAAATATTTTTAAAACATAGAAATTAATGGAAAATGGCACTTCTAGATGTCATAACTACATTGTAAAGCAACAGTCATCAAAATCATTTGATGCTGGTTAAAAAGAAAAGATGATCCGTGAAACAAACTAGACAGGAAAGATTCAGAAGTAACTGAATCCAATAAACCAGTGTTTTATAAATCTGATACTACAAATTACTTAGGTAAGACCTCGTCCCTATAAAAACCTACTGGGGAGATGGAAAGACAGTACTAGACAGGAGGTTTGGACTAATACACAGTGAACTCCAAATGGATAAATGCTCCATCCTGGCTGAGGGGTGGGGTGGGCTGGGTGTGGGAACAGAAATCATTCTCCTTTCTCCTAAACCTTCCCTTTTACAACTCCATCCTCCCAGTGCCTCAGGCCCACATCCCAGAAGTCATCCTGAACTCCTCACCATTTCTTACCTTGTAAATCCAAGTTGTTGCCAAGACTGATCATTTACATCTCTGCAGCATCTCTCAAATATGCCCCTTCCTCTCCTGTGACACTGCTTCCCTTCTATCCTGTTGCAGGCCCTCATCACCTCATTCCTGGATAATTGTCGCTGCTGGGGGGTCTTCCTGCTTCAAGTCTCTCCCCACTCAAGTCCCTTCTCCATTCAGCCTCCAAAGGACAGATCTGATCATGTCACACACACACCTCCCACCCCCACTCAATAAACTGCCTCTAGGAAGAACTATAAAATGCTATTTGGCATTCAGAGCCCTTCCTTGCGTGTCCCTTTTCAACCTTTCTGGCCTTCTTATACTTTACACCCCAGCACATACTCTTCAGTCCAGTAACACTGGCCTCCTAACTTCTACAACTACAACCCTCCGCCTCTCGGGTATGGGTATTCTCCCTGGACATGCCCCATGCAAATACTGCTCTCCCATCTCTGCTCCAAGTGCTGATCTCCCTAGCTTCCTTTAAGTCCCAATTAAAAGCGTACCTTCTACAGGCAGCCTTCCTTAACATCTCTTAATTCCAGTGCCCGCCCTCTGGTTATTATTTCCTTTTTATTCTGTATATAGCTTGCTTTGTATATGGCTCTTTGCATGTTGTCTCCCTTATTAGATTGGAAACTCTTTGAGGGCAGGGACTGTCTTTTGCCTCTTCATGTCTCTAGTGCTTCACACAGTGTCTGGCACATATTACCTGCTTATTAAATGTTTGTTGAATTGAAAGATATTTTGATTATATGAAACTGAAAGACATTTACATAAACAAGATGAACAAAACTTGGATAAGAAAGGGGAAAAGGCAAATGAGAAAAAACTATAGTAAAGGCCTGATATCCATCTCCCCACACACATATAAACACACATGCACTCACATATGTGTTGTGTTATACATGGGGAGAGAAACAGTTCTTCAATGAATTGCTGGTTATTAATAACTATGAAAGAATGTTCTAAATCACTAATAACAAATGAAAGTCAAAGCAGCCCCAAAGTTCTGCTTCATACCCAGCCAGTTGGGAATGCTGACAAAAGACAGGGTTAGGGTCGGATGGGGATTGTAAAAAGATGTGTAAACTCTGATACACTGTTGGTAAAGCTGTGGATTTCGTTGGTCTAGCCATTCTGGAAAGCATTCTGAAATTATGGAAAGGGAGAGACTAAAATGGTGATATCCTTTTGACCCAGAGAGTGTTAGATATTTACCTCCAAGGAGGACACTGACAAAAAGAGAAGTCCCATATGCAACAAAGTATTTAAAGCAATGCTCTTTTCTTAGTAGCAAAGAGCTGGAAACAAAGTAGCCATCCAAAAATGGGAACAGGATCAACAAGTTGTAGTAAATAAATGTAACAGTATTGCTGTACTACGTGTAAGAAACTATCAGTAGGACTTCAGAGGAGCATGGGGATATTTACATGAACTGCTATATGGTGGGATGAATAAAACCAGGAAAATTAGGCACAGCGATTACAACAGTGTGGATGGAAAGAATGGTGACAGTGATGAAATTGCCAAAACTGAACGTTATCAAATTATAATGACTAAGGCCAACCACAGAGAAGAGATGAGAATACCACTCCCCTCCTTCCTTTGCAGAAGTGGGAGACTGTATAAGGCTAGACCTTTTCGATGTATTCAGTTATGAGGAGCATTTATTTTTTTCTTTATTAAAAATAGACATTCATATAGGTGAAAAAAAAAGAAATGGAAGTGAACCTCAAACCTAACAGAGTAGCAAATATAACAAAAAAGGAAAATGTTGGATGTTTGGGGGCGGTGGGAAAACAGGGATGCTAATCCACTGTTGGTAGTTGTGAACTGACCCAACCGTTCTGGAGAGCAGTTTAGAACTATGCCCAATGGGCTATAAAACTCTGCATACCCTTTTGCCTAGCAGTACCACTGGTAGGTTTATATCCCAAAGACATACTAAAAAAGAGAAAAAGACTTATTTTTGCAAAAAATATTTATAGCAGCTCTTTTTGTGGTGGCTAAGAATTGGAAATCAAGGGGATGCCTATCAACTGGGTAATGGCTAAACCGAGCTGTGGTATATGATTGTAATGGAATATTATTATGCTATAAGAAATGACAGGCAAAGACATGTATGAACTGATATATAGTGAAGTGAGCAGAACCAGGAGAATGTGCACAGTGACAGAAATATTGTTTGATGAAGAACTGTGAATGACTCAATTGTTCTCAGCAGTACAGTGGTCCAAGACAATCCTAAAGGACTAATGATGAAATATACTATCCACCTACAAAGAAAGACCCGATTGATGGAACACAGACTGAAGTGTGCTATTTCTCAATTCCTTTCATTTTCTTATACAAAATGTTTTATATAATTGCACATGTATAACCTATATATGATTCCCCCTCGGAGAGGGAGGAACAGAATTTAGAACTCGGAACTTAAATTAAAAAAATTGGCAGCTAGGTGGCACAGTGGGTAAAGTACCAGCCTTGGATTCAGGAAGACCTGAGTTCAAATGTGGCCTCAGACACTTGACACTTACTGGCTGTGTGACCCTGGGCAAGTCACTTAACCCCCATTGCCCTGCAAAAAAAAAACAAACAAAAAACCCCCACAAAACAAAAATAAATAAATAAAATTAATGTAGGTGAGATAAAAACAGATATTCATTAAAAAATAAATTTTTACAGGTTTTGCCCCTTTCTCCCAACAAGGCAAGGTGGGTTTTTACATGTATTGAGGGTGTGACTGCTGAAAATTTTATTCAAAAATATCTAGAATTTATATAATGCTTTAAATGCTTTTACATTTAAAATTTTTTTCTCAGTTGATCCTCACAACAATATTAGCCTCATTTTACAGATGAAGAAACTGGGGCAGATGGGTTAAGTGACTTGCTTAACATACAGCTAGTGAATGCACCAGGATTTGAACTGACTTTCTTGACTATCAGGTTGTTTTTTGTCCTTCTTACTAGAAGAGGACCGTGACATCTGGGTGATATCATGAGTTGCACTGAATTGGATTTAAGTGAGAGGGAGGGTTGTGAAAGGTCACCAACTTCACTCTTTCCTCCAGAGCCAGATATAGATATACATGAGGACAACTGGAGATGGCCCCGGATATTTTAGTAATTTGAGGTTAAGTGACTCACCCAGGGTCACACAGTGTCTGAGGTAAGATTTGAACTCAGGTCCTCTTGACACCAGGGCCAGCTCTATCCACTGTGCACTACCTAGTTGCCCCAACTCTCAGGTCCAGCGCTTTATCCACTCATTTCTCCTAAGCTGCCTAAAAATTAAGGCCAAAAAAAATTGAGCAAATGGACTCAATTATAGCCCCAGTTAAGTTGAAATTGGATCTTCCTATTTTGTGACTTGGTCATTGAAACTTTGACTATTTTGACATATCCCTGAGGTTAGGGTGCAGTAGATCTTGATAAAATTCAGAGACCAGTTCTTGGAGTCAAGCCAGAGTAAACATAAGACAATCCCCGGAAAGGGGTGTGGGATTTGAATTCATGTGATACTGACAATTGTTGGCCCTCATCAGTTTATGTGTCTATTACATCATGTTTGTGACAGTCGTAAGCACAAAGTTTCAGAGGAATCAGTTGAATGCAATGTTTTTAATTCATGCTTACAAGAAGATTAATTAAAGAAAAAAAGATTTGGCCCCTGATTAAAATTTTGGCTTATCTAGTAAAGATTACCTTGTGATCTAATCTGTTTAGAGCATTTCCCCCTACATATCTATTATAGATTTTAGTTTTTAGAATTGTCACCCTCCCTAGCCTGAAGTTAGATAAAAACATAAGCAATTTTAAAAATACCTGTTCTCTCAAGAACATAGATGCTAAGTAATCAAGATGATAAATCAGCCTTCTGAAAAGGGCGTAGAGCTTTAATGCTGAAAGGGAGAACTCTCATGAGAGGAGCTACATTGCAGACACAGCATAGGAAGCAGTTGGAATCATTGGTGAAAGTTGCCACTCTTTAGATCATCTATGTGTATTTAAAGTAGGAGCCACACTAAAGACCTTCTTGAGGATTTACAAGAAAAGAGTTCCAAAATATAAGTGAGCGACAGCTCACTAGGTCCAGAATAGGTGCTGTTTAAGACAAGGCAAAACTGAATGGAGAAAATGGAGCCTGGACTTAATTAGCTAAGATTAGGACATAAAAATGGATGCTTTTCAGCTTTCATTTCCTATTTTAATAGTAGAGGTTATCTGACATCTTTGCCTCAGAGAGCTAGCATTTTGTATTTTGAATGAAAGATCATCAGATTATCACCTACTATAATTTGATTTTATTGCTTTTCTAGGTCTGCTTTGTTGTGGAGTTTTTTTTGTTTGTTTTTTGTCTTTTTCTCTCCTGTTAGAAAACTTAGGGGCAGCTAGGTGGCACAGTGGATAAAGCACTGGCCCTGGAGTCAGGAGTACCTGGGTTCAGATCCGGCCTCAGACACTTAACACTTACTAGCTGTGTGACCCTGGGCAAGTCACTTAACCCCAATTGCCTCACTAAAAAAAGAAAAAGAAAAAAAAAAAGAAAACTTAGGAAAGGCTCTTTTGTAACAGTATTCAACATGTTTTTTCAATCCCCTGCTAAAAGGTCTCTACAACCTATTTATTTATTCCTAGGAGGGGAAATTATTGAATTGAAGTGAGAACAATGTTTCTAGCACTTACTGAAGTTCTTAAATGACTGAAAGCCAAAATCTTTTCTAAATGTCTATCTACGAATTTGTTTTAATTACTTAGTCTTTAAAAATAATTTTGTAGTTTTAAGACCCTAATATTTGAACTGGAGTATAAGTAAGTTTTTTACAGCTTCAAATAAATTATATTCAAACTATTCAAATCTGTACACATCATAGAGTAGACTTTCCCCATTTTAATTATTAGGAACACAGCCAAATTTTTAGAGTTTGATGTTAATCCATGAATGTATGTTTTTAACTACTGTGGTTACAGTTTAGGACATCTGTGAGTAGACAATATCAGTGTGGGTAGTAGCATTTCATTATAATAAAGCCTTTGAAAACAAAGTTATACTATAATACTTTAGAACTTCAGTGAAATGTTTTAAAATTTTATAAAGAGTGTATGTATCCTCTCTTTTTGTCATATTTTAAAACATTGTATGCTTATCAGATTTGGAGACAATAAAAAGCCGGAAGAGGCAGTAAATTGGTTGTCTGGATCCAGAAGAGATCCTAGTAAGTTAGAACACTCATCTAAAGATGTAAATTTTTATTTTGTTTACCTTTTTGTTAGTGAAACTCCTGGTATAGAAACTCTCCACTAATGAAGATCGTCAGATAGATCATTAGCAATTTAGACTTAGGAAATTGTCTGGGGCACAAACATAATTTTATTTGATCCTCTCAGTAAACTGATATGGTTAGGGACTACAAGAATTATTGTCTCCTTTTTATAGATGAGAAAACTGAATCTTAGAGGAACCAAATCTCATTCTCTGCTGAATCCCAAGTCTAGTGCTCTTCCTACTTTATATATAGCTCTTCCTCTTTAAAGATGAGGGAGGGGAACTTAACTTAATGAATGACCTGCAAGTTCAATGTGGGTCTCTTAAGTCTTAGCACCATTGTAGTTTCTTCAGGGGTCCACCTCCTATTTTGTAAAGTCAGTCAAGTCTTAGTGGTGTGTTGTTTTGTTTTTTTTTAATTACAAGAAAATAGGTTGCAAGCTTATGGTTCTCAATGCCTGCCATTTAGGATTACTGTATAAAAAATATAGCAGTGATTTTTACATATGCGCATGTGGCAGATATGTGTCTGAATGCTACTTGAAGAATGCTACTTGCCCTTTCTTAATAAATTTTTTTTTTCTATGGGCTGGCTATAGAGTAGTAAGATTTCAGTGTAAAACCTAGTTGTTAGTTTGGTTTGGTTTGGTTTTTTTGCTGGGCAATACGGGTTAAGTGACTTTGTTACACAGCTAGTAAATAAATGTCAAGTGTCTGAGGCCAAATTTGAACTCAGGTTCTCCTGAATCCACCTACCTGCCCCCTAAAACCTAGTTTTTTTAAAAATGAATGTAGCCAAATCAGTTCATTGACTCATTTCATTAGGCTATGTACCTAAGGAGTTTATTTTTTCAGGGTTAACATTTATTGAATAGTTAATCATCAAGGACATTATTTTTATCCATCAAATGGAACTAAAACTTTAGTTTTTCTTTAACACTGGGGATAGTATTTTTAAAATATAAACTTGAATAATGAGAATATCAATTTTTGAGAGTTTTCTGTGCACACCTATCCATCCAATAAAAAAGTTTTTAGACATTGTGATTCCTTAGCAAATGGTCCTGATAAAATAACTGAAATTGAGAATCAAAATGCTCCTCAACTTTAAGTAGAAAAAAAAAGTAAAGTGAAAAAGAAAACAAGGATTTTGTTTTCAGCAATGCTGATACAAATCTCATAACTTAAAAATAAAAGAATAAATAATGATGGCATTGCTATTGCGTTTGACTAGATTGCACAGCAACAATATAATCAAGACTTGATGCTCAAAAGAGAATGTCCAATGCTGTAGAGAACTTCTTTATTTGATCCAGGAATGCATTCTGAAATCCTGCAAGCACATCCCTTCTTGTGACATGCATGGTGGTGGGAGCTTCAAATTTAAGTTATGGCACAATCCCCATTTCTAGCTGCCTGCTAGATCTCTCCATTTGATTCCTCAAGTGTACTGAGCCTATTTTATCCCCAAAAGATCTCTGTCTTCTCCTCTTCCTCCTTCCCCCAAAATCTACCGTTTCAGTGATCGTATTACCATTCTCTCAGACACCCAGGATTAAAACCTTGGGGTTTCCTGCATTCTTCACTCTCCCTTACTTCCAACATCTAATCTTTTTGACAAACTCCTTCTAATATTTTTAATATTCTGCCCCTTATTTCTATTACTATCACAATAAACACTCAAATTTTAAGTCCTCTTGTGTAGGCTTTTGTTGCAATTCTCAACTTGTCACTGCCCGTATAGTCAGAGCCATAACTGGAATGAGGCAATAAGAGCTTACACCAGAAACGCCAAGGGTGCCGAAAGCATTTATACTCCTTCACCAAGTTGTTTCTACTTGCAGTATCCCAGGATTCCTCTCTATAGGAACCAGTGCTACCCTGTGGTTTTCATCTTCCATACCACAGGATTTTTTTTTTCTTGGAGTTACTCCTTTTATAGAGCCACAGTCCTTCTGGTCACCCAGTTTCATAAACTCAGCACCATCCCTAACTCATCTTCCATAGCCAGTAAGATGCCAAGTCTCGATTCTTCCTCTATAATGTGTGTCTGTTTACTCAACTACCTCCTTGGTTCAGGTCATTATCACCACTTGCCTGGATAATGCCAGTATCTTTTTATTTGGTTTCCCATTAATATACCTAAAACATTAACCTGATCATATCATTCTCCCAACCTATTACAAGGTTTCATTCCAGTTTTTCTTTCAAACTGAGTTGAAGTATATTTACCGTTGGGCTTTGACTGTTACTAAAAGTGAAATAATTTAAGTTTTAAGAACTATATCATGACTTTTCTGTTTTTTATTATTACTACTTTTCAGGGCAGCTAGGTGGCACAGTGGATAAAGCACCAGCCCTGGATTCAGGAGGTCCTGAGTTCAAATCCAGCCTCAGACACTTGTCACTTAGTAGCTGTGTGACCCTGGGCAAGTCACTTAACCTTCATTGCCCCACGTCCGTCGTCCCCCCCCCCCAAAAAAAAAAAAAACTAAAATAAAATATCACTACTTTTCCATGGAACGGTTTAAAGATGTAGTAGTATTTTTCATTCAGTTTGTATGCTCTGCAACTTCCCATACCTCCATGCATTCTCACTACAACCAAAAGCCTGTGCATACACATGAGCATGAGAATTCTAGATTAAATCTTTGGAAAACTGTAGCGAGTTCCCCATTGTAATTTGGGGAGTTTTAATTCAGGAGTCATTTATTCCTGTCTTCCTTTTATGCATATGCACAGGATTAATAGTTTACCTAGGAAATGGCTCAAAATGTCTTTTCATATTAGCCCACATTGTCAGAGCTGACTAACAGGCAGAGTATTTCTCATGGGTACACCTGGGAATCCAAACATACAGCATACCTAACTTGGATTTTTAAGACTTTCTCAACATTTCTTGAGTAATGTAATGATGTTTGAATGTGTGCATTATGCTTCTCTTTTCTGTGGATGGCTGTGATAAAGCGTGAAATGGCTTTCATTTTTGTTAATGGTGGGGTTTGTACTCTAAAGGAATTTGGTAGGGTTGGGAATAAAGGTGTTAGTGGAAGGACAGACAGGAAAATCCACTATTTTGATTTAGCTGTTTACTACCAAGAACAGTGAAATATACTTAATTTGAAGAATCACCCTCCTGCAAAAAAATCATTTGGTTTCTGTCTGCTGCTATGCTTTTAACTTGAAAGGGCTAGATGTTGGTAAATATAGATCACTTTATATAACAGGTTCTAGAAAAGTTACATATAAATTGGCATGTTAAAAAGCTTGAGAAAGATTTCCTAGATAAAAGAAATTCTATGGTGAATTATTTTGCTAAATGAATCATCCCCTGTAATTTGATAAAGTGAGGTACCTAAGACCCTTTTATGTGTTTTATAGGTTGTTATAGATTCGTAGTTGGGAAAAAAGGTTTAGATTCTAAGAAGAACCCATTAAATTCAGGGATTGAAAATTTTCAAATCCCTTACTCTATATAGAAACTTGTCTAAATGTAGTATATCTTTATTTTTAATTAACAAGACATCCCATTAAGCATTTTTCTGTATTATTTCTTTTCTCTAAAGCAGTGATTTCATAACTGCTGTATGAAGATAGAATCTAAGAGCATCACAGTGGTTTTTGCAAAGAAAGTATCAGACAGACCAGTGTTGTATATTTCCCACAGTATTTAAATTGTGAAGTACAAGACAATTGTAGGGGGAGATGGGCTTAAGTCTGTTCTGTTCCTTGAGGTGTAAATGATATTAAGATTAAAAATAATATATCCCCCAAGTGTGATTCAGATCTTTCTTTTTTTCTTTATTACAGATAAGTTTACATGTATTGCAGACCAGACCAGAAGCACTTCTGATTTCAGGTAACTTTAATATGTTTGTTAACTAACTGGTAAATTTAAAGTAAAATATTTTCCTTGTTACAATACAGCTTCGTGCTTCCATATGAGCACGAGGTTGAGATCACTTTGTGTCTCTGAAACAATCTCTTATTGAATAGTTATTCGCTCTCAAGATAATATGCTCTGTTGACTCTGTGAAGGAGGCCTCCAGTTACTGTTCAACTAGAAAATCATAAAGTGGTCTTCAAGCTTGCTGTGATTTAAAGTCTCTGTCTGTTTAGCACCTTGATTTAAAGAATGATGATAAGCAAAGTCTCGATTGCAGGTATTTTGGCTTCTTGAGGGACATAGCACCTTCCATTTCTGATACCTCTGACCTACAGTGATGCCTCTCTTTGCTGAACTCCTGTAACATTGTTTGTATTCCATTTGATCATAGAGAGGCTGCCCCTCATTTTTCATGCTAAACATTTTTGGAAACTATGAGGAAGGTTTAATTTTATGTTAAAATCATTGTTTTAACTAAAGGTTGTGTGTCATAAAAGCAAAGCTATGTCTTTAAACCTGTAGTTATTTAAAATAGAAAATGTGCTCTCCAAGTCCTAGAGAAAGAACACAGATAACCCATACACTGGTGAGATGGCAGCCTTCAGGATTCTCTAACATGGCCATATCGCAAGGAAAGAATGCAGCTCAATCATATCATAAATCTGACCTATATAAAAAAAAAAAAAGATGCTAGCTATAATAAGCATCAAACATGGCATTAATGACTTTGCTTGCTTTCTTAGGATTTAGGACTTTTTAGATGATTTTTAGATAGCTCTGGTCCCTTCAAGCTTTTCTATATATAGCTTTTTCAACTGAGCCCTTTTTCTTCTCAACATGTTTTCATATAGCTGAGGTATTCAGAATATACTAACATGACCTCAAAGGTGGGATTGTTCTTTTTTTAAAATAGACATTGAAGCATTTTAAATATTGAAGGTACCTCTTGAATATGGACCTTGTGTTATCATTGCTATCTCTGCTACTTCTCCTGCTGGCAAATTACATAAAAGGCAGCCTGAGGATATGTGTAAAGGCAGGCTGGCCTCCTTTGCCACAGATAATGATAGGGATTGTGTATGTCTTAATGGTGTGGGTATCAATCTTAGGGTTCCTTTACCATGGACTGGTAATACTAAGCTAGTTCCTACTCTCTATTAGTGAAGACTTCCTGAATCTCAGATGTATAGAAGATTTCAGCTGTAGGTCAGATAAAAAGATCCCATGGAATTTAGGGTGCAATGACAAAGCAGGTGGTAACATATCTTTTATGTCATTTCCACTGATACCATATCTATTCTCATTTTGAACCTTTTGTTGAGGCCAAAGACATTGGTGGTGAGAACTTTCCTGCCTGGGTCTTCAGTAGCTGTTGCCTCTGAGGAGGCTGAACTTCTGGGCCTACAAAGATGACAGTTACCAGGTTATATCTCCAAAGGAATTGTTTCCCAAGATGAAGGCAACAGGAGCTGAGCTAGAAGTAGGACCAGTGGTTTGAAGAGGTGCTGCCTGCCCTTTGGCCACAGTTGGCAGTGGACCTTTTTTTCAATGATTTTGCTCGCTTCACTGGTAGCTACAGGGACCCAGACTTTGGAAGCAAGGATAGTGGTCTCAGGGTCCTGGGCTCTCCTTTGGGGAGGTGATGGGGAAAGTGGTGGTAATTTGACTTGCCCAGTAGATACTTCCTCCTTTCTCCCTCTTATGGTACCTTCAGCAAGCCAGACTTTCCTCCAATTAATGGCCATGGTTGGAGTAGCTTTTGCAGATGATGGCTAGAGGGACCAGGCTGGAAGAAGGGTTAGTGAATGCACCTCTCTCTTCTGTGCAGTGGTGGAGGGCTTTGAGTGTGAAATGTCCTACTGCGTGTGTGTAGACTGCTTAGTGTTCCTGAGCTTTTTCCTCCCTTTGGGGTTTTTCGTTTTTTAATTTCCCTTTTTCTTGTGAATGGAACAGTCATCAGTAAACACAAACATTTTAATAGAAAAAAAAAGGAGAAAAGAAATTCATATGTAAGATATTAATGAAATTCTTGTTTCACCTAAATTTCCCACGGTAATCTTCTCCCTTACCCCTCCCAGAGAGCCATCTCTGGAATGAAGAATTTTTTTTTTTTTTTTGAATGAAAAATTTAAAAGGGAGCAAAAACTTCAGCAAAACTAACCTGCATCAAAAAAGTCTGGCATCGTATGAAGTATTCCACCTCTGCAAATGGGTTAGGAAGTAAAACCCTTTTAGATCTCTTCTTTGGGACCACTCTCTGTATTCATTCTATTTGATTCATAGAGCATGGTAATATTTTGTTACTTAGGCACCACAGTTTAGCCCTTCCCCCAATCAGTGGCAGTCTACTTTGTTTGCATTTCTTTGCTACAACAGAACAGTTTTGCTATAAATATTTTGGTGCACACAAAGCCTTTTGTTTTGTCATATACTACAACCTAGGGCATAAAGAATTTACAAATAAATGTTTTAAAAAACCAAAAACCTAGGATTATATCACAGATACATCCCCAAAAGAGAAAAAGACTTATTTATACAAAAGCATTTATAGTAACTCTTTTTGTGGTTGCTAAGAATTGGAAATCAAAGGAATGCCCATTAATTGGAGAATGACTAAATAAGCTGTGTTATGTGATTGTAATGGAATATTATTGTGCTGTAAGAAATAAGTAGGATGATGGCAGAAAAGTCTGGAAAGACTTGTATGAACTGATACATAGAGAAGTGAGCAGAACCAGGAAAACATTGTGCACAGTGAGAGCAGGATTGTTTGATGAAGAGCTGGGAACGGCTTGACTATTCCCAGCAAGACAATCCCAGAAGACTAATGATGAAGCATGCTGTCCATCTCCAAGGAAAGAACTGATACTGATTGAACACATGCTCTTTTTCGTGTTTTTTTTCCTTCCTTTTATTCAAGTTTGCTTCTACAAAATGACTAATAATGGTAATATTTCACATAATTGCATATGTATAACCTATATCTGATTGCTTGCTGCCTCGGGTGAAGCATGGTGGGAGGGAAGGAGGGGTAGAATTTGGAACTCAAAACTTTAAGTTAAAATGTTTATTATTTTTAAAAAATTAAAAATAATAAAAAACCAAAAGGCCAAACTATTAAATACTTTCTTTATAGACCACAATACAATAAGATAATAATACAGGGAATGCAAACCAAAAACTCCTCAATAATGTATAAGTCAAATAACAGAAACAATGATGAAAAAACATGCTAGAATTTCTGGGATTCCGCTAAAGCAAGTCTTAGAGCAAGAGTTTTAAAAACTTTTTTTTTGTATTAGAGATCCCTTTGGCAATCTTCCTTCTCAGAATAATGTTTTATAATTGCACATGTATGTATAACCTATACCTGATTGCTTGCCCCTTAGGGAGGCAATTTGGAACTCAAAACATTAAGTAAAAATGTTGATTTTAAATTTAAAAAAAAGAATAATACTTTTAAATAGATGAAATAAAAATCTATAGAATTACAAAAGTAATCAATCCTATTGAATTAACAGTTAACAATAAGCTCGTGGATTATATCCCTGAAAATACATACTAACAATAAATGAGATGATTAATTAATGGATACGCAATTTTTTAAGTGAAAACTAGCAAACTCAAAAAACACAAAAGAGAAAATATCGACAATTGGAAATAATAGATAAATTGAAAACAAATATTATTTTAAAACTAAATAAAATTTAAAACTGGTTCTTTGAAAACTTTCTACCAACAATTTGAATTCTGAGAATTCAAAAGAATTAATGGATTATCTATACAAATTTAATATATCAGTTTGGTATTCATAATGTGGTAAAAATTATTTGTGGTAAAAAATTACTGGAATTTAGCTGACTCATTTGGGAGGGGCCACACCTGGCCCACCCTGAAGTTGCATATGCTACTGAGGTCAGAAGAACTCTCCATAGGAAGTTTTTGAAGGACCTCCCTTTTTGGGGGAGGGAGATTGAATGATCGTTGAGGGGAGGCGACAAGTAGTAGTTGCTTTGAGAACGCTCTCCATGGCCTCTTCTCTCTCTTCTCGGTTTCCTGGTAATGCAAGAAAGCTAGCCGACTTTCCAGGTGTGGTGAGTGAACACAAAAAACCCTGCATTCCTTTGAATTAGCTTAATTGGAAACAATCTGGGGATCAAATGGACTTAGGTTAGAGTTAGGAGAATTTATCTGTATTTCTTTTTCCCTGTTTCCTTATCTTTGATTTTTTATTAATTTCACCTTTGTTATTTAATTAATTCCCAAGTAAGAAATCTGATCCTTTTGTGGAAAAGAAGCTGTAAGGCTCCTTTCTTATTGGCCTGGGAGAAATATCTAAAAGGGCAGTTCGGAGGGGAGGGAACTTTGAACCTAGAGGTCCCTCATTATTTCCAGGGACCCCAGTATTTCAGTGAGTCACCCAATTAACGATCCATATATTAAATTTCAGCCCCTACAATGTCATTGGCAAACACTTTAACCAGTACCTAAATTAAGGCACCATTAGTTAAGAAATCTTCCTATTTTCAAAAAGGTAAATTGAACTAGTTGTAAATGAGCAAAGGGAAAAAAAATTAGTCTATGGATTAATAAAATTGTACCAAATTTATGAAGAACAACTAGTATCTATACTATTACAAATTATTCTTGAATTATTTCTTTGAAATTGAGAAAAGGTTCTCTGCTATCTGTCTTTGCTATGATAACATGAATATTTACTTAGAAAATCAGCAAAGAAACTGAGACAATTCCTAACTTCATTAAAGTAATGGTTTATAAGAAGTCCACAAAAATCAACAGTATTTCTATTATACTGTAATAACAAAATCCAGGAGGAAATAGGAAGGGAGGCCCATTCAAAATAACAACAAAATGCATAAATTCTTTTTTTCCTCAGTAAATACTCCTTTATTTAAAGTTTTGAGTTTCAAATTTTATCCCTCCCTTCCTTTCCTCCTCTCCCTGAGGTGGTAATCAATTAGATATAGGTGATGCATGTGCAATTAATTGCATAAACTCTTTATTCAGTTCACCAAAACACACTAGAGAGAGAGGCAAGCTAGGAATAGGCCCCTTAGGTCATTAGAATATAGGAAACTCCCTCTTGCTAATAGTTCCCTCTGTACTAAAAACTTAGGAAGTTGTCTCTGGCTGGCAGTGCCGGCAAACACACTGCCCTGCCTGCACACTCTAGTGCTCCTGAAACATATGAAAATGTCATTGGGAAATATGTAACAAAACAAGTACAAACGCATTAAAGCATTACATTCTGAAACCGAGTCAACATGCAGGCCACAGGGACCCTAATGCTTGGGTTCATGGCCCTTACTTCTACTTGAGTTGATTTCACTGCTTAAGAGCACTGAGAGGTTTAGTGAACTCTGTCTCAAGGTCCCATGACTAGGGGTGTCAGAAGTGAGACCAGTCATGCCACCTCCACCTTCATAAACAAATTACAGGGTGCGTCTGAAAGAAAGGTATTCTGTATATTGCAGTTCCTTCTTTTAAAAAAAGAAATGGGGGACAGCTAGGTGGTGCAGTGGATAAAGCACCGGCCCTGGATTCAGGAGGACCCGAGCTCAAATCTGGCCTCAAACACTTGACACTTACTAGCTGTGTGACCCTGGGCAGGTCACTTATCCCCCACAAAAAAAGGCCTCTCTGGGGGAAGTGTAGGTTGTTGGGGAAATGTTTTGTTGACTGGTAACAGTTGTGTCTGATTCTTTATAACCTCATTTAGGGTTTTCTTGACAAAGGCGCTCAAATGGTTTACCATTTCCTTCTCCAGCTCATTTTACAGATGAGGAAACTGAAGCAGACAGGATGAAGTGACTTGCCCAAGGTCACACAGCCAGGAAGTATCTGAGGCTGTATTTGAACTTGGGTCCTTGTGTCTCCAGGGGAAGCATTCTATCCATTGTGCCACCTAGCTGCTCAGTAGGAAAATGTAGGTGATAAAACAAGAAGACTTAAGTAAAATTTTTTTTGTTTTTGTTTTTTTACTGTAGTCAAGATATCTATCCTATGAACAGGTAAAAATAGCAAGAAGTGAAGTGTGGATGTGTGACCAGAGTGGAGATTGCTATAACCGTCCTGTGGTGTCATGTTTCATTTGTGCTAATTTTATCAACTAAAATGCCAACTTTTTGAAGAAAGGAAGTAGATCCTACTCTGTTCTGGTGTTTCCCTCTTAGTCTAATGTTAGGACGGTCCTGAAACACGTAGTACACTCAGTAAATATGTAGGAGTAGTCAGTGAGGTATAAAAAGTTTGTGCATTTGTACAAACCTATCACTGCCATTGAAGGTGCAGGAGCTCAGGAAGCTCCTCTCCCTCCTCCTGGTACTGTAAGTTACTTACATCATTTTCACATACATATGACAGCAACTGTATGACTTAAAGCAAAGTGGGTGGTAATAAGGGAAAGGGGAATGGAATTAGCATCTTAAATCAGTTCTGAGAATGTTCTAGAAAATGATCAGAAAATATAACTTTAATTTGCTTTGACTTTCCCCAGTAGTTAGCTGAGGTATAATTAAATTCTCCAGATAAGTTTTCCCGGTGTGTTATTGAGGTAGTTGAGCCTGCTTTTCTAATTTGACTTTGCCCAAAGTCAGGAGCTTCTCTGTCTTATGTGAATTGGGGGGGGGGGATCTAAAAATTCCTTTCTAGTAACATTTATAATAGAGACAGAAATGACTAATTCATTTTTCAGTACTTAATATGAAACTTCTTGGATAGAATGATCTTTTTTTTTTTGCAGGGCAATGGGGGTTAAGTGACTTGCCCAGGGTCACACAACTAGTAAGTGTCAAGTGTCTGAGACCAGATTTGAACTCAGGTCCTCCTGAATCCAGGGCCAGTGCTTTATCCACTGCGCCACCTAGCTGCCCCGGATAGAATAATCTTTGAAACGGGGATCTCCAACTCATCAGTTTTTAGCAGTATGTTGAAAGGAAAAGTTGATTTCACCTCCACTAGAAAAACCATTAGATCTCACTAGCCTGTCTTCTACTCAACTCTGTGAAGTAATTTCTCCTACTTCTCTCACACAATTCTTAAAGAATAGATTTCCTTCTTGGCTGCTCATATTTTGAAATTTTAAAAGTGACAATTTACAGGGGCTGCTAGGTGATGCAATGTATACAGCACCAGCCCTGGAGTCAGGAGGACCTGAGTTCAAATCTGGCCTCAGACACTTGACACTTACTAGCTGTGTGACCCTGGGCAAGTCACTTAACCCTCATTGCCCGCCGGGGGCGGGGGAGGGGGGGGACAACTTACAGCCAAAACAACGCTTGAGACTAGTTATAATAAAAAGTGCTTGCAAATGCTTATACCATGATGAAGAAAAACATACCATAATGGCTTAAATAATTGCAAAGCAATATCACATATAAAAATAATAGATTACAAAATTGAATACAGCAATATCACATATAAAAATAATAGATTACAAAATTGAATACAGCATAACCTATTGACTAGGAAAAGGATAAGCAAATTGTAATACATGTATTTGATTGTATCATGATTCATCATAAGAAATTATGAATATGACAAATTCAGTAATACTTGAGAATACTTATGAACTAAGTGGAGTAAACAGAACAAGTTAAACAATAGCTAACGCTTATATAGTTCTTTTCTATGTGTCAGGCACAATGCTAAGTGCTTTACAATTATCTCATTTGATCCTCACAACAATCCTGGGAGGGAGGTGCTCTTGTTACCCTTATTTGATAGATGAGAAAACTGAGTCAAACAGAGGTTAAGTGATTTGCCCAGGGTCACATGGCTAGTATAAGACCAGGTTTGATCCCAGGTCTTCCCACTCAAGTGCCAGTGCTTATCTACCATGCTACTTTGTTGTCCCAGTGGACTACAAAAGTGTAAACGGAAACAAAAGAAAAACAACACTGAACACTGTAATTGTAATAACTAAACTTGGTGCCAGTAGAGAGATAAGAAAATGTGCCCCTCCTTTCCCAGGGTGGGATCAGTGAGTGGAGAATATCAATATACCATCAGACTCAGTTAATATTGTTGGTTAGTTTTATTGAAATGATTTTATTTTATTTATTTATTTATTTAGTGAGGCAATTGGGGTTAAGTTGCTTGCCCAGGGTCACACAGCTAGTAAGTGTTAAGTGTCTAAGGCCAGATTTGAACTCAGGTACTCCTGACTCCAAGGCTGGTCTCTATCCACCACACCAACTGGCTGCCCCTGCTTTTATTTTTATACATCTTTTATTCCTTGTTATGAGAGTTCATTGAGCAGAGTTGGGATTGGAAATGAAGGATATATAAAAACAAAAGATATTAAGATAAACTTTAAAGAATTGAATGTATAAGTGCTTTCCAGGAGAAACTCAGTAAGTTATTAGAATTATATTATTAAAGAATGATTAAGGTACCACAGCATAGCATCTCTTTGGATTATTTTCTCTTCCCATGGCTTTCTTTCAGGTTGAGTACCTCAGGGGGATAATTACTCCTGTGTCTCTGTACTCTTACTCATAAAATTTTGCTCATGAGGCCCCACTACTGGGTTTATTTTAATTTGTTGGACAGTTGTTTTAATAGTTGGACAGAGAACAAAGATAAGTTACTGAAATGACCCTGTAAGAACAGTAACTGAGGGGCAG
Source organism: Dromiciops gliroides (assembly GCF_019393635.1). Lineage (NCBI taxonomy): Eukaryota > Metazoa > Chordata > Mammalia > Microbiotheria > Microbiotheriidae > Dromiciops > Dromiciops gliroides. The sequence continues at coordinate 639,119,249 of NC_057863.1, forward strand.
CTAGATGGCGCAGCGGTAAAGCAACGGCCCTGGATTCAAGAGTACCTGAGTTCAAATCTGGCCTCAGACACTTGACACTTACTAGCTGTGTGACCCTGGGCAAGTCACTTAACCCCAATTGCCTCGATTAAAAAAAAAGAAAAGAAAAGAACAGTAACTGAAACCCCTGCCCTGCTATCTGAGATGCATTGTCACATACAGTATACCCTGCTTCAGTGTGTGTGTGTGTGTGTGTGTGTGTACACATACATGCAGGAAATGCAGTATGACATGGTAGAGAGAGTGCTGGTCTGGGCAGTAGGAAATAGGTCTGAACTTAAGGTCAAATTCCACCTCGGGCACCTCTGTAACCCTTAACAGTGCCTCAAGCAGTTTACTAGCATTTATCTCATAAGTTATACACAGATGGAGCCTGAGCTGTTTTGGTGGGTGGGCTCCCAGGAGTTCTCCCTTGATGAAATCACAGGTGTTTGATATATTCACATTTTAACCAAGGAAAACTTCCTAGAGGAGCTGAAGATTCATATGATATACTTGGTTTGGTATTTTGGTCCAAGGAAGTCTGAGTTGAGCCCTTCATGGGAGATATATTACAGGGAAAGACTGTTCTTCTTGTATAACATGATAATAGAACAAATCAACCAATGGAGTGAGCACCTACTGTGGTTGAATGAGTAAAGAAGTGCCATTTTCAAGATGAAGAGGAGTTGGGCAGAGGCTTGAAGGAAATGGAGAAGTAGAGGTGTAATTTTTTTTAAAAGTAGGAGATTGAGGGTAAATAAGATGAGAATTGGTGGGTTGAGGAAGCAAAAGGAACCTAGTGGGAGAGGGAGACTACCAGGTTAGATAATAAAAAGGAGCCGAGTCATAGGTAACATGGTAAACTGGAGAAGGATAGAATATGACCCACCAAGGTGAGGACTTGGGGTAGAGAAGATAAGTTTGGGGGAAAGGAGCAGACATTTTAGACAGGCCAGTGTTTGAATGAGGTACTGGGGAAACTTACTTGCACAATTTTAACTCCACCCAAAGACACAGACCTGTCCCTTTTCCATATCTTTTCCTTCCTTTACCAGAACCACCTCAAACTGTGAGGGCAGGAAGCTTCCTGCCAACACCCTAGGAGGAGCAGAAATACAGCAAAAGTGTGAAGGAGAGGACATAATGCAGCCCCCAACCAAAAGTACAACAGAACTAGCTCCATGCACCTTCTTAGAGCAGGAAGCTGAGAGGGACTGCCCTCTCTCCTCCTGGCCTACAGTTTTAGGTAGTAGCAGAGGTTCGGAAAAATTGCCCAGTAAATTTTAAAGAATCGGAAAGAAACAGTTTAGAATAATCAAGGTTGCTTAGAAATAGTCTAAAGATCACTCAGAGTTTGATTGAAGCATGGAGGTTTAAAACTCAGACTTTAGACATTGGCTAAGCCAACCCAGTATTTTATAGCACACAGAAGACACAGGGGAAATGACTTGCCCTGGATCACTTGACTAGTAGTTGTCAGAGCCAGGATTTAGAACTTCGATCTTTAAACTCATCTGTTCTTTTAATTGTATACTGTATTGCTTCCCTTTTCTAATATAAGAGCCATTATCTAAATCTAATTTTCTTTTTCTTTAAATGTTGCCCGTTTAAAGCAATGAGTAATACAATACCATATTTCTAACTTGCAAAGAATTTATGCTTTTTAAGAAAACGAAATTAGAAGTTTGGGTCATTGAAGTCTAATCTACCCCCACCAGGCTTACATTTGGATGTCTTTCAAAGTAAGAATTAATGACAAGATTTTTTTCTTTGGTCAACAAGATTAAGAGGATTTAGACTTGAGGCAGAGACCCAATTAGTATATTCATCCTATTGGCAACCATTTCATTTGAGCCTGGTGAAGAAGCTGTTGAGTTCTTAATTCATAAGAAATCTGTTTTGAAAAGACCTAGTACCAGGTAAGTGTGGCATTGATGTATAACTGTTTAAAGGCCTATGAGATATCTTTGTTTCTAATATTAAAATTCATTATAGGCTTATAAACTTGTAGCTAGTATGCTGATTGAAGTTTGGTTTGCCCTAAATCTAAATTGTTAATACATTTGTATTCAGAGTGCCAGCACTTGCTACCTAAACTTTGAGATGGTCACTTTTATTTGTGAAGATTTTAAGAGTGCCATTTTATAAGCTTATATTTAGGCCAATAAAATTCACAGGATAACTTTTCTACTAATGTTAGCAGCTTTCAAAAACAAACAAACCTGAGTTACAAATCTTAATTCTTTTACATATTATAAAAGATCCTTTCCTATCTGGCCCAGGAATTTTAAGTTCAGATAAGTTTATAAGCTGCAAAAAGTTTAGGACAACTGATAGAAGAATGTTAACCTTTTTAAAAAAAAAGCCTTTATGTTTATAAATATCAGTAGTTTAAATATTAATTGTCTCACCTAAGCTTGATATAAATGACTTACTCTCAGAAAACTTAAGTAAATAAAATTGCAGTTCTGGTGTCCATCAAGTAACTTATTAGATTATATATGTATGTAAATATGTTCTCTGATCACGATTTTAAAGGCACACCAACCTTTGAAATATATCTATTGAACTAAAGTAAACTGCAGTCTCACACTAGGGTCAAAGTAATGATGGGATAGATGATGAATATTAACACAGAAACTTCTTAAAGTATACGTGAAATTGTTCATAAATAGTGACGTAATATCAGACAAAATAGGTCTTGTGGGTAGACTATTCTAAAATGCCTATAGTATTATTAAAATATGTGATTTTATCAATATTAACAGTTTAACTGTTTGGGAGGTCCCCCACCCCCTTTTTACTAAATTAAGTATTATGCTGTCTGGTACTTGGTAAGTCTTGAGACTTAATCTTAAACATTTAAACAATTTGTTGTTTTTAAGGATTAGAGCATCTTATTGAATGGATGAATTCATTAGTTAATAGGAAAAAAGTGTTTCCTGAGAATTTCATTGCATCCCCATTTATTTCTGTCCTGGCTTGGTTTATTGGTTGTCAAAAGTTCTTAACTTAAGGCTTGTGTGCTTGTTTTTGTTGTGGGTTTCAAAAACAACAACAAACTTTATAACTGTACTCATTGATAGAATTGATTTCCTTTCTAATCCTTTGTATTTCATGCATTTAAAAACATTCTAGGGACAGCTACATAGTGCAGTGGATAGAGCACTGGCCCTGGATTCAGGAGGACCTGAATTCAAATCTGGCCTCAGAGCCTTGACACTTACTAGCTGTGTGACCCTGGGCAAGTCACTTAACCCCAATTGCCTCACCAAAAACAAAAAAAACCCACCATTCTGAGAAGAGGTCCCTAAGCTTTGCCGGGGTACATGAAAAGCTTATGAACCTCTGCATTAAAGCATAACAGCAGTATGGCTAAAATAATCTTTTCCATCCTTAAATTAACAGATTAACTGAGCACCAGAAATAGTCCTGTTGATTGATTGCACTATATCTCCAATTTTTGTTAGTGGTCTCAAAATGCCATCTTGTACAATGAGGAATAGGCCGATGAAAATCGTGAGAACAATCCATTCCTATTGCTGTACTGGATCAGTAGCATCAAGTTTGTATGTTAACTTGTAGCTATAGAAAAGTGCTGCTAAAATTAATTGAAAGGCAGATTTATCTAAATGACGTATCATTTTAAAATGTTCCTGCTTTGAGAAAGTCACCTTTCTAGCAAAGTTAAGATTTTGCTAATAAACTTTATATAATTTATAATGTTAGAAAATCCAACTAAAGAAATTACTCCATTGTATTGCTATTTTGGATCCCTGTAAATATTAAATATTAGTTAATATGTTTTCTTTGTGTTCTATCTCTGTTCTTTTGGCCTCTCTTTTGGTTGTCCTCATTTTGGTTAGCTTCCTTGTGTTTTTCACTTACTTTTAAAATCATTCTAGTAATTCATAATATAAAATGGGGTAGCACCATATTTTGTGAATAGCACTTGAATACCTCCTGGGAATGTCACTCAGTGGGCATTTATTCAGTGCCTGCTTATGTGCAGGCACTTTGTTCAGTGCTAAGGATGCAGACAAAATAGAATAGTCCCTCCCTTTGAGGAGCTACATCTAGCAAGGAAGGACAGCAGGTGGTAGCTATATAGAGAGGTACAAAACGGGTACAAGATGGTCTGAAGGGAAACCATTAGAAGCTGCTGAGGCCAGGACAGGCTTCTTGTAGAAGATGGTGCTTGAGTTCAGTCTCGAAGGAAACTGGAGATTTTGAAGCACGGAGGAGGTGATGGCGCCTTCCACGCAAGGGAAATAGCCAGTACCGAGCCATCGAGATGGGAGACAGGGGCCGCTGTGTACAGGATGAAGGCCAGAGGGGCTGGATTCTGCTGAGTGTGAAGAGTGCTGTCCGAGATGGCGAGAAGGGCAGGTTGAGACAAGGTTGTTGAAGGGCACTCGGTGCCAAACCCAGAAATTGTATTCAGTTCCAGAGGTAGTAATCGGGAGCTACTGGAGAATATTGCATAGGGGTATGACGTGGTCAGACATGCATTTTAAGAAATAGCTTTGGCAGCAAAGGTAGAGAATGGATTGGGATGGGGCAAACTGGATGACCAATTAGGAAGCTGTTTCAGGAGTTGAAGTGAGTGATAACACTAAAGGCCCAAGTTCTGGTGGTCATGACTGCTGCTGGAGAGGGGTAGTGGTTCTGAGAGAGAATAGTGCTTGTTAGGACAATAGATAAGCTCCTGCAGAAGAGTCTGAACTTCCTTTGAAGTGAGCAGCTGAGGAAAAGATAGGACCAGAGCACTTGGATCTGGAAGGAACTTTGGAAATCATCCGGTCCCACTAACTCCAGTTGATCACTACTGAAAGCAGGGAGGCCCCACAGAGCCAGAGCAGGGTGCAAGTGCAGGTGCTCACTCTGACGGCAGCCCCATTAGGCATCCCCTTGGTCTCATCTAGAGCTTCACCACACTGAAAATGAATATGGTGTTGCCTCATAGACACAGTTCTCAGGCCACTTTCTTATTTCGGATTGTAAAGATGTGCATCACCACAGCCCAAGGAGAGGCAAAGCACTTCATTCCCATGGCTTGCTGATGGAGTGCTGAATGAAGTTCTAATGGAAAATATCTTGAAAGCAAGGATAAATAAAACATGATGATAAATATGGGTCAGAAGGGAGAGCAGACTATTTAAGACTCTCAGAGGAATTTGTCTTAGTGGATTTGATGAACATCTAAGTGCGCTGATTCATCACTCTTAGAGCTTAACAATGACATTGGAACTGGAAGAGAGAAGAAATCTCCATCTACATAAACGTGATAGTGCAGCTTTCCTAAGGCTTTGGAGGGCAAGGCATGGTGACGAGAAATAGAACAGACTGAAAGTGAGTAAAATCGAAGTGTATAAATTTCCCCCTTTACTCTTAGGGACAAGGTGAACTAATTCATATTTGTGGTTTGTGGTACAGTGTTATCTTCACCTGAGGACTTGGAAGAAGTTTGGAGGTTGGTTTGCTTGTTTAGGGGCATTGTGAAAGTATCATAAATTGCTATTTATTGAGTACCTATGCTCAAATAATTTAGCTATATTTCAAAACTCTTGTTTTCATATGTGAAACTATTCATCTAAGCTAAATCATTTTGTTCTAGGAATGGAAAGTGATAATCTCACCATTTTTCTATAGCAGGCCTGGTTGGGAATGAAGAATAGTGCTGATTTTTATATTTTTGAACATCACAGTAAAAGGAAATTTTGATGGATGTTAGCCTTCCCCTCATTAAAGCGTAAGTTCCTTCAAGGTATAGTCATATAGTAAGAAGCAAACCTTTTGAATTTAATACAACAAACATTTGTTAAGCCTAAGTACCCATATCATGTGAGGCACTGAGGATACAGAGGAAGGATATTCTCTGTCTTCAAGCAGTTTATATTCTAATGGAGAGACACAGCAGGCACACACATGCATGCTTAGCGTACACACAAGAGAAAATAAATACAATGGCAGCTCGGGTATGCCTGGAAGGATTCTCCGAGGCAGCTGAGGAGAGATCACCCAGGGCTTTCCAGACATGGAGGAGCCAAGGATCAAGAAAGAAGGTGTTTGAAAGTGGACCATGGGCAAGCTCAGTTATCTGGGACAAAGGATGTAGTAAAGGCAGAAAATCTTATGGAACAAGATTGGACGAGTAGGTGAGAACCAGATTGTAGGAAGGCTTTAAATGCCAATTTGAATGTTTTCTGTTTTATCCTAGAGACAATAGAAAAACCACTGAAGGGTTTGGAAGTTGGGGGGTGACATGGTCCATAGAATTATGTTTTGGATCTGGATGGGACCTTAGAGGTCGTCTAGTTCAACCTCCCTTATTTTATTTTAGAGATGAGAAAATTGAGGGCCAGAGAGATGAGTAGTAAAGCCAGGCTTCTAGGTCAGGTCTTGAGATTCCAAATTACACTTGAAATCTATGTTTAGGAATATTCATTATTTAGGAATAATTCACTTGGTAGCTGGGTAGAGGATAGATTGGAAGGGGGAGCACCTGCAGGCAGGAGGGCAAAGCCAATAGTGTAGTAGTCTAGGCAAGAGGTGATGAAGAGTGGAAAGCAGAGTGTGAATGCCAAAGAGACCGTGAATCTTGGCACCTGATTGAACATGGAGAGTGAATGATAGCTTCTGGGAACTGGAAATGTTCATGGCTGATTTCTTAGTGAATTCTATTTTGTGCTTGTGTCCTGCCCTTCATATGAAAGTGAAAATCTAGCTTTCTTTTTATATATTTTTTCAATCTTAATAGTCTTTTTATTTTTTTCGAGTTATGTGGAAAGATAGTTTTCAAGAAAACCTAACTTTCAATATAATATTGACATTGCATTAATTTTCAGGGTAGTAACAGACTACCCCAGTATTCATGGTGCCCTTGCCTCACCTAGAAACAAGTTGGCCAGAGTTAGAGGTACAGTCTGTGGCCCTGAAAATTATCTGCCTGGGAGAGTGATCAAACCTGTGACCTTGGCCTCATTATAATCATACTCTAATCAACTCAGCATCCAGGCACACATATGTCTTTTTAAAGATTATCCTTGACCTTAAAATAATCCTGATTAGAATTATTCCCAACACCATCGTTCCTGAAAATAAAACCACTGCATTTTATGCTTGAACCTCTGTGGTAAGCGCTGTGACAATGAAAAGCTTCGCTGTGATTTTTTTATTTGAATTGTGTATCCTTTAGTACACAGCAGAGTGAGCTTGCACCCAGTTCTCAGCATCCCCATTACCTGATTTAAATTAACTGACAGGAAAAAAGGTCTAGTCTCAACCCGATGTCATGTTCTTTTTGCAATTTAAAAACAACTCCACGATGGGGGGAAATTGACATTTTTAAGAGGAAGTTTTTGAGGCTCCATTGGCGGATTGTGATGTCACATCGCCTGTATTAAGTGCCCACATGTGAATAGCTCTTGTTAACGTTCTATCATGCAAGTAAAATGTTGGCTTTGATCTCTAGGCTTTGGACAGAAATAGACAAATCGTTTCTGAAATGGAGCGTCTCTACCCTATGAAAAATCCTATTAAATATGTGTTGTTTAATGACTTTATAAAGTTTAAATAGATGATTGTAAAGTAACAAATGTATTTCATGAATTATAAACATTTAGTCTCATGCAGTAAGATGGATGGTGGTTAGTTCTATTATGCTAAGGGTAATAACTTTTTTTTTTTTTTTTTTAGTGAGGCAATTGGGGTTAAGTGACTTGCTCAGGGTCACACAGCTAGTAAGTGTCAAGTGTCTGAGGCCAGATTTGAACTCAGGTCCTCCTGACTCCAGGGACGGTGCTCTATCCACTGCGCCATCTAGCTGCCCTGGTAATAACTCTTAACAAAAGGCCATATTTAGAATCATGGTAGCTTTAAGTTTGAAGATACCTTCTTAAATAGAGTATAGCAGCAGTACTCACCTTTCCATACATTTTTCATTAACAAGCACATTCTTACTTATTCCATTCATGTTTATTGCATGCTCACAGACACAAGATTTGGTGCATAAGCACTTTGAACTTTATGGTCACATCTAGTACTATGCCAGATGCCATGGGAGACACAAAGATTGACTAAAAACCTAAGTTGCAGGTCTCATGAAGCGTATGATCTGGTGAGAGGTTGTGACACATGCCCAGCTCTGTTAGAAAAAGAAAACCAAGTGCTTCTTGCACTTCATTTGAACCAGGAGGGAAGGAGCATTGAGTAGGTAGATGAAGAAATGCTTCACGAAAAGGACATCTGAGCTGGGCTTTACGAAACTGTTTCAATGGGCACAGGTCTGGGAAGGGTAGAGGGAAAGGCCTTCTCAGTATCGGAGACAGTGTGAGCAAGGACAGAATGGAGGAAAGAGGGCATGTATAAGGGGACTCTAAGTTGTGCAGTTTTTCCACTAAGTAGTGTGAAATCACACTGGAAATGTAAGATTAGAATGGATCGTGCAGCATCTTGAATATTAGGCTGAGGAAGTGAGAAAAATAGTGTTATACTTAGACTTGATCAGCTATGCGACCATAGACAAATCATGTCATCTTCCTAAAGTGTCACCCACTAAACTCCATTGGTCTTCTTTTGTACCCCCAGATAGAAATCCTTTGGTTGACCTTTAAAGCTCTTTATAACTCGGACGCTTCTTACCTTCCCAGCTTGCTTATACCCTACTCTCTTGTCTTGCACAAGATGCTCCATCTCTGAGCTCCAACTACTTTCTTTCCCTTGGTTTCCCCAGTGCGTGGGTTTTTCTATATTGTCTACTTCTTGTCTTCCTTCATCTGAGCTAAAAGTTTGCATTCTGCAAAAAGTCTTTCTCTGTCCATGTTACTGGTTATCAGTGCCTTCCTTCTAGATTTACTGCCAGTTTATCCTGTCTGTATCTTGTTTGTTCCTTGTTGTCCCATAGGTGACTTCCCATAGCCCTTGGGACCTCACTTAAATCCAGTTTACTTGCAAATTATGACATCACCTTCCTGAAGCCCTGGTCCTCAATAAAAGCAGGCTTTACAGCATTTGTTGACTTAATTGAGGTAACCTTTCAGAGTTTGTTTTTTATCTATAAAATGTGCCTAGTAATACTTGCACAACCTGAAAAGGTGTTTTGCAGATATTTAGAGCTCTGTAGAAATGTGAGTTATTAATGAGGAGTTTAATTTTATTTGGTGGAGCTACTAAAAGGTTTTGAACAGAATCCTGTTATGCAGCCAGATATATGCATAGAGAGGGTAAATCTCACAATGGTGTGTGATGAATTGATTTGGCGGGTAGTGAGAGGAGAGATGGGGAGACCAGTTGAGAAGGTTCTGGAACAATCCAAATGAGTAGTCTACTAGGATGTTAGTAGGAGGAATTGGAGAGAATTGGTTGAGGCAGAATTGACAGGACTTGTCAACTAGACATGAAAGATAAAGGAGAAGAGAAATGCTAAGGCTTTGAACATGTGAGGCTGAAAGAATAGAGGTAATAGCTGACATCTCTATTGTACTTTGTACTGTTGAAGGCATATAAAGTGCTTTGATCTCATTCCTGGAGGTCCCATTGATGCCTCAAACTCAACTTGTCTAAAACCAAACTCATTATCTTCTCTTAAAACATAATTTTTGTATCAGTGTTTTTTGCATTGTTAGATAAGATTCACTTTAGGTACTGTAGAATTTTTTTTATTGTAAACAGTGACAGTTAACAAAAACAAATAATAAAATCTTACATAAAACCCTTAGCATGTTATTGAATAAACAATACAGCAAAATAGTGCTGCTTTTGCTTTCTTTTTCTTCCCTGTGTAGTTTTCCAGGTCTTTCTGAATTCCCACTGCCTTTGACTTTATTTTCTTAGGAGAGATTGCTGTATTCTGTGTATATGTAGTTTCAGCTTTGAATTCAAAATCACTTAACCACATTCCTGCTATATCCTTTAACACTTTCTTGTAAGCTTTGTATTTACTGTTTTTCTGTATTGTTATATCTCATTGATCATAATTTATTCAGCCATTCTCTTAGTGGGCATCTTTTTTTTTTTTAGTCATTATACATATATCTTACTATGAATATTTTGAGAGGATAAGTCCTCTTTATGACTTTGATTGTTCATGGTCGTACTGATTTCCAAAACATTTTTGCCAGTCTCTCATTCCACCAAAAAATGTACTTGCACATTGTCCAAGAGGGAAATGACATTCTAAGAGATCATGTGAGATTTCCTCTTCCCCTCCCTGCTTTACAAGGGGATTTTCCTCTAGGTCTGTTAACATAGGGTAGACACCAGTTGATCCTTACTATGAGACTGGCCCGCCTTTTCCAGTTGTGTTTCATTGATGACATCCTCTACAATGCTTCTCTTGTATAATTCATCTTTTGTTCTGTGTTGTATCAGACTGTTGCTTATTCACCTGTGCACCTGTCTGAGGGGTCTGCCTCAACTTCACTTTTTTGGAAGCTGATATTCCTTCATTTGCAGTCATGTCAAAGATGGTCCAGCTCCCTTTCCTGCAGTCCTCCAAAATCTAAAGTATATGTCATATGTTATGCATATGCTCATCTTTCTTCTTCCTTATTACATGTTATAAGATCTACCCTCACAACATCTCCCATCACTTTTTTTTTTGTTTGTTTGTTTTTGTTTTTGTGGGGCAATGGGGGTTAAGTGACTTGCCCAGGGTCACACAGCTAGTAAGTGTCAAGTGTCTGAGGCTGGATTTGAATTCAGGTCCTCCTGAATTCAGGGCCAATGCTCTATCCACTGCGCCACCTAGCTGCCCCTCCCATCACTTTTTTAATTTCTTTTTTTTTCCTTTAATAGTATTTTTTTCACCCCAGAAAGAAGTTTCTTCTTGTTAATAAGAATCATGTGCCAAAAGACTGTCCTCATTGCTTCTTTCAGTTTTTGAATGAGCAAGTTATTAGCTGCTGTCCTTCGGAGAGAACCTCAACAGAAGTCTAGATAATTGGAAGTCCCCCATTATTCATATCATGCCTCTGTGGTAGGTTTGTGATTTAGTTCCCAAATTTTTCATCTATTTCCAGGTGGTCTGTAGTAAACTCTAGTGACAGTATTCTGTTTCTGCCTTGTTAGACAGTGCTACTTCATCACCCTCATATCCTCATCCTCTACTTTGCCTATGAAATTTTCTTTTGCATATAGAATAACTCTACAGGGCCATATTCTAATTGTGAGTTTTAACCCACTTGGTGTCCCTGACACTGATGAGACCAAATTTGCCAACTTATGTTAGGTTTGCTAGTTCCCCATACATTATGGTATAGATATCGTTGGTTATGGGTTGCATTACTGGCTCTTTGCTTGGAAGTGGCCATTAATAAGTCAGGAAACCAAAAGAGTTGTTATGAGAGAAGCAGGAAAGTATGGTGTCCTTGAAACCAAGGGAAGGGATAGCTCCATAGAGGAGGGGAATAATGAAAAGTCAAGATGAATGAAGCCTCAGAAACAGGTCATTTTGTGTAGTATAAAGTTCTCTGATTGCTAGCGACAAAATATTTAAGTTGTATGGCATAAGGAAACTTAGTGTTCTCTGCTAACTCAACTGAATTGTTTCACTTGTAATGTTGATTAAACAGAGAAGATGGGAAACACTGAAAGCCAGATGTTGCCTTCTCCTCCTTTTAAGAATGCTTTATCAGTGAAAGAAATATTAACAGTCATTTGCATGTCTTTGATTAACTGGGCATGGTACAGGGAAATTTGGAGAGCAGAAGAAGAATGCATTCAGTCATACTTCTTTAGCAGGCTTTAAAAGACTTGGGCTCTAATTGTCCTCATCCCTGCACCACAGTCCTGTACTCAAAAGAACTATGGAATTTTCATATCTAAAAATCTTAGACCTTGAGGGTATGATAAAAAAAACAAGTCTTATCCTCAAAGAGCTTGTCATCTAGAGGGAGAAAAAGAACATGTATACAAGGCAGGAAGTGATAGGTAGTAAGTACATAGAAATCAGAGACGTGAGTGTGGGAATGGGGATAAGAGAAATGGCTTTGTGAAGTTAATGATAACTATACTGAAGAATGGGAAGGATTTCAGCAGTTATGTCTCATGGAATCATAGCCTTAGATCAAAAGGGACCTCAGACTAGATGCCATCTCATGCAGCCCTTCCATTTTACAGATGTGAAAACCAAGACTTGTAGAAGTTATCAAGGCAAACCCATCAGTAAACCACAGAGCCAGCATTCAAACGTAGGGCTAGTGTTCTCGGTGCTACCCTCAAAGGGGGACATATGAAGGGAGAGCCAGATTGTAGAGGACCTCAGATGCTGGAATTAGAATACGGAAGTTTTGAACCTGTTCTATGCCAGGCAGTGAAGACTGAGTTCATTAGAATCCTTACAAGTAGAGGACCTGAGAGGTTCACCTGTGAGAAAAGAGTAAAAGCTTCAGTTCTTGGACTTGACACGAGATGTGTGATTGGAGCTGGAAGGTCCTCAGGACATCTAGTCAAATCCCTTGTCTTTTTTGGCTGCTGAAAGGTCTTTTCCTTCCTCCCTCCCTCCCTCCCTTCTCCATCCTTCCTTCCTTTTGTCTTTTCTTTCTTTTTTGCATCCTTGATTCCAAACCTGAGTGCTATCTTGATTACTTGGCAACATTCCAAAAAGTTGAGTTTTCCAAATAAGTAATGGTACTCCACCCAGTTTCCCATGATGACTTTCAGTTTTTAATTCCCACCCACTGTGCAAGATTTCAAGACATGAGAAGGCACTATCAGTCAGTGTGCCAGGTGTAGGGTTAGGGTACAGATACACAGTATGAGACAGTCACGCTACTCACAAGGAACTGATCTCCCAGTGGGGTGACAAGTGCATGTCTAAGTATGGGACTCTAACAGGGACATGTTTATGTGTATGTTATCCAGTGAACATTATCCTAAATAGTTTGCATGTTACTTATGATTTTATTTAAATGTTCCTATAACAGGGCAGTTACTTTCACATCACTCCATGTAGATGCTTTTCTTAAGTTCATTATTTTTTTATTTATTTCCACCACCCTCTTCTTTTTTTTTTTTAATTTTTTTAAATTAATAAAGTATTTTATTTTTTTTTCCGTTACATGTAAAGATAGTTCTCAACCTTTGTTTATACAAGCTTTACAATTTCAGATTTTTCTCCCTCCCTCCCCTCCTTCCCCCCTCCCCTAGACAGCAGGTAATCTGATATAGGTTATATACACACACACACACATAATAACATTAATCCTATTTCTGCATTAGTCATTTTATAAGAGAAAAAAATCAGAGCAATGATGGAAAACCTCAAAATAGAAAAAAAACAACAGCACCAAAAACAAAAGAAATAGTATGGTTCATTTAGCATCTATACTCCGCAGTTCTTTTTTTTCCCTGGATTTGGAGATTCTCTTCCATCACGAGTTCCCTGGAACTCTTCTGTGCCATTGCATTGGTGAGAAGAATATAGTCCATCACAGTAGATCAACACTCAATGTTGATGTTACTGTCCACCACCCTCTTCTAAAAGCGCTCCTCTGATGTCTCACCATGATGAGATGGGAATCTGGGTTTTCTGTGATTGTTCCAAAGGATTATAACCTGGCAAATTCTTCCAAGCTAGAGGGGCTTCATAAAGTCTGAGCTTGACAACAGGCAGTCATCTGAACACTAGTTTAGCTACTTGCAGAGAAACTAATTAACATAAGGTTGGCCACAAGACAGTTGTTGTTGGTTTGGGTTTTTTCGTTTTGTTTTGGCCACAGCAACCTATAAATAGTCTGATAAGTGCTTGAGGTTATAAACCAGTGAAATCAGGGGTGTTTTGAAGTCAGTCGACTAACTACCACAAGTTCAGCAATATACTCAGGCATATTGTACAAATCCAGAAAATACTCTTGAATAAAATAAAAATAAGTTTGAAAAGGAAGATGAATAGTCAAAACCACATTTTTTAATCTATAGGAATATTAACTAAATTGCTGTTTTATAGCATGTTCACGAGCAGTGGCAAAGCATGTGTCTGCACTCACACAGACTGATCATGAAGCCCAAACTGTAAAAGTGTGGAATTGTGCTCAGCCATGACAGACCATTAGCTTGGCCTTTGTTAATCCATTCAGTATGTATATTCATTAACTCATTGTGTCCATTTTTCTTTTTCAGATCTTTGAGTCTTGGAGGTGTCTGCAAAGCAGATCTTTAAGATCAGAAAATGAGTGAGCTTGACCAGTTACGGCAGGAGGCCGAACAACTGAAAAACCAAATTAGAGTAAGTCACTAAGTGTCCCTTCAGACTTGTTCATCGTTCCTCTGGAGCCATTTCTATCCTTTCCAAAGTGTTGTGATGTTTGCATAGAAAAAGAAGGGAGGGAAAGGCACTGGCCCAAGATGTGAGAGAGTCTCTCTTCTAGTGTACTGGATATCTCAAGTAAACATAGATCTTATTTCTTTAACATTTAAAAGTATTGCCTTAGGAGCAGCTAGGTGGCAAAGTGGATAAAGCACTGGCTCTGGATTCAGGATCCGGCCTCAGACACTTGACACATACTAGCTGTGTGACCCTGGGCAAGTCACTTAACCCCCATTGCCCAGCCAAAAAAAACCCCAAACAAACAAAAAAATAAAAGTATTGCCTTGTGTTGTTAAGTCTTTACCTCAGACTTTTTATTCTATGTTACTACCAGCCAATTCTTCATGGAGTCTATTTTGCGTTTTCTTGGCAGAGATACTAAAGCGGCTTGCCACTTCCTTCTCCAACCCACTTTATAGTTGTGGAACTGAGACAGACAGGTCAGGTAACCTGCCTAGGGTCACACAGCTAGTCAGTGTTTGAAGCAGGATTTTGAACTCAAGAAAATTAGTTTGCCTGACTTCAGATTCTATCCACTGTGCCACCTAATCTCCCCAGTTGTTTGTCAGTCGTGTCTGGCTCTTTGCGATCCTGTGGACCAACTGTCCATTGAGTTTTCTTGGCAAAGACATTGGAGCTGTTTGCCATTTCCTTCCTCATTTTAAGGCAGTAGTGAAGTGATTTGCCCAGGGTCAAACACTGAGAACGTCTGAGCTCAGATTTGAACTCTGTGGACAGTGAACAGTGCTCAGTGGACAGCGCCAGGCCTGGAGTCAGGGAGACTCGTCTTCCTCAGTTCAAATCTGACCTCAGACACTTCCTGGCTGTCTGACCCTGAAAAGGTCGCTTCACCCTGTCTGCCTCAGTTTCCTCATCTGTTAAATGAGCTGGAGATGGAAATGGCGACCGCTCCAGTATCTCTGCCAGAAAGCCCCACGTGGGGTCATAGTCAGACAGGACAGAACGGTAGATTACCAGCCGGATTCCCCTACATTTGAATCCACCTGTCTGAGGCATCTTGTGGCAATAGAAGGAACAAAATAGAGTTGGAAACACTTTGTAAAGCTAGATACCGTGTTCTCAGATCTGTTTGGTTTTACAAACCATGCATCTTTGAAAACTCCTGATATGCAAATTTTCAAACCTAACCAACTAATAAATCAGAGAGGCTTTCTTAAAGAATTTTCACATACAGAAATTTCCTACTTAAAGAGGTTGCCAGGAATTAAGATTTTTTAATATATTAAATTAATTAAATTTAAATATTAACATGAAAATATTAAATCTCTAGAATTAGGAGTTACTTCCAATTAAAGATCAGATAAATTGATTTCTACATCTCTTTTCAAGGATCTATCTGTTTTGTAAAGTAAGAGATACACAGACACTATATTATCTTTTAAAATAAACTCAGATTTAGCCTGTACGGTAATTTTTATTTAATACCTTTCATGCAAATTACCCCCTTTGAAAAGTAGTGGTATTTACTTGACATGTGCTTTTGATATAAAAATATGTAAGCCAAGTTAAAAAAAGGCAATAGCCCAAAATATAACTTTAGGCTTCCCTCATTTTCCACTCCTATCCCTGTATTTGTAGGGATATATATACTTCAAGTAGATGCTATTATTTTAATGGTATGGTAAGCAATAGGAAAGAGAAGAAAGAACATTCTGGCATGTAACTAGATTTCTTTTTTTTTTTTTTTTTAACGGGGCAGTGGGGTTAAGTGACTTGCCCAGGGTCACACAGCTAGTAAGTGTCAAGTGTCTGAGGCTAGATTTGAACTCGGGAACTCCTGAATCCAGGGCCAGTGCTTTATCCACTGCACCACCTAGCCACCCTAACTAGATTTCTGAAACTGAAAATATTTACTAGCTCTCTGCTCTCTTGAATTTATCTGAGCCATCTCTTTGGTTCACACGTATCATCTGAGTATCACTTTACTGTATGGGGTATTTTATTTTTTCTGTTACATGTAAAGATAGTTCTCAACTTTTGTTTATATATGCTTTACAATTTCAGATTTTTCTCCCTCCCTCCCCCCTCCCCTAGACAGCAGGTAATCTGATATAGGTTATATCTATATATCTCTATACATATACATACACATACATATACATATATATATATATATATATATACACACACACACACACACACATATATATATATATATATATATATATATATATATATATATATATATATATATATATATATATGAGTATCACTTTACACTGATAAGACCCAAGGTCTGGAGAAATGATCCACGATTCATATTTGGCATTAAAGGAACTGGGTTCAAATCCCACTTTGCTCCTTTCTGTGTGACCAGTTACTTCCCACATTTCTGATTGGGATATGGCTGTTAACTCCTTGTGCTTGGACTAGGTGACTTTTTAAAGCTCCCTTCAAACTCTAGAGCTGCCCTCTCTTGTGGTCCTCTTTATTGGTCTGTGTGTGCTTGTAGTGTTACAGCCCAGTGTCGAGAAAACTGTAAGGGGGGCAAATACAGGCTGGGCAGCGTGGGCCAGGAGCTAGAGGACCAGAGAGGAAGCCTGTTCATTTGTGCCCGCTTGGCTTTGGGCAGGAGATAACTATCTATCGTTGTAGGAAATGAGACTTTAAACATTCCTTTGCTTCTGACAACAAGAGCATACTAAAACCTCAAAATGAAGCTACATCACAATATAGGTCAGTAAAGTAAGGAAAACAAAGTGGATGCATTCATATGCTCTGAGCTGTAGTAAGGAGACCTCTGTTCACCTACACTTCTGGCTCAATATTTGTTTCTCAAACCCTTCATTTCTGCTCTTCCCTGCTGATTAATGTCTACAATGTATGTGCTCATGTCTTTGGTTTAAAATCTGTTTTTCTACTGTCCAAAGAACTCATTTGTTTCTAGGTACACAAATCCATTCAGCCATTGACAAAAATGTGATTTTAAAACCCTGTCTTTCTAAAAGATTTTCCCTGACCTAAAAAATTAAGTTACATTTCAGTTCTGTTTAAAACACCAGCAAATATATTTTGGCAGCCTCGAATCTTACCCAAATTGTAATGGTACCACCTCATAGTAATTTAATTAGCTTTGTGCAAGGGTTTGTTTTTTTCCTCCTTGTTATAAGTATTCAGCTGTGAACCACCCACTCCTTTAGGGTAAAATTGACAGGGGATTATCTCAAAACTTAGGGCTAAAACATGGAAATCAGAATTTGGGGATTGTTTAGGGCCATCTCAAACATTCACCTGTAACGGCTGGTTTTAATGTCAAGTTTACCAATAAGTGTTGTGTTAAATCAAAAACTCAGGCCTTAGCTGGTAGTTATAGAATATGGTGTGGATTTGCCTCTGTCTTTTTCATGTTGTGTTTACATCAGCCAACCAGAATACCAAATTAGAATTTAAAATCAAATCTCTTAAAAGACACAGATGTTATATAAGAGCCAACAGATGTTCCTTGTAGAAACTGCAGCTGGAAATTTTGCATTTCTTCCCATTTTTGACAAGGGATGGGGTGCGGTTATAGGGCAGGATAATAAAGTTGCAGTTAGTATGTATGTCTAACATCTAAACCAGATTAAAAAGTCCCAATATGACAATTACATGTGAGGTAAATTCTTTCTTCCAAACCATAAAAATGATTCTCAGATTCACCAGAAGACAAAGTTAGACTTAAACGGGCATCAGCTTTTAGTGAACAAGAGTTCATTTAGAACTTTTAAATGGCATCTTCCTCTTTAAAATTGAGAACCAGAAAATCTGGGGTGAAAATGACCCTAGAAATCACCCATCATTCAATTCCTTCATTCTCCAGAAGATCCAGCTGAGGCCTTCAGACGTTATGTGCCCAGATTGACAGTGAGTTAATGGCAGTGAATCCTCTAATCTCATCTGCTTTTCTTGCTACCATAGCACAGTAATCTCAGTGTTAAATTAATTTAAAATGTTATAACTCCAATTACTGTAAATAAAGAGAACCTAGTAGATTATGAAAACTTTTTCCCATGAAAAAGTATGGTTGTGGATTGAGATAATCTGATCTGAATGCCAGAAGAAATGGAATAAACCACTCTGAACACTTTGGGTTCATTTCTCTCCTCAGCAGAGTCAGAGCAGAACCCAGTGTCCATATTTAAATGTTGGCTCAAATGGGCCAACCTAACAGTATTGGTGGGGAGCAGCCAAGAAGGATAAAGAAGTGGTGAACATGCAGCTCAATGGTCTCAGTGTTTTCATTCTGCTATAATTTAAATTCTAAACCAATATAATCAGTGGTACTTCAGACACAACTCACAATCCAGGTCTGTGAATAAAATGCCAGTGACTAGATCTTCTGTAGCTGGTATATTCCATATACAGGAATATTCCATTTATCCGCATATTAACCAGTTATGGCAGTATAGTACCAGCTTGTGGAAGTAGCTTCAAAATGGCTATCATTTCTTCCTGGTTTAATTTTACATTCTTTTAAACAATTATCAAAGCCTGGCTCCAATAAAATTACTGCTTCCTGCACTTTTAGGTTTGTGGTATCTGTTCTGAGAATTGTGTACTGTAGAGCCTTCAAAAAGTCACTAAACTATTAGCTTAGATTCATTGTTTGAAGTGAAGGTATTTGAAGCAATCTCATTTTGTATATATAAATTTGGTTGTTTTAATTTTTTAATAATGAAATTGCCCTGCATAGAATCATCACAGTTTGTCTCGAGTATCTCCCTTCTAATCCATTTAGTTTGCAGACATTTCACATATTAAATAAACTCTCCTATTCTCCATTTCTTATTTTATCAAAATACTGGGTTCCTTTCAGAGCTCTGCTCAGTTTTAAAAGGTACAAAATGTCAGCTAGAGCATATTTGGAGCAATTATCAAACAGAATTATTTAAAGGGACAGCTTCACTGCTGATAAAATTATTACAGAAAACTCATATCTTTTTTTTTTTTAAGTTTCTATTCTGGTGGCTTATTTTGTTATGGAAGTGATTCTGAGTTCCACACTGTAAGCATTCATCAGGCACCTACTAGTGCTAAGCACTGACAGATATGAAAAAGACGGCACCTCCCCTCAAGGGGCCATAGGACTTAGGGGACAGTGTAGAGAACATAGCTGGCACAGGGGCTAATGGAAAAACCCAAAGGGCTGCATCCTGGTAGGAAATTCAGAGGTGGCTGGCTCAGGGGCTTTAGAAGAGCCTCCAGCTTCCGTCAAAGGACCTTGAACCCTGGGGCTGAGGGTTCCTGAAGTGTGAGCACTACAGCTGATGGGATCTTCTAGATTGAGAAGCCAAAGGAGTGTGTAGGTGAGTGGACAGTGAAGATTACACCAAGCAGGCACAAATTCTGGCCGCTCCTCCCAAGCCAGAAAGGCTTCTCCTACAGAACTTAGTAATGGACAGGTTATGTCAGATGAGAATCAACCTAACCCTGGTCAGAGAGGCACCTACTGCCCTCACCTGGGGAGCTGGCGGCCAAACTTTGCCATAGCAGCTCAAGCCCACAGGCTCAGGGCTAGAAGGTCTGAGGTCTGCAGGGGGAACTGCCCACCCACAGGGACTAACCTGTCAACACGGGAAAAGAACCAGTTTGCCATGTAGTCAGAGTGATGGGTGGCAGTTTAGTTAACAGCAATTGTGAATTAAATAAATTGTCATTTCCAGAGAATATAGTTCAGTGACAAAATATCGAAGCAGAGTTGCTTGCACACTGAGGTATATAGATCTAGTTCTGTGTGTGCCTCTTCCTCAGTTTGCTCACCGATAAAATAGGCAGCCCCTACAGACCTCATTATATGGTCTGGAGAGTCTGGTGAATATAGGTGTGAAAGTGCTTCTTTCTAAAGCTATGAGTACAGCCATTAGAACATGGCTTCTGCCAGACTTGATTGTTGTATAAGCAGAGTTTTAGAGTGGGGGCCTCCCTTAGAGATCAGCTTTTGTTGTCACAAGACTAAGGGGCCCTTTCTGGTTTGCTTTAAGGACTTGGGACCTCAATTAAACTTTGAACATTTTCTTTTCTCTCCTCTTCCCTCCACCACCCCTCCCATCCCTTTTCTCCCTTGCAGGATGCTAGAAAAGCGTGTGCAGATGCAACTTTGTCTCAGGTAAGAATTCGTTTCAGATTAAATCCCATGGTTTGTAGGTCATGCTACGACTTAACAGTTCTTTTACCTACACAGAGAACTTCTGGGGTCAACTGCTTTTGTACTTATAGATGGATGCATGTCTTTCAGATAGCACTGGTGATGTTTTAGGGCCTCTTATCATTAGGTTTATCCAAAAATATTTCCAGGACATCATCTGATTCCTTTTTTTGTATGATAATCTGCTAATTGAGTGAGAGGTTAGTTTTCAAAGAGAGGATCATGGGATCGTTTTGTTTTTAAATCATACTCAGGCCATTCTCAGTATCCTTGAGGTGGTATTTCAAAGACGCCTGCCTTGTTCCTATTAAGCGAAAGATGGCACCTACTTTACAAAATCATTGGCAGTTTAGAAAAGTACTCCTTACATGTCTTTAATCCATACTCCTTAATAAATAGGCCCCATATTTATATCAATGTGTGATATTCCTTAGTTCTTTTTCCAAATCTGGAGTGTTACTTAATATGTTTCTCAGTCAATAAGCCAAGCTCTTTTGACAGAGTTCAGAGAGAAAACAAAATTTGTTACCCAAAGATTTTTGTTGCATAATTGTGTTACGTGGAGACAGCAAGTTCTCAGTGTTATCTGTAAAGGCTGAATTGTAAATTGTACTGAGATCGGCACACTTTAGACTGAATGAATTATTTAGTACTTTACTAGAAATGGCTTTGGCTAACTGTCTGATAGTCTGTGCACTTCTTAGAATTGAACAGTGGTGGAAATGTGGATCGCTTTCTCACTTAAAACTTATAGTTTGTTATAAAGAATGGTCTTCTAACTACAATATTAAAATCTTACTGACTTGGAACTTAGGCTAATTCATTTGAGAACTGAAATTCACCATTATATTAATCACGAAGAAGACATTTAGGTTCAAATGTAACATGTGAACAGAATTGTAAGCAGAATATTGAACAAGCATTTTGTATTTGCATCCCTAGCCTCTAGCACAGTGTAGAAATTGTAGAAATGCTTGTTGATTGAAGCATTTACTGCCTATTATGTGTTAGCAGTGCACCTTGAAACTATGTTTAAACTACTTTAAGAGCAAAATGCTGTGTATTTTTTAAAGTACCATTTATATGTGTGCAAAAATTGTAAATTATGCCCAGCTTAAATACCAGTCCCTTAAAGATTCTGCTAAGAAGCCCAGTTAAAGTTACTTTTGTTTGTTTGTTTTAGTGAGGCATTTGGGGTTAAGTAACTTGCCCAGGGTCACACAACTAGTAAGTGTCAAGTGTCTGAGGTCGGATTTGAACTCAGGTACTCCTGACTCCAGGGCCGGTGCTCTATCCACTGCGCCACCTAGCTGCCCCTAGTTACTTTTGTGTACTTGAAAGCAGTAGACAAGACTTTCTTGTCAAAATTATGTGTTGCTTTCTAATGTTGCGATGTTTGGCTTTGCTGAAATGTTTTTCATTACAAAGAAGGGTTTGTTTTGGAGGGGGGCATGGCATATCTATCTAAAACGAAAGGCAATAATAAAACTTTAAAATTAAATATTCTCTATCTCAGCCTAACCTTCCTATCAGTTAACACAAATTAATGAAGTTTTACCATAGAATGTAAAACTTAAGTTAAAACAGGTTAGCAGGGGCAGCTAGGTGGCGCAGTCGATAGAGCACCGGCCCTGGAGTCAGGAGTACCTGAGTTCAAATCTGACCTCAGACACTTAACACTTACTTTAACACTTACTAGCTGTGTGACCCTGGGCAAGTCACTTAACCCCAATTGCCTCACTAAAAAAAAAAAAACAACAACACAGGTTAGCAGTTTTCATTCATGTAAAAATTATTTATGAAAAGTAATCCCCCTATTATAGAAATCACTACAAAAAGTTGTAGCGATCTTAGTAGCTCTTTTCAAGGCTGAGGCTTTAAGCTTTTATTTAAGGCCCAAAGAACTCATCCAAAATATGAAGGAAAAATTATATTCAAGATTCCCTGGAGGGCAGCTGATGGATTTTAAATTGTCTTATTGCTTTTTGGGAATTCCTTTAAATGAAGTTGAACAGTAGTATGAGATAACAGATCCACATTATAGAAACTAATTAAAATTATTAGCTGCACACTTTGATTTTTTGTCCACTTGGCGTAGTGAACTTATAAAAAGATTGCAAAGATAGTTGTCTGCTCAGTGGGGTGAGGTATGCTTGTTTCCTAGAAGCTTACAGCCTGGTTGGGGAAAGGCTAACCCCAGTGGACTCATTAACAGAGTGGGGAGGGTGATAAGCTGTAATGTACTCAGGTGTCTGGTAAAGAGCATCAGCATAGCTGGGATTCTGAGACTCAGTGGACAAGGCAGGGACTGAGCTCAGTTTTGGGAGAGGGCCAATGCATTCCCATTGCCACACCTACTATGTGCCAAGACCCTGTACTGGGTTCTGGGGATACAGAGGCACGAACTACACACTCCCTACCCTGAGCAAGCATTGACAGGGCACCTGCTCTGTGCTCCATACACCAGGCTGCACACTGGGGATGGAGACTAACATGAAACAGTCCCTGCCCTGGAGGAGTTGACATTCTAGTGGGAAAGCATTTATATACTAATGGTACAACATTAGTGTAGCTGAATGAGTGAATGGTGGGTAATTGTGGGCAGGGAGCATTGCAAGTGAACCAACGCCTAGTAGGCTTTGGAGAGGTGAGTGGCCACACCCTCCATTCTGAGAAGCAGATGAGGAAAGAGTGTAATCACAGGATGGAGGAGCACAGTTTGTGCAAATACATGTGGGCAGAAGATGGAGTATTCCTTCTGGAAATAGCCAGTAGTCCAGTCTGGCTAGAACATAGCATGCACGGAAGGAGAAGTTGGAGCCAGAACGTGGAGAACCTCAGCCAAGCTGAGGAAGTGGGAGCCACTGGGTTGGTGTTTTGTTTTTTCAACTAAGGATTGGCAAGGTCAGATCTATGACTTAATAAGATGATTTTGTGAGCAGTATCAAGGATTCATTGGAGATGGGAAAGAGTAGAAGCAAGGAGAACATAGAACATTTGGAGACTATTGCG
Source organism: Dromiciops gliroides (assembly GCF_019393635.1). Classification (NCBI taxonomy): domain Eukaryota; kingdom Metazoa; phylum Chordata; class Mammalia; order Microbiotheria; family Microbiotheriidae; genus Dromiciops; species Dromiciops gliroides. Next base: position 639,142,735 of record NC_057863.1, read on the forward strand.
GTATTTCTGGTGAGATGTCAGCGTCTCAACTAGTGTGTCATTAAATACAGACAGGGGGATGAAAGCAAGAAATCTTATGAAGGTAGAATTGACAAGACTTGGCAACTAATCAGATTTCCAAGGAGTGAAAGGTAAACAGAGGAGAGAGCCTAGAATATTTCTTCTAGGTTTGAGTAAGTAATGTGCTATAAAGGGCTTTGAAGGCCAGAGGAGTTTAAATTTGGTGTTGTAAAAGGGAACTGTTAGAGGTTTTAGAACAGGGAGTGAAATTATGAACATGGTATTTGGACATAATTCTGTTGGTAGTTTGAATCAGAGGAGAGAGAGCTCCCGGTCAGACTGCATGGGAGGAGACGGCTCCAGAGTGCAGTTAGAAATACCTGAAAAGCATGGTAGCTGCTGAACTGATGCAAAGATGATGACTGTGAGAGAATTTAGGGGCAGATCAGATGGGACTTTATTAAGTGCTGGCCCCATGCCAAGGACAATGGTGGTGGGACCATTTGTAGAGTGGTGTTGTGATTTGGTAATGGACTTTTATGTGCTCTCCAAATTGTAACTTGGGACCTTTTTCTCTTGTAGATCACAGCCAACATCGATCCAGTGGGTCGAATCCAAATGCGCACTAGAAGAACACTGAGGGGGCACTTGGCTAAAATTTATGCAATGCATTGGGGCACTGATTCCAGGTATGTATGACTGTGATCAGAGCTTCTTTGAGAGAGGAAAGAAATAAGGTTTTTGTCATTCTCAAATCTTCACTCTCTGTAACTGCCTCCCCACTTCCATCCCCCACCATATTCAGTGGGTTCCCATGTCCCATTGATTCTACCTTCACAACATTTCTCATATACCCCCATCCCTCATCTGGCACTGCTCTTTATGACCTGGCCACTTCTACCTTTCCAGGATTCTTACATCTTACTCACTTTCCTCCCCCCCCCCCCTTTTTTTTTTAAAAGGTGAGGCAATTGGGGGAAAGTGACTTGCCCAGGGTCACACAGCTATTGTCAAGTGCCTGAGGCTGGATTTGAACTCAGATCCTCCTGACTCCAGAGCCAGTGCTCTATCCACTGTACCACCTAGCTGGTGCCCCCCAATTTTATTTTATTTTATTTTGGGGGAGGGTGGGGAAATGAGGGTTAAGTGACTTGCCCAGGGTCATGCAGGTAGTAAGTATAAAGTGTCTGAGGCCAGATGTGAACTCAGGTCCTCCTGAATTCAGGACCAGTGCTCTATCAACTGCGCCACCTAGCTCCCCCCACCTCCCCCCAATATTTTTAACATCCAGTGACACTTGCTTCCTTGTTTGTTATTCCATTTCCAAACTCCAGGACTTTTCTCTAGCTGTCCAGACCTGGAATTTCCTCCCTCCATTTCCTTGTTTCCTGTACTTCCTTTAAGTCCCAGCTAAAAACCCATCTTCTATAAGAAGCCTTGCCTCATTCCCCATTAATGCAAGTTCATCCAGTACATAGCTTGGGGTTTTTCCCCCACAGTTATTGACATGTTGTCTTCCCATTAGGCTTCCCTTGAAAGTAAGAACTAGGTTTTGCCTTTCTTCATATTAGCACTTAGCACAGGCCTTTGTAAACAATTAGTATATGCTTGTTGAGTTGAATTCTCACTTCAAAATTAAGCTGAGTGGGGTTTTGAGCAGTTTATGATCTCAACAATTTGAATACTATGGAAAGGTTAAGGAAGATCACCTGCCAATTTTTCAGTTTATCTGAGGTGATTTCAGTTGTTGTCTACCTCAGCCTAAGAATCCAAGGTGATACTAATATTCTTGTCAGATGCTATAGAAATAATGCTTGGGGTATAGATTGGAGTAGATGTTTGATAAGAATCCTTCTAATTAATACCCCACTTTTCATTTTATCTTTTTCTTCCCAGCAGAAGAAATTTCATTAATACATTAACATTACATATATTAGTTTCTACTTTATCTTTTTTTCTCTCTTTTATTTATCCCACACTGGTCTGTTCATTAACCTTTTTGTCCTCAGATCCTTTCTTTCAGGTTCCTGTCTATACCTCAGATAAGCTTCCCAATCAAATCATGAGGTCTTTTTGCAGTTAGCTGGTGCAGTGGATAAAGTATTGGTCCTAGAATCAGAAAGCTCTGGGTTCAAATTGAGCCTCAGACATTTAGCTGTGTGACCTTAATGTTAGGGTCAGAGGTTTAGGAAGTTTCTCGTAACTTCTTATAGATTTGCCACACATGAGTTTGTCAAAGCTTCTCATCTATAATAAAACGTGTTGTTCTGTTATCTAGGAGTAAATTCTACCAGATCCCTGAGAGTCTTAGAATCTTACTCTGATAGTTTAAGAATTGAGATTCATCATGATATTCACTAAGAAAAAGTTAAATTCTATTCAGTGGAGTCATTAAAATGAGGGCAGGAATCACACATTTGAGAAAAATTTCTATCCAAGTGTATAATCTTTTCTTCCCAGTACAAGTTCAAAGTTTTAATCTGTTGATGTTCATTTATGTCTGTGGGATTTCAAAACATACTTAACATCTGAGGCTGATACTGATTGTTTTCAGGAAAATCATTTAGAATGTATGGGGCCTATGGTCCCATTTATACAATGGTCACATTTACATCTCCTGTTTTATAATAATGATCTGAAATCATGGAAAAGAGCTTAGATTTTAGACCTGAGTTTAATATGTTCCCTTGAAGTTATAACCTTTCACATCTGGCAGCATGACTTGAACAAGAATTATCCTTGGCATTTTCACAATCTTGAATAAATGGAATGGAAATAGGGTCATCCACCAAAAATTGTCAGGTTGGTTCACGGGTTAGCAGTTCAGCCCAACCCAGGGCAGATTAGAAGTTAGACCAGAGGCTCTTAACCTTTTTGTGTCGTGGACCCCTTTGGCAGCCTGACAAAACCCCTGTCCCCTTCTCAGTAATAATGAAATAAACATGTAAAAAGTTTTCTCCATCCAAGCTCACTGGCCCCCTGAAATCTATCTGTGGACCCCAGGTTAAGAACTCCTGAGCTAGAATGGTGAGCATAAGAGCCAGTGATCTCACATACACAGTGATGGAGTAAGGAGTTTTGGTCCTTAAACTAAATAGATCGGGCAAATGGGTTTTTCCCCCAGGTGCTTGTGTCAGCTTTTTGAATTTTTTTCCCCTCCCTTTGATATATTGGTGGGTTAACTCTTCCTTGCTCGTGTGGCAATGTAACAGTCACTCTCCTTGTTTCTTTTTCCTTCTCTGCGTGGGTGGTGGGTTAAGGAGGGTGGTGAAGAACAAAATAATCACGGCCTTCTTCAAGAGTCTCGGGTCCAGGATAGAAAATGTGTACGGTATTCAGATAACAAGCGTAGATAGCCAGTAAGGACTGTTCCGAGAAAGGAGAGATCAGCGCGGTTTGGCGCAGTTGGGGAAGGGAGGTTCGTGGAGCAGATGGTATTGGAGCTGGACCTTGAGGGATGCCTAGGATTTGTAGGGAGAAGGGCAGACTGTGAACAAAGCGAGGCTGCGATGAGGACGCAGCCCTGACCGCAGCAGAGGCAATGGGATACAGAGTTGGGCGCCTGTTGTCTTAAATCTAGGAGAACTGACTGCACTCTTGTCTTGGCCATTCTCATCATGGGCAAATCACATAATCTTCAGTATTTCCATTTTCTCATCTGTAGAATGGACATAGTAATACTTGACTTTCCCTCACAGGGAAAGGAAAGTACAAGTGGTTGTTCTCTGCCCTAATAAGCAGGCTTTTTAAAGAATTATGTGTAGACTTAAGTAGACTGTGAGGAAGTCCTGCATTCTTTAAGTATAAGAATTTAGACTTCAGTTTTGCCTGATAAACCTTTTTTTATTTGCTTCCTGACTGCTATGGTTTTCCTAGTAGGACTGCCATATAAATTGCATTCTGGATCAGTGAGGTGTCACTGTTTTTGGTAATGCCCATTAAAATTGGTTGTAACATAGAGGATCATGAACTTAGATGTGGAGGCCGTACACTCTAGTTATTTTACGGATAAGGAAACTTGGGCCTTCAAAGGATAAGTTCTTAAATGCTGCTCACACATAATATCCTGATTTGAGATTAGCAGGATTGTCTTCCTTCACCTTCAAGAAGGATAAAGAGATTAGGATCTTCTACCCTCTTCAGTTAGTCAGTAGGTATTAAGGGTATTTCTAATTAGTAGACAGTAGTAAAGGTAACCTTCCTGATCTAATGAAAATGAGCTGATTTTCTCTCTTTAGGTCATCTTAATTCTCAGCACTGTGCTTATAATAAGTGAGGTGGTATAGAATTTTATCATGCCACAAGATAAGATTAGTTTTAAAGGAACAGAGTGACAGTATTAGACCTCTACATAGAAACGTGTTGGATATTTTTGTGCCTGAGCTAAGGAAAAATTACATTAAAATTTTATTTGGTGGAGACATGTACTTTGTCTTATTAACGTGATAACTAATAGGGAAGGGCCTCGCACTCCAAGTTGAAAGGTGATGGGGATCCTTCAGAGGAACTTGGGGAGAAGGGAAAAGAGAGAAGGCTAGATTCGGACATTGGGCACTTAGGTTGCCCCTGACGGGTGCTGTCCCAAGTGCTGAGCGTGCACTGAGAAGGAGGACACAGTCTCTTCTCGGGGAGCTTATACTCGAATGGAGGAGAGGACAAGGACAGGAGAATAAATGCAGAGGAGACAAATGCAAGGCAATTAAAGGGGGGAAAGTCAAATGCACAAGGAGATGATTGAGCTGCAGTCGTGGTGGAAAAATACTAAGTGTCTATAGGCAGCGGGGGGGGGGGGGGGGGGGGTCAGGGGACAGTGCCCAGAGGACCGACCTAGGAGTCATGAACACCTGAGTTTAAATCTGTTGGACTCTCACTAGATGGGCAACCCTGGGCAAGTAACTTCACCTCTGTCTGCCTCAGTTTCCTCGGTTGTAAAATGGGGATAATAATGGCACCTACTTCACAGGGTTGATGTGAAGATGAAATGCGATGTTTGTAAGCATGCTAAATGTTAACTATTCTGATGGTTATTCTGTGAGGCAGAGATGGGGGAGAGGATTGTCTGCTGAGGCTGGTTAGGGCCGTGTTGTGAGGGTTTAAATGCTAAACAGACTTGATATTGTATCCTGGGGTAATAAGGAACCACTAGGGTATTGAGTAGAGGATGCCATGATCAGACCTCAAGGAGAGTCTGGCAGCTGAGTGGATGATGGCTTGAAGGCTGGGCTGGAGGGAAGCAGGGAGACCAATTATGGGACTATTGTAGTGACTTAGGGAAAGGTGGCAGAAGGCCTCTAGCATGACAGACGGCAGTAAGTAGAAACTACAAGAAGACCGGCTGGAACAGGACTACTTTCTAATAAGTAGTGCTCGCCAAAATGTTGGGGATTTGCCATGGCAGATCAGCATATTGTAGTGCGGGCTTCTTTTTTGGGTATAGGTCAGATTAGGTAACCACTAAAGTGTCCTCCCAGCTCTGAAGTTTTGTCCTTCTATAAACTGGTAACAGCTTCTGGCCCGTAATAGAACTTTGAAAACCAGAGCCTTGGTTTATCTTGTTCCATGAATAAGTGACTTGCTCTCTTCAGATTTTATCCTAAGAGCTGTTATTTTCCAAATGTTGTAGCATTGAAATATGGCCCCTATCAAACAACTTTGGGAAACAGTCTAAAATTTGCACGCTGTAGTGAATTAGTAAATTTCAGCTTGCACAAAAAGACCCAATTAATTTTTTAGGTTTGTTTTAAGGTCAATCATAACAGATTTTTCTCCTGCTCCTGATCACATCATCTACAGAAGTCACCATGCAGGTAGACAAATGGGCCTTGCCACCTAAATGATAAAACCTTGTTGGTGGGGGGCAGCTAGGTGGCGCAGTGGATAAAGCACTGGCCTTGGATTCAGGAGGACCTGAGTTCAAATGCGACCTCAGACACTTGACACTTACTAGCTGTGTGACCCTGGGCAAGTCACTTAACCTCAATTGCCTCACCAAAAAAAAAATTTTTTTTTTAAAGGGGCAGCTAGATGGCGCAGTGGATAAAGCACTGGCCCTGGATTCAGGAGTACCTGAGTTCAAATCTGGCCTCAGACACTTACCACTTACTAGCTGTGTGACCCTGGGCAAGTCACTTAACCCCAATTGCCTCGCCAAAAAAAACCAAAAAAACAAAAACCTTGTTGGTGCTAATATCTTGTGGTTATCTTCAGATAAGTACTATGAGTAAATCTGACATCAAATCCTTTTCAGTATTTCTTGGGGTTTGTTTGTTTGTTTTAGTGAGGTAATTGGGGTTAAGTGACTTGCCCAGGGTCACACAACTAGTAAGTGTTAAGTGTCTGAGGCCGGATTTGAACTCAGGTACTCCTGACTCCAGGGCCAGTGCTCTATCCACTGCGTCACCTAGCTGCCCCTCTTTTCAGTATTTCTTAAAGGGCCTGCCTATTTTTTGAAAGAATGATGAAGTAGCAGTGATCTCTTCTGAATTAGATGTACATTTGTGTTAAAGCATTTTGTCTAATACTTACAGAAAGATTTAAACTAAATTTTTAAAAATAAATTACAATTTCAGTTCAAAAGTCATTGTTCAACAAAGATGCTACAGATCTTTAAGCATATAAGTCCCAAACCTGTATAACTGAACTGTTCATCAAGAAAGTCACATTGGTAATTAGCACAATTACCCAGAGGGAGGAAAAAAGCATGATTAAAATCGTTCTCAGAAAGATCTTATTGTTAGGAGAAATTTGAAAGCCTAAAAGCTTACTCCTTTTGTATCTAGTCTTTAACTGTGTCAGAATGGGACAGAGAATTAAGCACTAGGGATTTTCTATTGCCTGTGGCCTTGGAAAGATGTATATAGGTCTCAAAACTTTAATGAATTTTAGTTGATATCTAGTTTGCTGGTTCTCAGAAGATGTCTGACCCCAGCAATTGGGCATGACAGTAATTCATGTACCTAGTTGTTTGTTTACAAAGCAGTTTCCCTCACAACCCTGTGAGAAGAAGTGCTCTGGTCAGAATTGATTCTATTTGGGTATTCCGAATTTAGGGTTCTAATCTGTTCTGCCAGTGGTGTACCATGTCGGGACGGATGCCTTTTGTCTTCAGATCACACTTCTTTCTGAATATAGCCTGATTTCTTCTTCTCCCCAGCAAGTCATGGCTTATAACAAAGTTTTAGAAAGAAGGAAAAGGCGGGTCAGCAAAAATGATCAATACATTAGCCACGTCTGAGAGATTGTATAACATCCCACGTACCCATAATTCTCCATTTTGGTGCTGGAAGGAAGGAAGGGTGCTTTCTTAGCACTCCTCCATGGCCAGGCTTGGTCGTTAAAACTGCACCATTGGGCTTGTTTTCCTGTTCTTTCCATCTATGCTGTAGTCACTGTGTGAATTGTTTTCTAGAGAAGCTGGGGTAGTGACAGTGGCAGAGCCCTGGGTCTCTGGTCAGAGAACTGGGGTTCAAATCTGAACTGCCTCTCCAGCTCTCTCAGATTTCCTCCTGAACTAGATGACCTTGAAGCCCTTTCACCTCCAGATCTTTAATTCTGTGATCCTACAGTTCTGCCTCCTGGACTGGGCCCCAGCTTTCAGAGCCTGCCCAGGCTTCTCTGAATTCTTCATTTTCATCATGTGCTGCAATTTGTTTAACTATTCCCCAGGAGATGGACATTTATTCTGTTTCCAATTTGCTGCCATAGAAAGTGATGTTATGAAGATTTTGATATATATGAGACCTTTCTTTTAGTCTTTAACCTTATATGCCTAGAAGTGTGGGACCTCTGTCTGAGAGTATAGACATATTCATTCACTCTTTTAGTGTAATTCCACATTGCTTTCCAAAATGGTCAGACCATTTCATAGTTCCACCACCAGTATGTTCATTTGCCTTCATTTTCCTGGAGGTTAGCACAAAGTTCTTAAACGGAAAATTATCTCTGTCTGTTAATTTATTTCAAATGTTTTACTGTATAAAATGACTTTCCCAAGTGCACAAAAGCATATTTGAAATGTTCAAAGTTTTGCCCATTCTGACTGAATTATGACAACTTCCACATCTCTCCCCTCCATAGAAAAAAATTCTCACATAGAAAATAATTCTGGAAAAGGGAGGGAAGTGTGTGATATGTAGAAATGTCAGCAACTGACAACCAAAGGATGTCAATAAGAATTTTTAAAAGAAAAAAATGACTGCATAGTGGGCCCAAATTACATGATGTATGATATGACCTGTGAAGATCTCTCCATCCTTTGGTAGGATACCTTGTCTAATTCATAAAGGTTCCTATGATTCAGATGTTATAATAAATGCATAGAATGTTCTAACTACATTTTTTTTAACATAGGTAAGAAAGAACTTCCCTTTCTTGGTTGCTGTGGGACTCACATGTGTTTACCTTGTATTTTTCTTCCAGGCTTCTAGTTAGTGCCTCCCAAGATGGCAAACTCATCATTTGGGATAGCTACACCACAAACAAGGTGAGAGAGACTGAGATAATGTGCCGGCTTAATTATCTTCAGTGCAAAATAGACTGGATGGTTTATTCCTGAACCCTCTGTGCAAATTAAATCTTGTTTTTAATAAGAGTTGAGGACTTCTACAGACCACCCAGTGGTAGAGTCACTGGAGCCTTGAAGGTTTTTTAAAATTGCTTTTAGCCACATGGGCAGTCCCTGCAGAAGCATATCACTGAGAGATTAGACCAACCAGCACGCCTTCCCAAAGCTGTTCTAACCAAAGGAAACGAAAAACGGTTTCGGGCCGGGTTTACAAAGGCAGGCAAAAGTCACAGTTTTCTCTATGAGGAGTATCCAGGTGCAGAATGATCATTTTCATACAGTCTTATGGTTATCTGCTTTGTATTCAGAATATAGACACCAAAAAAATTAAATTCTTAATTTAGTACTTAAGTAAAGACTGCTTTCTGAAAAATGCTGGATACAGAGGGATAAGGACTATATCTAGTTTCAAATTTTAATATAAAGTTGAAATTTATGGTTAAGATGTCATAAAATTAACATGTAATACCATCAGAAGTTTTTTTGGGGGGGGTGAGGCAATTGGGGTTAAGTGACTTGCCCAGGGTCACACAGCTAGTAAGTGTTAAGTGTCTAAGGCCAGATTTGAACTCAGGTCCTCCTGACTCCAGGGCCAGTGCTCTATCCACTGCGCCACCTAGCCGCCCCACCATCAGAAGTTTTTTAAGCTTTTATTTAGTCTAATCTGACTTTTATATGAGATTTGAGCTTCAGTACAAGAAAGTACAGTATTTTGTAAGAGAACATTAAATTTTCAAACAAATAAATGCTATGTAATTACTCATTTTGATAGCATTTATCATTCTCAAAAAGAGATTGTTCAGGTGATATTGGGCATCATGTTGATACCCAAAGAAATCGTGTTGTTGAGTCTGTAGACGTAGGTCGTCAGGGGCGTGCCGCTGAGCTTGAGTCTAAATTGGCTTCTCTACTAATGTACAAACTGCACTAAAATGGGAATCAGATCCCTGTTTAATTGTGGCTGTGTGCACAGATGATCCACAAGATAATTTTGATCCTTGTGGTATAGACATTTACATATTTCTTTTCTGCTGCTGTCTACTATAAAGTAAAAGCTGAAAGAAAGACTTAAAAATCTGTCCGTGTTGTCCTAAGGTCCATGCCATTCCTCTGCGCTCATCTTGGGTCATGACCTGTGCATATGCACCTTCTGGCAACTACGTGGCCTGTGGTGGGCTTGACAACATCTGCTCCATTTACAATTTGAAAACTCGTGAGGGAAACGTGCGCGTGAGTCGTGAGCTGGCTGGACACACAGGTCAGTGGTTTTTCTTTTTATCCTAACCTAGCACCGGCTCATCATGTCATCTGTGTTCATCTTTGGTACATTTCACTCTTTGGACATAGCTTTTACCATTGGTTTCCTAATAGTATGTTTGAGTGCATCCTTCTCTCTTCCTCACTGACTTCAGCAGCTGGCTCCCCAGTTTCCTTCATGCCCTATCATTCTCTGTCCTCTTGCCTGAGAAAATCCTGAAGTCTACCTCAAACAGCATTCCTTTCTGCTCACGGATTAAGCATTGGTGTGCCCTTTTGTAACTGCAAACTGGTGGACTTCAGCATTTGTTTGATGCTGTCATCAATATTTTAATCATAAGGTTTAGTAATTATTTAACAATGTTTAATATTTGCATTGAATAGCCGTATCCATAAGTTGACATGAAAACACTGAAATTAATTGTGATTATTGCAGGATTTCTGTAGGAAGTTGTTTTACATGTGCATCATGACATTTACTTCCCTTGGAGAAGGGGATCCTTTCCTTAATTGACATTAGTTTCTGTTTTCCGCCTTGTTCAGGGTCTGTTTTCAGTTTCAGTAGGCCCATAAAGTATTGGTATGTGGTTTAGTTGAATTGAATGGAATGGTTTAGATGAGACAAACTTTACTTAGGGAGGTGAAGAGGAAAAAAGTTAAGTCAAGCCTGTTAGGCTGAAGTTCCATAGAGACCATGAAGATATGCAACCTTCACCCCAATATAAGTTAGTATTTGTCACTTCAAGGACATTTTAAAAGCTTGTTCTATTTCCAGCTTGTTGTGACGCCTTCCCTGAAAAATCCTTGTTTTCCTGAGAATTAAAGAGATGTCTCTTCGTGGCATAGCTCAGCTTGTCCTCAAATAAGAAATGCCTTCCAGCGTCTGTGGCCCCCAAAGATAATTCAAAGCAGTTGCCACGTCAGACCTGCTTTCCTCTTGTGAAGAGCCAAGTCATCAATTTCCATTGTTCATATCCAGCCAGAGGGCCAGGAGCTGGTGTGGGAGAGAGTGTGTGTCCATGGGCAGCCCCCCTCTCTGGCCCTCAGATCAGACCAGGGGTTCCTTGTGGAGCTTCTGCTTATAGACAGCCAAGGGTTGTGCCTGGAAACTCAGCCACAAGGATGGCAGCATTAGTGGGGGCACAGTGGGAAGATCTGAAGTCAAATCCTGCCTCAGTTTGTTCATATATAAAAGGGGATCATAACACTCTACCTCCCAGAGTTGTTGTGAGGATGGTTGTAAAGACTTGGCAGGCCTTAAAGCCCTCTGGAATGCAAGCTGCTGCTGCTGCTGCCACTGCCACCATTATCATTCTTCTCGGTAGGTTTCTTTTCACGTGGACGCTCTTTCAGAACTAAGCCAGCAAATCAAAAGGAGGTCATCCGTTGGCGGTCAGATGAGGTTTCAGTCCAGGGCTGCTTGGCAGCTTTGTGACTCAGTCTTCTCTAGATCCTGGAATCCCAGGTGCAGCTCAGCAGCATCCACATTGTCCAGAGTTGGCTGGCTGGGGCCAGAAAGCCTCAGGCAATCCTTAAGGGGATACTCAGCACAGAGCAAAAGGACCAGGACAGGGCCTAGACCTGTGATTACATTGGTACAAGGAACTCCCAGGAGAGAAAAGACCTTCTACCAGTGCCCTCTGCACCTGCTGTATAGCTTAGCAGAGCCATCACATTTAACAAAATAAATAGGAAAACAATGACCATAGGTAATACTGCATTGTAAAGCTAAGTCACCGTGCGGCCCAGTGTGCCAGCTGCATGTTGGATTAGCCACCACGGTGTACGTAAATGTTTTCATGGCTTCAATGCTAGAGCAAATCATGCTCCATTGAAAGGGTTTTGTCAGTAACACATAGTTAAAGGAAAATAAACCACAACACTTGGTATTTGTGCAGCTTTTCCCCAGCTGCACCTTAGGTCCCAGAGTCTGAGCACCCCCTTTTCCACTGTGTTTGGTCCCGGTGGTCTAGGACCTACACTTCTCTTTTGTTCACTTAAACTGTAGGGAAACAGCCGAGCATAGATACTGGTGATAGGTCTTGTCTCATCTCTGTCTCTTCTCCCCCCCCCCAGGAAATAAGATGAGAGTCTGGCTTGGCATGTACCATCTGAGATGGAAACCTCTAAATGAATGTAAGACAGGAGGCTCTAGGACAGGCCATTTTGCCATTTCCGCTGCCCCATTTTTTACTACCCATTTATTCCCCTCATCTGCACCAGCCTTTGTACCAAATGAGCAAGGAGCCACCAGAGAGAGAAAGAATGAAGTCACAAACTTCCCTCCACCTCCATTTCCTTTTGTCCTAAACTTCACCTCTCACAAACGTCCGGAACTGGTCATAAAAGGGACACATTTAATTTGCAAGCATTTATGGACCTTGGCCCTTCTAGCACCAGGAGCACACAGGAGTACAGGGGGCTAGGACCTTTCACAGCTGGAGAAGCAATGACATTCTCAACGGTCAAGGGAGTAAGTTTCAGAATAAGGATTTAAATTCACATTGACCCCAAAACTAGTCCATCTTCCTCAAGCTGCTTGTTCCCTTCAGGCACCTGTTACTAAGAGGACACCTTCTTGGTGAGAACTGCTCTGAGGTTCCTTCTGGGATCTGCTAAAAGAACTTGTCTGATAGAGAGCTGGAGCCTGCTCCCCAGGCTCCTCTGCCTTCCCCAGTTGGATGACCTCATCCAGAGGTGTCCCCTCCTGACCTGCCTGGAACATTCCAGAGGTGGTGCATGAGCCTTCCATCTTCTGGGCTCTGGCCCAGCTGCCTCTTTATATTTGAGGGTGAAGGCTTGATCCACTAGTCCGGGTTAACTTCCTTCTCTTCCTCTCTCTGCACACACCCCCCACACACACACACCCCCCACCTCCCCGGATATTTTAACATAGATACTCCTGCCCATGGTCCAGCCTCCTTACCAGCTTCACTGAGCTTGGTGGTATTCTCACTTCGTTGACTTGACTTTTCACTGCAGGCCTTCACTTTGCATGGGGGACTCTGGCTTCTGGATGATTTAGGAAGATTTTCAGTACTCCTACACTTGTTTTTTGTTTTTTGGGGGGTTTTTTGGTGAGGCAATTGGGGTTAAGTGACTTGCCCAGGGTCACACAGCTAGCAAGTGAGGCCGGATTTGAATTCAGGTACTCCTCACTCCAGGGCTGGTGCTCTATCCACTGCGCCACCTAGCTGCCCCCTGTTTTCTTTTTTCTAAGGAAATTCCCATTGGCTTTAGTCTTCCCACCACAATTTCACAGTGATTCAAATTAAACCAAAGCAGAAGTGTCTGAGCTAGGATTTGCTCCTTAAAGCTGCTGTCATATTAGTTCAGCCCTTCTAATCAGGCCTCTCCAGAATAAGTCACTAACAGACCCTCAGGTTGAATCAGAGTCATGTGCACTGTGTACTACGACCTACAACTAGGATGTCCCATTTAAATTCAGTAATTGGAAATTTTCACTTTGCCTTGTTTAATAATCAGCTTGAAAAGAGTGGTAACTGGGAGAAGAGCTAGGAGATCTAGGTGGCATTTTGAAGGGAATGGTCTGAACCACTGTGTCCTCCTGGAGAGGAGATTTCTGGTTGGATGTGGAAGTGACCTGAAGAAACCATATTCAGAATGTGTTCGTGCGTGCTTCAGAAATTACACAGTGCTAATACTTGGGAATTTTTGCTCAGTGTAAACAAGTTCATTCATACCAGAAGTAGGTAATTTTTCCCTTCCTTCAAAATCATTTCCCTGAGTAGTGTCACAGAAGTGTGGCTAGTTGGTTCTTACACTCGCTCACACATTATTAAGAACCTACTATGTGTGAGGCTCTGGAGATACAACAGTCCTTGCCCTCGCAGAGCTTAAAAAAATAAATATACACACTGCACGTAGAATAAGATGAGGTCATGGGGATCATTGTAGACCCCTTGTCTCCTCAGAAAGTGGGACTTCAGCTGAGTTTGGAAGGAAATCTAGGAGGCCTGGTCAGGTGGACGTATGTATGTATGTATGTATGTGTGTGTGTATGTGTATGTATGTATGTGTGTATGTATGTATCTCTAGGCAAAAGCATAGAGAGAAGACAGGAGAGGGAATGTTAGGGACAGCAAGAACTGGGCATGAAGGGGACTAATGTATAACATACCTGGGCCTTGAAACCAGGTTGGGATGGGAGCTCAAAGCCAATAGATCAGTTTTTATTTGGATCTAAAGGCCACGCCACCAGGGCTTATGAAGCAGGGGGAGCGACCTGGACTGAGCTGGAAGCGATGTGGAGGAGGATGTGTTAGAGAGGGAAGAAGGGTCGGGCTGTGGTGCTGAGAGCCTGTCTGCGTCAGGAGAAAGAGACACAGAAAAAATATTACGGATTCTCATCCATGAGATTGGGGCAATGGCATACAGCCTTCAAGCATGGCCCCAGAATTGGTGCCCATTTCTTGGGGTAGGAAATCTCATTGTATGTTTGTATCTAATCCTTTTTGTGCAGTTAAATCACATTCAAAAATATTATATACATATGTATATATCTTTTTCTTGGATAAATTTAATTTAAATTAAATTTTATCTTGGTATTCAGTAGATCGTGTAATTTTATCCTTCTTACTTTAACTGCAGATCGCCATTTGTCTAGATCAAAGCTTGCTTCTGCCCCAGAAATAAACATTGTGTGGTAGTTTTTGTTTGCTTATTTGTTGGGGGAGATAGGGGTTGCAACAAAACCAGAAATCTTAACTATAGTAGTTAGTACAGTAATGATCTTAAGACTTTGAACTAAGACAGCACAATTGCCTAGAAAACCTTTGCACACCAAAGCCTTGCGTTGGCTGTAAATCTTCATAAACATCTACAGCACTTGACCTGTTCCCAGATGTGTGGGTTCAGACCTGACTTTGTGCTCTGTTTTCCAGGTTACTTGTCATGCTGCCGCTTCCTGGATGATAATCAGATTGTCACCAGCTCTGGAGACACCACTTGGTGAGTGAAAGGCCCTGATGGACACTTCTCATCTTGCATTTGGTTGCCCCAGCTTAGAGCCCTTCGGGCCTTGTAGATGTAAATGAAAATGGGTGTGAGAGTGTTGGGTACTGAACGATGCAAATGAAGTCAGCTTTTCTGCATTCATTTGTCTTGGATTTTGAAATCGGTACTTGGACATTCAATATTAATGAAACTTGGGACATGTGAACTGTTGGTCAATGCAAAATCTCCTTTATTTTCACACACAAGGCATGGCAATAAAGAGGGGCCAAACCACCTCCTGTACCCTTTGTGGTAACCAAGGGCTGAGGGATAAAATAAATTGTAGAAAGTGCTTTGCTTTGGGGGCAGCTGGGTGGCACAGTGGATAGAGCACCGGCCCTGGATTCAAGAGGACCTGAGTTCAAATTTGGCCTCAGACATTTGACACTTACTAGCTGTGTGACCCTGGGCAAGTCACTTAACCTTCATTGCCCCGCAAAAAAAAAGAAAGAAAGAAAGAAAAAGTGCTTTGCTTCATCTTGTCCCTCTTGGCACTTATACCCTCAGAGCTCAGGACCTGAGCATCACTTGGCCACAGCTTGAGATGAAGCTGTGTCAGGTTTCACCAAATTTCTAAATTGGCATGATCATTCAGCCTTACTGAGGGACTGGAACCTTCCTGGAAAGGGGGGAAACATTTATTTACTTGTTGAACACAATTAGAACAGCAAAATTAATGTTACTTGATATTTGCTCTTAAAAAGAAATGACCTTTTGAGTTTACTTACACCAAAGTAAAACTTGGGAAATAACTTCACTAAGATTCTTTAAGATGAGTTTTTGTGAAAACTGATTGTTGCTATAGTATTTTTTTTTCAAGTTGTGTATTATCATTGTTTTCTCTTAAAAGGCGGAAGAGCAATGGCCAGTCCCTACCTCAGTGAGGGGAAGGGCTGGGCTGCCAGGGTAGTGATGGGAACACAGTGATGGGTGCATGGGCAGCCCAACCTTTCTGGGTTGTGTTGTTACTAGGGCTGGGGTGGGGAGAGAGAGCTCCAGAGGTATCTGACACAGAAACAGAAGCCATTGATACACATTCTCTCGGGGAAGGGGCAACAGAAGCCAGTCTAAGAAAAATGTTTCCTATAAACTGATATTAAAATGTGCTCCTATAGAAGTAGCTTCTTTCTTACAGTTCTCTAGCTTCCCTAGAAGGGGAGTCTGGGGAATGGATCCAGTCACAGCTTCTGTGGATGTGACTGAATCAGGGCTGACGAGTGAAATTGTGACAAAAGAAAGCGACACTGGCCGTGAGCGTGCACATCTGCTTTTCTCCCTCTCCCTCTGTACAGGGCTTTAAATCTCGGGCTTGTTCTTTGGGGAAGGCATCAGTCTTAGCCATTTCTTCCTGGTAGTAGCTGCTGGTCAGTTGTTTGTTCCGTAGTGTACATCTGTCTTGTCTTCTCAGATGCTGGGGAGGGAAACCAGCACGACACGGGGCCCTGAAGCGCCCTGCCTGACAACACACTACTTACAGATGTGTGAGTGCACACGTCTGTCCTTCTCAAGCACCTGGAATCTATTACTGAAAGATGTCTGAATCAGACATTTTCCTTCCTCCTTGGGAAAAAAAGAAAGAAGTCCACAAATATCTCACTTGTTCCTCCTGAAAGATGAGCACTGTTAGGCTCTCCACTGGGGACTTGCCCAGGGTGGATTTCAGCCCAGGTCTTCCTAACTCCAGGCCCAGTGCTCTGTGCACTCTGGCGCCCCCTAGCTGCCCAGTGAGCTTTTCACAGCATAGATACAATTAATAATGGTTCCCAAAGAACCTTAGGCAGTGGCCAAGTTGTTAGCCAGTGATGAAAAGGTGTGAAGGTCTTATGTTAGGAGGTGGTCATAAAGCCACAAGCAGTTTGAAAGACGTCCAGGATGACCACAGTCTCACTGTGAACAGTGGGTAGAAGTTTCCATGACCTGCATCCAGTATATATTTGTCTTTCTGCCACAGCCAAGTGACTGGTTCCTCTTCTTTTCAGAGTGCAGGTGGTCTCCCTGGGAGAGAAGGGAAAGAGGCTTAGGGGCTGCCTCTCCATGTTTCAGACAGTGGAACAGAGGGGCGGGGAGATGGGTATTGCAAGGACCTAGAGAGGCAAAGGGGAAAGCTGGGCTGCATCGGAAGGTAAGAGTGGAAGAATACCCTCTAAAGCTGAGAGGGAGGAGGAACCAATAGAGCTCTGAAGGCGAGGTAGCCAGATACTTGGCATGTCCTCCAAGAACCGTCAGGCAAGAGGTCACCCATTGAGGGTTGTGAGGAGGAGGAGTGGTCAGGGTGCCTGGGGACTGCTGAAGCAGCTACTTGTTAACAAAGACAGGCATGGGTTGACTTTGGGGTTGGGGGGGTGGGGTATTCTGGTCAAAACCAGTTGACATGGGGGCAGCTAGGTGGCGCAGTGAATAAAGCACCGGCCCTGGATTCAGGAGGACCTGAGTTCAAATCTGGCCTCAGACACTTGACACTTACTAGCTGAGTGACCCTGGGCAGGTCACTTAACCCTCACCCTGCCACGCGCGCCCACCCCCCAAGGAAAAAAAACAGTTGACATCAATTGTTGGTGCCAGGAGCAGGCTAGAAAACATCACCAAAGGTTATCGGGTCCTGAGCAAGAAGCTAGAGGCTGTAAAGGTGAGGGTAGTCTTTTCTTCCCTGCCACCCATTGGAAGCAAGGCATGCCATGGAGAAAAGCTGACCTGGAGAGTGAACACCTGGCTAAAAGATGTTCTCAAGTTTCTGAGCATCATATTTGAGTTTCTGGATTACATCATAAAACATGGGGATGACAGGCCCCTGCACGAGGCTGGTGAGGCTGTGTCTGCCTGGCACCTTACAAATCCACTCAAAAAGGCTTTAACCCAAAAATGAATTTGGGGGGCTGCCAATGTAGAGCCCTTGTATGGGAAGAAGAAAAGCAACAGGAACCCCAAGGTTCACAGGAGACCAAGAAAGGATTCCCTAGTAAAATGCATGACCTCTGGTGTCTGATTATATTCCTATTGAATTCCTTCTTGAGTTTTATATGCAAGTGTGAGGTGGGAGAGATGGTTAACAGCAGCTTGTTTGTTTGAAAAAAGACTGGGGCATTTTATTGGCCTCTGGATGTTGGCTATTAGCCAAGTGAATGGTAGCAGCCCCCAAAACTAATGCTTTTGGGCTATGTTCAGAGAGCCAGACTTTGGTCAGACCATAGCCGGAGTCTTGTAGTCTGTTCTGGGCACCGTGATCTAGGAGGGATGTTGGTAACTCAGAGAATGTTCCAAAGAAAAAGGAGACTGGATCCATGGCCTGTGAGGATCGACTGAAAGAACTGGTTGTATTTGGTCTGGAGAGGAAAGGGCACATGAGAGCTTCATACTCACTATTTGAAGAGGCTTCGCAAGGAATGGAATGGGGCCCAGCACCTGGAGCACTGGGCCTGGAGGCTGCAAGATGCATCTTCCTGAGTTCAAATCCAGCCTCAGACACTTCCTAGCTGTGTGACCCTGGGCAGGTCACTTCACCCTGTTGGCCTTTCTCCTCCTCTGTCAGATGACCTGGAGAAGGCAATGGCTAACCACTCCAGTGTCTTTGCCAAGAAAACCCCAATGGGGTCTCGGAGAGACGGACACAACTGAACAACAGCAGAAAAGGGCTTGCCCCCACCCCTGCTGGCAGGTAGCAGCTGGCACAGAGTGGAAGTTGAAAGAAACGTGTGTCCGCCGTCCCAGGAACTCCGTGGTCATCACAGCCTGCCAGAAGTAGAACAGGCAGGTCCTCGAGGCCATAAGCAAAGGCCAGAGGAGCACGTAGGCCCTCGTTGCCATGTGAGTCAGGTTGGGTGAGATTTGGGTGGATGAGCTGGTGTTCTGTGGTTGTAGTCCGTTACTGCCCAACTGGATAGAATAGGAAACACATCTGCCTTAAGTAAAATGTGGTAAGTCTGTCCTATGTGACTCTGTACATGATGCATTCTCCTGGTCCTGGGCACTGACACCTGCCCTGTTCTGTTCTCTGCTCCTCTTTCAGTGCTTTGTGGGACATAGAGACTGGCCAACAGACAACCACCTTCACCGGGCACACTGGCGACGTCATGAGTCTTTCTCTGGCCCCCGACACCAGGTTGTTTGTTTCTGGGGCTTGTGATGCTTCAGCCAAACTGTGGGACGTGCGAGAAGGAATGTGTCGGCAAACTTTTACCGGCCACGAGTCTGACATCAACGCCATCTGTGTACGTATGTGCTTAGGTGTGGGGAGCGGTGACTTGTGTTCCTGGGGTTGCCCACACCCAGCTGTGTTAGCAGTCAGGATCAGTTCTTGGAAGTTGGAGGGAATGTCATTGATTCACCTTTGAAATGTCTTCTGGATTAGACCATCTGCTGACGTGATGTACAGATGGGTTAGATACCTATGGAGAATGGAAAGGTCTTTGTGGAAGGGCTCAGAGGGAGAAGTTCAGTTTTGGAAAACTCATTCATCGGCTGTGTCTTCTTAGTTTTACCCTCTGTCCGTGGCCACATTTTCTGCATTTGTTCTTAGTGTGGGCCAGTTTTCACTAAAGCGTTTAACCACATCAGCTCTTAGTAGAATGTGCAGCTTAATTTGAAACTTGTCAGCTGCTGCTACCTGGAGAGCTGTAAACTAGTGGTTCACAAATTACTTTTTACTTTTTTAGTCAAGTTTCATTTTAGGTGATTTCACTAATAATTGTCAAAATAGTATTCTGTCTGGCATTTCCAAAGCATCTAATTTAGTGATGATGGCATTAAAGGAATTTTATTGTCTCTCTTCCCATAACTGACTGGAAAAAACTTAATGTTTTAATGTGGAAATAGCCATTTCTTGTATTTTTTTTTCCTCCAAGGAACCAGATTCAACAACTTATCTTAGTTATCTGCTCATAAGAGCCTTTACAGTGAGAGAACTCTCTTGTTGCTTCTTACCTGCTTCAGGAGAAAGAAGTTTATTGCAGCATGTTCCATTTTATTAGTGTTTTGGTGGGGGGTCCCCGCTGAAATCAGAAACCTCTCCAGTTGTGACAGCCCAGTCTCCAGCAGGCTCCCTAGCAGCTCTGCTGAGCCCCTTCCCACTGGGGAGGCATTAGGCTGCTTGATAGAAGTCTTAGGGCCACAGAAGAATATTTCCATCCTGCAGCCACTGGATGTCTTGGCACACAGTCCTAGCATGAAGCTTACTTAGCGGCCTCTTTGAGCAGTTACTTCCTGTCTGGATGCTGCTTTAAGAGAAAGTTCCAGGTGGGCCCAGCACCTAATCCAGCTCTCATTTGTCTCTCCAGTTCTTTCCAAATGGCAATGCATTTGCCACAGGTTCGGATGATGCCACCTGTAGGCTCTTTGACCTCCGAGCTGACCAGGAGCTGATGGTGTATTCCCATGACAACATCATCTGTGGGATCACCTCTGTGTCCTTCTCCAAGAGCGGCCGCCTCCTGCTGGCTGGATATGATGACTTCAATTGCAACGTCTGGGACGCACTCAAAGCCGACAGAGCAGGTAGGCTTAGCTGGTGCCCTGGAGGCAGACAGCTCATCCCCTGGGCTAACCCGCCTTCGTAACTGCTACAGTGTGACAGTGTAAGCTACACCCGAGGGAGTGCAGACATGCATTCTGTACCACAAGGCTCTAAGAGGCTACACAGGACTGTTACAATGGCCTCATAACCCACTCGGTGAACAGCAGCCTGCACTGATCTCCTGATACCTGAGCCCGTGGCCATTCCTGGCCAAAGTGAGGTGTGCCCAGGTAGCTACTTACTTTAAGAAGCACCTTTTCATTTGGTGGCTTGTCAGTTTGGAAACAAGCCAGGTGCACAGAGGTGACACCCTTGGTAGGGCTAACCATGTCTTGGGCAGTGTAATCCTGCATTCTGCTCCCGCATGTCCAAGAGTGGAGACTGACTCACCACCCAGCGCACGTCTCCAGAAATGGCTTCTCTCTCTGTCCTCCCCCACCCAGTCTAAAGCCTTCTTTCTCCCACATCAGCCTCTCTTAAAAGCCCATCTCATCAATAATAATACCTGATTGAATCCACACACCATCTTCTGAAAGAAGATGATGGGAAGCTGAGCTCCCCACGTAAGAACCCTATTTCCTGTTTCCTTGCATTAATAGAATGTTATGGGGGCAGCTAGATGACGCAGTGGATAGAGCACCTGCCCTGGAGTCAGGAGTACCTGAGTTCAAATCTGGCCTCAGACATTTAACACTTACTAGCTGTGTGACCCTGGACAAGTCACTTAGCCCCAATTGCCTCACTAAAAACAAAAAAAAGAATGTTATATAGCCAAAACATGAGCTAGTTTACCAGGTTGGAAGGTGAATCCTAAGGCCCAGCCACTATGAGGTTCCCTCATTGTTCAGCTCCATAGGCCTATTTCTGAGGTACACCCAGACCCAGCAGCAGTGGTGGCTCCCTGGGGCACAGCATTTCTGAGCCTGCAAGAGGACTGAGAAAGAACCAGTCCTGAGGCTTCTCGCGAGGCTGCTGGGAACAGTTACCCCTTTCGGCAACTTCTGCCAATGATTCATCTCTGGGAACGAGGGGTTGGCTTTGTTGGATCTTATTCTTCCCTTGCTCAAAAGCCTGTTGGTCTCCAGATTGAACTGAACTAGAATTTATTGATCCCAATAGATAATGTTCAAGTACAAATACATGGATTCTTGACTCTACTTGTTATATATAGTGTTATGGGCCTGGGGTACCTCAGAAGTTTTCTGGGGGGAACTCAAGGAACCTTCTCCTTGAGAAAGTAAACCAACGGACAGACACACCTAAAGAGATAAGCAGCACCTGGTCTGGACTGAGTTAGCTCCAGGACCACCACCCTTCATTTTGGTCTCCCCCACCCCTCAGGGAGATAAGATGGCTGCTGCCTTTGTGGCATGAGGGGGACAGAGATGGCTTGAGAGATTGGAGCCAACTTCCCTCAGCCACCACCCGTGGGGGATGGTCCTCCCCCAATGAGGGAACTTTCCACAGTCAAAGGATCACCTCATCACACCCCCAGCAGTCCTCTATAAAAGTATCTGCCTATCTCCTGCTCAAAGAGATTGGTATCTCAGAGCCACGCTCTGTGCCATGCCTTCTGTGCCTTCTCCCTATGAGAAGTCTGAGGATTTCTCTCTTGGTTTCCTTTCCCAGCCCCTAAATAAACTATTATTTTATTCTCATTGGATTTGTGTGCAAGAGGGTATAATTCTTTAAAGAGGAATTCCTAATGACCCCTACCCCAAACCCCCACCGATTTCCCCCATAATTTATAGTATTTCTTACATACTCTCAAATAAAGGGTGTTTGCACCTGAATTTGTTTCTATAACTTCCTATGCGGTTGTTTTTATTAACTTTTTCAAATACCTTTTTTCCTCTGAATGATGACTTCCTCCCTGGCAGCCTGTGTGGTAAACTTCACTCAGTCCAGCCATCCTTAAGCTGTCAGCGACCTTGAGGGCAACTCTTTGTTATTCTAAAATTCTTCCTCCCGCTGCTGCAGGTGTGAGTTTTTGTAAAGGGAGGAGACAATTACTCCAGAATCCTCTTGAACTAGATTGTTATTTAAGATCCTTCCATGAATTTTTGCTTAACTTCAACTGAAATTTTTTGTTCTCCAAACCTGCTCTTCTGTCCCCAAGATGAGCCTGCGGTAGTGGATATGGGAAACCATTTAGACAATTTAAAGATTGGTGATTCTTTGACATGCGAGATCAGAACCATTTGCCAGGTAGGAATGACCTTTTAACTTCCTCTGGGTCTCTGAATCAAGGCCACAGATGACTCTTGGATCGGCTGAGCCCTACCCTATGAAGTCACTCCTGTATACACGTTTGCATTGGAGGTTTGTTTCTCTCTGTTTTCTGAGGACGGTATTTTACGGAGATGATTATAGAATAATGTCAGTAAGTAACCTGGCCGGTCTGTGTCAGCATGGGAGCATAAGCCAAGTAAGGGGTTCCTATTGCTGAAGCTCTGTTTACTTTCTAGGTGTTTTGGCTGGGCATGATAATCGTGTCAGCTGCCTGGGGGTGACCGATGATGGCATGGCGGTGGCCACGGGATCCTGGGATAGTTTCCTCAAGATATGGAACTAACACCTATAGGTATTACAGCTTCACTGACTTCAGTCAGCATTCCTCCTGGCAGTCACACTGGCCTCACTCAAGACGCAAGTTAATTTTTCCCCGTTTTTCATTTGTCTGTTCATTTTTTTCAATTATAACTGGTGATTTGACCGTGTAATAGGCTGCTTAAGAATAACTTATGGGGCAGCTAGGTGGTACAGTGGATAGAGCACCAGCCCTGGAGTCAGGAGTACCTGAGTTCAAATCTGGCCTCAGACACTTAACACTTACTAGCTGTGTGACCCTGGGCAAGTCACTTAACCCCAATTGCCTCACTAAAAATAAATAAGAAGAAGAACAACTTATGAGCTGGCCAAAAATATCTAGAGGGATAGATAGGCCGTGTAGATGGGTTTTTTTTACCACTACCCCTACCCCCCAGGAAGATTTTGCCATTCCACTTTGTGGTAAAATTGCTTACTGTTGAATAAGTCTCAGGTTTTTAATGCTTCTCCTAACTCTTTTTTAAGATAACAGATGGACTCCACCATGACTGGAAGACCATTCCAACCTTGGAAGAGTTACCATGATAGCATATCCAACCCAATCGTACTAACTTGGACACCCCTACACCTCCCTCTCAGAACTTCAAAAGGGCAAGATCTTTTTCCCTTCACCTATTGCTGAAACAAAGAGCACAATTCCCTCTACAAGAAGAATCTCTGTGGTTGTAAACAAACAAATTGTGCATTCCTTTGGGACCATTGTCATTGTTTTCCTTTTTTTCTTTTTTTTTCTTTTTTTTTTTTGTCTTGAACGAATATAAAAAGGAAATACTATAATAAAATGTTCACCAGAAGGTAAGCCTGAGAAATTCTGAAACAGGCCCACAGCTGATTTCCACTGTCTTTTATTTAAATTTTAGACCAATGATCCTGTTTTGTGAACACAACCAATTGAAGACTTTGTTTTATCTCATAACGGTTTCCAAATTTCAAGTCATGTTTGTAGCAGGGTTTTGAAAACATTCTTATTTCCTTTTTTAAATAGATTACTTTACGGTCAATAATGAAGCAAACAAGAGGGTCCTGCCCAGCCTCTCTGGGATTGTTAATGATGTAAATTTAGTCCCTGATTTTTTTATTATTTTTTGTCTGGTGTCTCAGATAATTGTTGCTGCACAAAAATATGGCATATAGAGAATAATGTTAAGAAGTAAGGTAACCAAGCACACACATGCTGTTAATGGTATTGAATGCTTGTTTCAAGACCCCTTCCCCTCTCGTGAGTAGTTAACTCCAATCCGTCGCCCGTTTCTTTCCCGTCTGCTCCTCCCTCCCTCCCCCATCGATTAAGTTTTATCTACTTTGGGTTTCTTTGTGCAGTTGGAGGGCAGTTCATATACCCTGACACTACCCAGCACCCCCAACTATCAGGAGCCTCGATTTTCAAGAGAGATGCCTGTCCTGTGCTTGGATAGTCAGTCAAACCTTTGTGTATGAAATGATGTACAAATCAATGTTTTGAAAATAATGATCTTGAACTTTCTAAGTTAAAACAAATTTTTGATTGTTTGCCATATTGGGTGGGTTTACTCTTAGAATCGCATGCTGTAGAAATGCTAAAAACAAAAAACAAAACAAAAAAATGCATATAGGACTAAGTCCTTAGGTGTTTTTTTTTCTTTTCAGAAATAACCTGTTTAAAGTTGTAACCATTGCCGCTCTACTTACTTCTTGTTGCTACTCTGTGCATAAACCCATGAGGGACGCCCTGGAGTAGCGCCATGACACCCTCCACCCCCACCCTTGTTTTTACGGGCCCATCCGAAGCTTCCTGGGGACCGTCCTCTTATCAGTTAGTCCACAGCCCAGCCCTCTTGTAGAACGAGTCCTTGGCATCGAATGATGGTCCTTTTTGTAATGACCGGGTTTTCCCGGTTTTCTTTTCAAATAAAATATTACGCAGCAGCGTCTGGACAGTAGATTGTTCTGTTAACTCTCCTCCCTTCTCATGTATCCAGAAATGCTCCTCCTTAGCAGCTGTAGTGGCTTCTCTCCATTCTGTTTTTTCTGCAACATTCTGTACAAAAATGTGCTGTAATCGTGCGTTAGGCCTGGACTTGGCAAAAAGAAAAAAAAAGAAACCTCTCTTTCTCCCCCCACCCCCCATTCTCTCTCCATGAAATCCCTAGTAGAGCTCTCCACACCCTGTGTCCCTTTTCACCTTTTGTATTTAATTTTAAAGTCAGTGTACTGCAAGGAAGCTGGATGCAAGATAGATACTATATTAAAATGTACTGTTATTTAAGATGTAATAAAGCAGTTTGACATGAGGGGGTTTGGGATGTGACTGGTTATTTGTGAGTCGGCTGCCCTCCCCAGCCCGGCAGAAGGGCCATCCATCACTGGGGGCTTTCAGAACAGGCTCAGTCATGGTCTGAGGTTGGGGGTGGCCACGCTGCCAGCTGGCTTTCCATGCCTGCTGTCTGGGGCAATTCAGATAACGAAAGGTGGAGGAGAGTCAGTAGTTCCTGAGGTGAGGATAAGGCTGGACCAGGCCACCCCCAGCCCCCAGCAGCCCAGGGGAGCCCTCTCTGCTTGTGCTTTGGGAAAAACCTCTCTGGGGAGGATTCTGCTTTGCTTTCCTCGTTCTCATTTCCTTTCTCCCCTTGCCCCATAGAACATGTAGAGAGAAACGGAACTCACGCTTTCCCCTTTCCTGAAGGCAGATTTTGACTGATTTAGCTGGGACTAAAACCCCGTGGGAAGAAGCCCAGGCATCTGTTCCAAAGGCAGCTTGAAAATGTGGGAAATCAAAATAGTTCCTGAAAAAGAAAAAAAAAAGGGAAGAGGACAGCAAGCCCCCAGCACGCTAAACGGATAAGACCGGGTTCCTTTGCTGAGTCCCATTGTGGCTCATGTTGGGACTTAAATAATTCATCTGGAAGGGAGGGATGCGCTCGATGGGGCGGCTGGCCCATGTCAGCAGCTGGGTGACTGCAGTCCAGGAAGCTGTTGGGCAGCTGGGGTGGCCCATGAGGCTCCCATTCATTTTCTAAATACCACTCGAAGGGTATGTCAGCAGGGGGTTCTCCTGAAATTGCAGGTCATACCAGATGGGATGAGAAATGTGCAACAGAAAATCCAGAACTTAATGGTTTTGTTTTCATGGTGGAGGCCCCACCCCAGAAAAGAGCCTTCCTTGCAAGCAGTGAGGCTGGGGTAGCTTTGATTTTGGTGGGGGCTCATAGAGCTGCTCCTCACCCCATGAGCAGCCAAGCTGTTCAGATGATTGACAGCTCCCTTTCTCCCCCTGCCCCCCCTCCCCCACACACACACCCCACCACCAGCACTAGGGGAAGGTGGGTGGGGAAGAGGCATTGACAGCCTTGAACAGCTCTCTATGCTTTCTTCAGCACTGAAGTGCTCTCACACACACGCTCCGGAAAGACGTCAGTTGCCTCACAAGCGTTTGCTCATTTTGATGCCCATTGTTAAGATAGGCTTCATTTAATCCCATGGTCAGTGTGTGCAGTTAGTTGTGTCTGTGGGAGGAAGTCCAGCTATGGGAAAGGCCTGGGAGCATCGGGGGAGGGAAGAGGTCGATGGGAGAGGAACTACACTTGTAGGTTGTGGAGAAGTTCAGGCAAAGGGTGATGTCAGGTCACATCAGTAGCAGAGGAACAGCTAGAACCAGGCTCGAGTGATACTCCTCTGCCTCTTGTGTCTGAGGCCTCACTGTGTGCCTCTGATCAGTCCTGTAACCCCGAGACCCTCTGTTTCATCCGTAAGGTCGAGATGTGAGGAAAACACCTTGCTTTTAGAAGCTAAACTTCTGCCACCCTGGAAAGCTGGGATTATCTGGGCCCCCGTGCCATGAGTACTCTTGGGATCTGAGTTCAAATGCAGCTCTCTGCCTTTCAGTCTGCAATCCTCTGCCTCTGTGCTTCTGGAGAAGTTTGGGAAATGGGCTTTTTTTTTTTGGCCAGATCCTTGAGGAAGGAGCACCTTGGGTGATAGGAGAAAGGGGTGAGGTAATTCGAGGCAATTAGGGCAAAAGCAGCCCTTGTTCTCCGAGCTTCCTTCCTAACAGAACAGATCAATGGAGGTGAGGCACTCCAAGATGGGCCAAGCATTAGCAGCCGGTGGAACAAGGAAAGGTCTCCTGGACTCGAGGGGATTTGAGGAGGGTTGGAGAAATGGGGGGGGGCATGGAGATGGAGTCTTGGGTTCGAGGCCTGTGGAGCATAAGACAGGAAGGGGTCATGTTGTGAAGGACTTTAAATTGTCCTAGAGGCATTTGGGAGCCACTGAAACCTACTGAGGAGGACGGTGACCCGAAGACCCCCGTGCTTTGGGAAAATCACTTTGGTATTTGAGTGGAGGGTGTATTGGAGGGAAAGCAGCTGGTCAGATGGCTTTTGCAATCGTCCAGGGGGCAAGTAACAGCGGCCTGAACCAGCCCTTGAGCCATGTGAGCAGAGGTCCAGAGAAATCCTGAGAAGGTACCTACAATCAGATTAGACAGTTGATCCAGCACGGGCTCAGTGCACAAGAGGTGTGAGCCGGGGTGACGGGGAGCAATTGTGGGGCCCTTGATCATCACAGGGAGGTCGGGAAAAGGGATAGGGTTAGGGGGAATGGATATTAGAGCAGGTGTTACAAAGTGAAGCAAGAGACCCAACCCTTGCAAGCAGAAGAGACTTGGATGTTCCACCTCCCCACCTAACAGCACCTTGCACATTCAAGTAGGCGCTAAGTAAACGTTCCAATGGAATTTCTGTAAATCGAGGGCAAGAATGGCCTCATCATCTGGGTAGGATTCTCCAGGGCTCTACCACCCTGCTCTGTTAACAAAAGGTCCCCTTCCTGCCATTTCTTACCAGTGTGATTTGGGGTAAATGACCTCATCTCTCTGAGCCTGTTGAGGTTGAACTCCATGACGTCTGGGTTACCTTTCAGGTACGAGTCTGAGCACCAGGAAGAATAGAGCATCAGGCTTCAGTGATAAATGGCCAGTCTCCTTATCCATCATTTGCTATGATCATGTGTATGGAGGGGAAGAGGGGCCCAAGGGCCAGTGCCGCAGCTAGGTCAGAGGCTCCCCTGCAAAGCTGTGTACGGTAGGTCTGGAGAGATGCTCCAACTATCTGTCAAATCTGTGGGTCGCTAGATTATGGCCAGCAGAACAAAGACAGCTGGTCAGCTCTCAGTATTTCTTTGCATTTACCGGTACTTTTAAGAAATGGTTAAAAAACCACAACTTGGGAAAGAAAAAACATTTAGACAAAGCTGGTCCAAGTTGCGTTGCTAGTTCCGTAGCCCTTGTCTCACTTTCCCCACCCAATTATCGGGAACATGATGGCTGTTCTGTTTACCCCCAGAGAGCAGAACCTGGAACGAGTGGGAGGGGCAGACTTGGCTTTGATGTCTGGAAAATCTTGCTAACTATGAGACCTGTCCCAGTGTGGAGTAGATTGCCTCCGAAGGTTGTGAATTCCCCTTCCCTGGGGGTCTCTGGTCTCAGAGCAGTGCCAGCTGTCGGATTGAAGAGTCTTTGGTTGCACTACGGGGCCTCTGAGGATCGCCCTGTGAATTGCTTTCTTCCATCCTACCCATCACGTGCTGTTCTGACATCTAAAAAGCTCAGAGCATTTGGGGTGAAGGAAGGGGCGGGCAAAAGAGTGGGACCAAGGACCCAGCTAAAGCCACTGACTAACACTTTGTACGATCAAAGGATTTTAATTCTACACCCCGGAGATCATCCAATCCAGGTGTTCTTTATCTATTTTGTGTCATGGACCCCTTCAGTCGTTTTTAGATGTATGAAATTTTTAAAATGTAGGATTACAAAGGAAACCAATTGTATTCAAAAAATAATTTTAGAAAAGTTCACAGACCCCAGATCCCCTGATGAAGCTGAACTCCCTCATTTTCTAATTAAGGGGGGGGGTGGTGCAGCTAGGTGGTGAAGTGGATAGAGCCCCAGCCCTGGAGTCAGGAGTACCTGAGTTCAAATCTGGCCTCAGACACTTAACACTTACTAGCTGTGTGACCCTGGGCAAGTCACTTAACCCCAATTGCCTCACTAAAAAAAAGAGAGAGAGAAAGGGGAAGTGACTTAGCCTGAGATCACATGAATAGGAAGTTGCTGAGTCAGGATTCCAATCTGCCCACTGGCTACAGAAGTGACCATCTTACTGAAATCTTTGCGAGATCTTGAGACTATCCCTAACATGGCCAACCCAACTTCCACAATCTTGCCCCGGCACTGTTTGACCAGAGCACGGAGAAAACGGACCCTAATCATGCTGAGCTGAAAGGGACTCAGGTATCTGATTCAATCCTCTTGTCAATGAGGAAACAGGCCCAGAGAGGTTAATTTAGCCCAACCCCACTTGTTTTGCCAATGTAAAAACTGACTCCTAGAAATGGCTAGTTAGTGAGTTAGCAGAGACCCACCATTCATTTTACAAAGCAATGAGACCCTGGCCGGAAGAGAGGAACTTGGATGGATCCCCTAAAGAGATGGTGCCAGAAGCTGAGGCTAGGGCCCAGGTGTGCCCCCACCCCCACTGCTCCATTTACCCCGTAGGTGCTCACCTCAAACAATGTGGTGGCAGCTCCACTCCTCAAAGGCAGGTACCCTCCCCAGGCAGCACTGTGCCCAGCTGATCCCTGACCCTAGATGCCCTCATGCCAATTTTCTCCCTTTTCTTCCTTTTTTTTTGGAGGCCTTAATTTAGAACAAAGGAGAAGTGTCTTTGGGATTTTTTTCCCTCATCTTTAATTATTTATGAATCTTTTGGTTAATGGCTGGGCTGCTTCTGTAACTGCTGGGCCCAGCCCCCAGGGGAGAGCAGGAGGTGCATTTGAAGTGATGGGTTTTAAATGACACCAAATGCACAAAGGAGCAAACTGGGTTCTTGCCCAAGCAGATGAAGGTGATGGGTTTGTGGAGACCGCCCCTCGGGCAGTCACCGTTGCCAGCAGGAGCATTGGGGAGCAGGCTGCTGGGGCACCCCCTGAGCTCAGGATACACAGTCGGAGGCTTCCTTGGGAGGGGGGCTCTTGTGCTGCCCAGCTGCTTCCCCAGATTGGCTCTCTGCCTCCACCGCACCCCATTGCCATAGGCCGAGTCTAGCCCGGACGTGCCAGCCCTGGGCTCCCAACGCCTTCTTTTGGCAGCCTGGAACTGCCTTTTAGCAATACTTCCCCGCACTCCCCATGGAGCGGGCCCTCCATATCACCCCAGACTGTTCCTGCCTTTCTTTGGATCCCTACTACTTGGCTTAGTGCCTGGCACCTAGTAGGCACTTAATGAATACTTGGTGCCTTGATTTGCCACCGTCTGTTTGCCTTCTCTACAGGCTTAAAAGAAAAGTGTGGACTCCCTTCCCCTGCCTCACAAAACACCAGTAATAGCCCTCGGCACTGCCTGTGACCTTGTCTGATCCTCTCCACAACCTTCGGAGAAGTCGCAGGCTTCCTATTGTCCACCTGAAGGGGAGCGTTCTAGCCACTATCCCATGCTTCACAAGCGCTGACCTCTGCTCCCTTGTAGCCCCAAGATTCTCAGCGGATCCCAAGATCTAACAAAGCTTTGGAGTGTGTCTGATAACAAGCGCTGTGCACCCGAGGACCAACCTAGCTGAGGCACAGGAGGTTCATTGCCAGACAGGATTGGGTTGGGGGGAGTATACCAAGGGGCTGGACCTGAATTCAGAAAGACCTGAGTTAAAATCTAGCCTCACTCATTTATGAGCTGTGTGACTCTGGGCAAGTCACAACCTCTGTCTACTTCAGTTTTCTTATCTGTAAAAAAAAAGAGGGGGGAGGAATAATAGCACTTGTTTTCCAGGATGGTTGTAAGAATAAAAGAAGATAAAATGCATAAAGCATTGAGCAGGGGGCAGCTAGGTAACTAGGTGGTGTAGTGGAGAAAGCACCAGCCCTGGATTCAGGAGAACCTGAGTTCAAATCCAGCCTCAGACACTTGACACTTACTGTGTTACCCTGGGCAAGTCACTTAACCTTCATTGCCCTGAAAAAAAAAGCATTGAGCAAACCTTAAAGCTCTATATTATGGAAATGTGTTTCTTTTGTTTTGTTTTGTTTTGTTTTGTTTTTTTAGTGAGGCAATTGGGGTTAAGTGACTTGCCCGGGGTCACACAGCTAATAAGTGTTAAGTGTCTGAGGTTGGATTTGAACTCAGGTACTCCTGACTCCAGGGTCGGTGCTCTATCCACTGCGCCACCTAGCTGCCCCTTATGGAAATGTTTTACATGACTACACATGTCTAATCTATATCAAATTACTTATCTTCTGAAGGGGGGAGGGGAAGAAGGGAGAGAGAATTTGGAACTCAAAAATTTATTTATTTTTAATTTTACAAATTTTATCAATTTTAATTTAATTTATTTCTTTTTAAATTTTAATTTAAAATGAATAATCAAAATTTTTAAATGAATGTTACAAATTTTAAAATGTTAAGCTCCATATAAACTATATAAATGTTATTCACATTAATAGCAAAACTTTAAACTATATAAATGTTATTATCAGTAACAGCAAAACTTTAAACTATCTAAGCTCTACTAATTACTACTATTATTATAAATTGTCATTATCATAGGCAGTAGCAGGAGAATGCCAGGCTCAGACCCTAGAAAGGTGGAGTCAGAAAGATCTGGGATCAGGTCACGTTTCAGACGTTGCCCAGCTGTGTGACTGAGAGCAAGCCACTGGGTGTCTCTGAGCCCCAGCTCTCACTTCTGTAAAAAGAAGGAGCTGGACTCTGTTCTTGAGTTAAGGTCCTTTGGTCCACATGCAAAGGTCAACCCCAGGACCATGTAGATGAAGACAGTGAGGCAGGAGAACAAAGGAGCAGAGGACATGAAGACTGAATCAGGAACGTGAATGTTGAGCACAGAGCTCTAGATGGGCCTCGGTTCCCTGCTGGTCTGAAGTTTTTGGTGTCCCTGTCCTGGCTCATTCAGCTCAGCAGGACCTTCTCTCTCTGTCTGTCTCTGTCTCTGTGTCTCTCTGTGTGTGTATGTTTCTGTGTCTGTCTGTCTGTGTGTCTGTCTATCTGTCTTTCCAGAGACAAGCGCTTACATTTTTGTTTTGTTTGGGGGGGTTTCTTCTGGGTTTTGTTGTTGTTGTTTGGTTTTGTTTGGGTTGGGTTGGGTTTTTTTTACTAAGGTGTGTATGTCTCTCTCTCTGTTTCTGTCTTTCTGTGTCTGTCTGTCTCTCCAGAGCCAAGCACTTAGATTTTTGTTTTGTTTTGTTTTGGGGTTTTCTTGGGGGTTTTTTGTTGTTTTTTTACTAAGTTGGGCCCTCCCTTCAACCAATTGGCAAAGCACATTGCAAAACCTTGATTTTAGTGAAACTGAAAATATTAAGTATTTTTTTTCTTCTGAATCTCTTTCCATACTCCTGGGAAAAGCCCCCTGAAAGGGTGAGTGATGGGTTCAGGACAAAAAGGCCCTTCACTAGGTGAATCACCAAAATTAACTCGTGACCCACCTGAACTGATTGAGCTGGGACCCACTGAGAAAAGAATTCTTTCCTTTAAGAAAGAATTTATCAGGGGGCGGCTAGGTGGTGCAGTGGATAAAGCAACGGCCCTGGATTCAGGAGTACCCGAGGTCAAATCCGGCCTCAGACACTTGACACTTATTAGCTGTGTGACCCTGGGCAAGTCACTTAACCCCCATTGCCCTGCCAAAACAAAAAAAAGAAAAAAGAATGAAAGAATTTATCCATAGAAGGGATGAGTGTCCTCCATTTAACTCCAGGAGTGAAGGGAATGGTCCAAGAGGAATGAGCTAGTGACTTGCTTGCCCAGGTTAGGAATAACCTAGACCGTATTTTAAGATATCTTTTCCCTGTTCGAGATTCCTACAAATGTTGCCTAAAATCTCCCCTGGGGCCAGGTCATGTTGGAGGACATCTCTCTCCAAACTAAAAATGGTTTGGAACTAGATTCATACTGAATTAAATCAAATCACTTCGGGCAGATTTGAGTCCAGAGCTGAGTATTAGCATTAATGATGTTATTACCTTATGATTAAACTAGTTAGTCATTTATATTGGCAATTATTTTATTACATCATTATTAAACTAATTAGCCATTATTTTATTAGTATGAATTATTTAATTAGTATTATTAAACCAGGTATTAATTATTTTATTAGTATTCGCTATTTTATTAGCATTATTATTAAACCAATTCTTAATTATTTTATTTGTATGAATTATTTTCTCCCACAGTGCATGGCCATTTAGTGGAAGCTAGATGACACAGGGAAAGAGGATTGAATTTAGAGGTCAGTAAGACCTGAGTTCAAATCCTGTCTCAGACACTTACTAGCTGTGTGACCCTGGGTAAGCAATAATAATAATAACTAGCATTTATATTGCTGTTTGATCATTTGTCATATCTGACTCTTCGTGGCCCCATTTGGGGTTTTCTTGGCAGAGATACTGAAATGGTTTGTCATTTCCTTTCTCCAGCTCATTTTACAGATGGGGAAACTGAGGCAAACAGGGCAAAGTGACTCACAGCTAGTAAGTGTCTGAGGCCAGATTTGAACTCATCTTCCTGACTCCAGGCCCAGGACTCTCTGCACTATAGAGCCACCTAGCTGACCTTTAATAGCACCCACTTTGTTCTAAGCACTGTCCTAAGTAAGAGCTTTACAAATACTATTTCATTTGATCCTCACAACAACACAGGGAAGTAAATGCCATTATTATCCTCATTTGACAGATGAGACAGAGATTAAGTGACTTGCCCAAGGTCACGCAGCTAAATTTCAAAGGTTGGATTTGAATTCATATCATCCTGAGGCCATGGCATCTGGGTGGCACAGTGGATAAGAGTTCTGGGCCTGGAGTCAGGAAGATCTGAGTTTAAATCTGACCTCAGACACTTATTAGCTGTGTGACCCTGGACAAGTCACCTTACCCTTTTTGCCTCAGTTTCCTTGTCTGTAAAAAGAGCTGGAGAAGGGAAATGGCAAACCACTTTACCAAGAAACCCCCAGGTGGGGTCATGAAGAGTTAGACTCGAATGAACAACATCTTGACCCTAAGCCCAGCCCTCTCAAGACTATTTAACTGCCAAACAGGGAAGTATAGAGAGAGAACCCCAGCACCATCTTCTGAGGAAGGCCCAGGACCCCCAGAAAATTGAGCAGAGTTCAAGGGAGTATCCCCACAATGTCAGAGCTCTGCACAATCCTGACCTCCCCAGGCCAAACTGTCAGGAGCTCCAGTCTCTCTCTCTCTATCATCAAGTCAAGAGGTGTTTATTAATGGCCTACTATGTGCTAAGCACCAGAAATACAGGGAAAAGCAAAAGTACGATCCCTGCCTTCAGGGAGCTGACACTCTAATAGGGGCATCAACATGCAAATGAGTCTGTACAAACTATAGACAGGATACCTTGGGGATGTTTCGGACGGGAAGGATTAAGGAAAGGTGAGACTTTAGCTTGAACTTGAAAGAAGCCAGAAGGCAGAGAGGAAGGGGGGCATTCCAGGCTTGGGGGACAATCGGTCAAAATGCCTGAAGTTGTTGGAGGAGCAGTCAGGAGGCTGGCTGACCCTGGCAGTGATAGCCCACGGGGATCATTGAATAGGAGAGTAACACAATCAGACCTGACCTTTAGGAAAATCGCTTTAGGGGCAGCTAGGTGTTGTGGATAAACCACTGGCCCTGGATTCAGGAGGACCTGAGTTCAAATCCAGCCTCAGAAACATGATACTTACTAGCTGTGAGACCCTGGGCAAGTCACTTAACCCCCATTGCCCTGCCCAAAAAAAATCGCTTTGGTGGCTGCAAGGAGTTTGGATTAGAATGGGGAGAGGCTTGAGGCAGGCTAACGCCCCACCCCCTCCACCCCCAGCACGCTATACAATAGTGATGAGGGTCTGCACGAGGGGTATGATGCTCAGTGTCAGAGGAGAAAGGGGGGCGTGTTAGAGATGTCGATGGCTGCCTAGCTAAGAAGGAGCCCCAAACTGAGGACAAAGGACCACCCTTGGGCTGCAATGGCTTTGCGTCCCTGACTCCCCCCACTCAGGGGCATTGTAGACCCTGGTTACGTGGAATCCTCTCTCTCCTTTTCCAATTAACCTGATGCAACCTTGGACAAATTCCTCGCTTTCTGTGGGCTTCGCTTTGTTCTGTTGCAAAACTGGGTGAGGGTGGCAAGGGGAGATAATAGATCTCTAAGCCCCACCCCATCGCTGTCCCAGAAGCAGCCCGCACTGCCCAGCTAACTACGAGATGCTCATCGCGTCTTGGCCACCAGAGGGCAGCACAGGCTTGGAACAGGACAGGCTCCGGTGTACCTTGGTCCAGCCTCAGTACTTGATTTCAGAGACAGTAGCAGAAAATGATGCTGTGCACACAATAGGTGTGTTTTTATAGGCTTCTAGGACTGGAAAGGACCTTTAGAGATAGATTAGTGATGGAATTTGAACCCTGAGAACCTGATTTCAAATTGTCCAGCTCTGCTATTTGTATGACCGCAGGAAACCGGGTCTCATTTTCCTCTTCTGTATAAGGAAGGGGTCGAATTCCGGAGAGTAATTTGGAGCCATGCCCAAAGGGCTATGGGGCTGTGCATACCCTTTGACCCAGCAATGCCACTACCAGGTCTGTATCCCAAAAACATCATAAAGGAGGGAAAAGGATCCACATGTACAAAAATATTTCTAGCAGCTCTCTTTCTGATGGCAAAGAATTGGAAATTCAGGAGATGTCCATCAATTGGGGAATGGCTGAACAAGTTGTGGTACATGAATGTGATGAATACTATTGTGCTGTAAGAAACGATGAGCATCAGCTGTGATGGACTTGGCTCTTCTCAACAGTGCAATGATCCAAGACAATTCCAAAGAACTCATGATGGACTTCACATCTAAAAAAAAAACCTGTGGATTCTGAATGTAGATTGAACCATACTGTTTCTATTTTGTTGTGTTGTGAGTTTTTTTGAGGTTTTTCCCTTGTGTTCTGATTCTTCTTTCACAACATGACTAATGCAAAAATGTGTTTAATGTGATTGTATATATAACTTATATCAGATTGTTTTCTGTCTTCAGGAGAAGGGGAAGGGAGGGAGGGAGAAAAATTTGGAACTAAAC
The DNA here is from genome assembly GCF_019393635.1 of Dromiciops gliroides. NCBI lineage: Eukaryota > Metazoa > Chordata > Mammalia > Microbiotheria > Microbiotheriidae > Dromiciops > Dromiciops gliroides. Next base: position 639,178,784 of record NC_057863.1, read on the forward strand.
ATCCTATGAAAACAAATGTTGAAAAGTATCTTTACCTGTAACTGGAAAAAAAGAAATACTTTTAATATTGAAGAAAAAAAGAAATTCAAAATAATTTTCTGTTATCAATGAAACATGAATAAAATCTACTTAGAGATTAAAAAAAAGGAAGGGGTTGAATTGAATGGCCTCTAAGATCCCCTCTCACTTTAAACCTGCCATCATCTTGTGATCCTTCTTCTTTTTGGGGGTTTTGGTTTTGTTTTGTTTTGGGGTTTTTTGGGCAATTGGGGTTAAGTGACTTGCCCAGGGCCACACAGCTAGTAAGTGTCAAGTGTCTGAGGCTGAATTTGAACTCAGGTCCTCCTGAATCCAGGGCCGGTGCTTTATCCACTGTGCCATCTAGCTTCCCCGTGATCCTTCTTAAAGAGAAGGAAACCAGGGCCCAGAGAGGAGAAGGCATTTGTCCATGGGTGCACAGCCAACAAGTTAAAAAAAATCCAGCTCTCCTAACTCCAAGTCCAGGGTTCACTGGATTATACCACACTGCTCCCTGTTCATAGGAAAGTATACAGAGGACGGAGGAGGGGTAATAATTGCTCACATTCATAGAACTGAAGTCTCTAAAGCACATCACAGACGTTATTTCATTTGATCCTCACAACAACACTCTGATGCTGTTACTTTCCTCGTTTTACAGATGAGGAAACTGAGATTTAGAGAGGTAAAGGGAAGTGAGAAGGGCAGCTAGGAGGCGCAGTGCATAAAGCCCCAGCCCTGGATTCAGGAGGACCTGAGTTCAAATCTGGCTTCAGACACTTGACGCTTACTAGCTGTGTGACCTTGGGCAAGTCACTTAACCCTCGTGGCCCCCCCCCCAAATGGAAATGAGGCACAGTGGACAGTCCCACTGCTGACCAACATAGAAGGTTTGACCTGTTCTGTTTTTCTAACCTGACCTGCCTTGTACCTCCCTAGACAGCCTGATGTACCCTTTGCCCCCTCACCATATTTATGTGGGCCTTAGAATGGATACCTGATGTTTGCAGCTCAGGACTCTTGAACTCAAAGAGGCCCACCCCGAGGCAAGATCTTTGAGGGAACAAAACTTACTCCAGGCCAGTTCCTCCCTCCCAACTTCTTCTTCTCATTTTCTGTCCAGAGCGTGAATGTTCCTCCTTGCATCAGTTACCAAGCAGCCTCAAGAGCCAGGATAAACAAGTCCAGAAAGAGGAAGGGGCTTGTCCAAGATCAAGGTTATGTAACAGGTCAAGAGAACAGGAGTCTAACCCTGGAGACTCTCTATGCTAAGCCCCAACCAGAGGTGGGTGACAGGACCCAGACATGTCCAATGTCGAGCCACCTAGAAGATGAAGGGTTTGACCGAGATGGCCTCTTCTAGCGGTTAACAATCTACAAAGCCATGAATTTAAGTCTCCTAACTCTCAATTCTGGGGTCTCTCCATTACTTCCTATTCCCTTCCCTCCCAGCACCCCCTAGGCTGCTGAGTATCCCCAGGCCCAGTCTCCCCAGGCTGAGTGGCCTCCATCTTCTAGTGATGATGGGCTAAGTCAAAAGAGAGGACCTATGGGCTTCCTGAACAGAGGACAGGCTGGCTCCACATTATAATTCTCCAGACCTCAATCAATGAGGCAATCAACAAACATCTAATTAGACAGAAACAGAGCATTTATTAAGGCTTGCTATGTTCCAAATACAGAAAAAGGGAAGTCTGGTAGACAGGTAGGTTTGGGGAGTGAAAAACAAGTGGTTCTGTTTTAGACATGTTGAGTTTGAGATGCTTGTTGGACATTCAGTTCAAAATATCTGATAGGCAATTTGTGATGTCGGACGGGAGCTCAGGAGAGAGCCTGGGGCTAGTTATGGACATCTAAGAGTCTTCTGAAGAGAGAAGATAATAATTAAACCCTTGGGAGCAGATGAAGTCACCATGAGAGATCATGGAAAGAGGAACAGTCCAAGACAGAGCCTCATGATACAGTCATGATGAGGGGGAGTGGCATGGAGAAGAACCTGGCAAAGATAAATGAGGGGTGGTCAGGCAGGTGGGATTCAGAGTATGACAAAATTCTAGAGGAGTGTCCAGAAGGAAAGAGTGATAAACAGTATCAAAAGCTGTAGAGTTCAGGGGCAGCTAGGTGGTGCAGTGGATAGAGCACCAGCCCTGGAGTCAGGAGGACCTGAGTTCAAATCCAGCCTCACACACTTGACACTTACTAGCTGTGTGACCCTGGGCAAGTCACTTAACCCCAATTGCCTCACACACACAGGAAAAAAAAAGACAATATGAATGTATAAACTGTAGTAAGGAGACATATCACAGCAAAGATGATGAAGCTACAGGCACTGAGACCCTCCTGAATGAAAGGAAAGATCAATCCCACAGTGAAGGTGGACAGCCAGTGGACAGTGTCTCTGGCCATAAATTTCTGCTTTCCTTCTAATTTTGGCTCCTTTAGTTTTATTTTATCCACTGTACCACCTAGCTGCCCCCAGTTTATACATTCTTCATCGTCCCAGAGACCAAGACTAAGACATTTCTGGAAATCAACCATATTTTTGCCAAGATTAATAAGGTGCCAGAAATTCAGCCAGAGAAAGGGGAAGGGCAGGATTTCAAGCCTTCCCTGGCCTACACCACCTTGCCCTTTTCACTTTTTCAGCTCAGAATCGGGCTTTTCCAGAAGCAGGGATAGGTCCTATACCACAGACTGTGGCCCGAGACTTCAGACTACTGGCAATATAGGAATATCCCTTGAACTCTTGGGTGGAGATTCTGAAAAAAAAAATTAAATTCTTTCTATGGGTCACAACTGCTTCTCAGCCCAGCGTGAGCAACAGTTCCTTTATGACTTTTTATCATATGAACTTTTACACTGAAAACAACCACCATGGAGAGATGATAGGAGTAAAGTTTGGGGACCTTCAGGGGCCTGTGGGTAACCCTGATACAATCAGTTTCTTCCTTCCTACCCTGGGAATATCATTCTTAGAAAATGTTGGGGGCAGCTAGGTGGCACAGTGGGTAAAGCACCGGCCCTGGATTCAGGAGGACCTCAGTTCAAATCCAGTCTCAGACACTTGACACTTACTAGCTGTGTGACCCTGGGCAAATCACTTAACCCTCATTACCCTGCAAAAGAAAAGGAAAAAGGGGGAAAAAGAAAATATGCTAGAAACAAAAACACACCAAGACAAATAGATGGTTGTGGATAGTTCAGCTAAGTGAGAGTGTAGAGAAAGGCTCAAGAAGTTCCCATTCCAACCTCAATCCAAAATGTTATTTGGTAAGGAGAACTCTGATTGCTTCTATGTACTCATTAAAGCAGACTTGATCATTTTCCATTGGGAAAAAAAAAAGAAGGAAAGCAGAAAAGTGGGAAAAAATTGTATAGGTAGTCTTTCAGATAAAAGGTCTAATATGAAATGTACAGAAAACTTTGTCACATTTATAAGAATATGAGTCATTCCCCAATTGATAAATGGTCAAAGAATACGAATAGACAGTTTTTTGATGAAGGAATCAAAACTATATCCAGACATATGAAAAAGTGTTCTAAATCATTGATTAGAGAAATACAAATTAAAACAACTTTGAGGAACCACCCCACTTGTATCAGATTGGCTAAAATGATAGAAGGGGGAAATGACAAATGTTGGAAGGGATATAGAAAAATTGGGGCATTAATACACTATTGATGGGACTGTGAACTGATTCAATCATTTTGGATAGCAATCTGAAATTATGCCCACTGTATATCCCCTTTGACCCAGCAATACCGCTATTGAGTCTGTTTCCCAAGGTGATCAAGGGGGAAAAGGAAAAGAACCTATTTGTTCTAAAAATATTTACAGCAGCTCTCTTTGTGGTGGCAAAGAACTGTAAATTGAGGGGATGCCCATCCATTGGGGAATGGCTGAACAAGTTGTGGTATATGATTGTGATGGAATACTATTGTGCTGTAAGAAATGATGAGTTTGTTGGTTTTAGAAAATCATGGAAAGACTTGCATGAAATAATGAAGGGTGAAATAAACAGAACCAAGAGAACACCATATACAGTAAGAGTATATTGTTCAGGGGCAGCTAGGTGGCGCAGTGGATAAAGCACCGGCCCTGGATTCAGGAGTTCCTGAGTTCAAATCTGGTCTCAGACACTTGATACTTACTGGCTGTGTGACCCTGGGCAAGTCACTTAACCCCCATTGCCCCACAAAAAAAAATTTAAAAATAAAATAAAATGTTTAAAAAAAAAGAGTATATTGTTCAAGAATAATTGTGAACAACCAAGCTATTCTGATTGTTATAAATACTCAAATGAAGGAAGATGCTGTTCACCTTCAGAGAAAGAAGAGAAGTATGCATAGGATGGTTTTTACATATATTTATAAATCAGTCTCAAACAGTCATCTTCTCTAGTGCGGGGTGGGAAAGGATGAAGGGAGACAATCTGGGATTTAAAATGTAACAAAAAGAAAGAAAGAAAGAAAAAACCAACTATGAGAATGGGCAGCTATGTAGTAGAGTGGATAGAGTGCCAGGCCTGGAAGTCAGGAAGACCTGAGTTCAAATCCAGCCTCAGATGTGTGACCTTGGGCAAGTTATTCGACCCTTTTTACCTGAGTTCCTTGTCTGTAAAATGAGCTAGAGAAGGCCATGGCAAACTATTCTAGTATCTTTGCAAAGAAAAACCCAAACTGGGGCAGGGGCGGGGAAGGGAGTAGCTAGAGGGTGAAAGCACCAGCCCTGGATTCAGGAGGACCTGAGTTCAAATCTGACCTCAGACACTTGACACTTACCAGCTATGTGACTCTGGGCAAGTCACTTAACCCTCATTGCCCCACAAAAAACAAAAACAAAAACAAACAAACAAACAAAAACCCAAATGGGGTCACAAGGAGTTGGACAGGACCTAACAACAATGACAAAGGTGCTATTATTTTATATTATATCCCCATTTCACAGTTGGGGAAACTGAGGTAGATAGAGGTGAAATGGTTTGCCCAGGATGACCCACATAGTAAGTGTCAGAAAGAGGATTTGAACTTGGGTCCTCTTGTCTCCAGGTCCAGGGTTCTAATCTATTGTGCCACCCAGATGCCTCTGAAACCAGTAAATAAGGAAAAGTGGAAGATTTGGGAGGAGGAAGGGAAAGTTGAAGGGGCAATCTCCTGGTGAACACAGGAGGAGCTGGGATCAAGGCTATTTGTAGAGGGGCTGACCTTGACATGGAGAAGGGCCCCATCTATTGTCAGAGACTAAGGGAAGGAGGAAAGACTGGGGAGAGAGGACAAAGTGTTCTGAAATGAAGAGAAGGGGAGAAAAATGAGCTCTTGGCAAATGGCCTCCATTTTCTCCTTAAAATAAGATTGGGGGGCAGCTAGGTGGCACAGTGGATAGAGCACTGGCCCTGGAGTCAGGAGTACCTGAGTTCAAATCCAGCCTCAGACACTTAACACTTACTAGCTGTGTGACCTTGGGCAAGTCACTTAACCCCAATTGCCTCACTAAAAAAAAAAAAAAAGATTGGGTTCCTTAGTCAATATCACAGCTAGAGGCAGCAGGATGGCTCAGTGGATAGAAAGTTAGACCTGGAGTCAGGAAGGCCCGAGTTCAAATCCAGCCTCAGACACATACTGGCTGTTGTGAACCTGGGCAAGTCACTTAACATCTGTTTGCCTCAGTTTCCTCAACTGTAAAATGAAGATCATAAGAGCACCAACCTTCCAGGGTTGTTGTGAGGATCAAATGAGATAATATTTGTAAAGTGCTTAGCACTGTGCCTGGCACATAGTAGGCATCATATAAATGCTTATTCCCTTCCCTTCTGTCCTTTCTTCCTTCTTTCTCTGAAGTTTCAATGAAATTATTAGGGGACACTAGAAACAGACATTTGTATAGTGCCTTACATAAGTTGGAAACCAATGACCACTAGCAGGTAGGAAATTCCTCGATGTTCCTCTCTTTAAGCCCGGGGGAAGCCATCACATCCCTGTGACCGGTGACCTAGATCCTCCAATTCCTAAGAGAGGGGGAGGAGGAGAGAGAGGCAAAGCCAGAGGAGCAGAATGTGAAACTGGAGGTGAGCACACCACATGGGCATGAGGATACCTCAAACCCAGTATCCAGGGAAAATGAGGCAAGTGTTCTGGAGTCCTAGGGGCAAGCAAGCAGAGTTCCTGGCAAGAAAGCAAAAGCAGAGATGCCAAGACAAGTGCCATGGCTGAGCCCCATGCAGCAGATTTGGACAATTTGCCATTGCTGAGAACAGAACCAGTGATTCCTCACTTTCCCACCCTTTTCTTCCTTCCTACTCTCTCTCACTCTCTCTGTTCCCTAATTTCTCTGCTTGAGTTTGTTTTGCTGCTGTTTTAAGTTGTTTTTTCTAAAATAAAGATAACGATCTCTGTGCGTTTCATTTCTCAGGAGCAGATGATGAAAACCATTGGTGGCAAAGCACAGAGAGAGATTTTATGATAGTTAAGACCTTTCCTGGCCTGGGGGCTTGGAGCTGAACAGAAGAGATTTGTTTGTTCGTTGATTCCTGTTCTGGTCACTTCCCAGAGTCAGAAGAAAAACATGAATTTGGACACCCCTAGAGTTTAGCAGTTGTGGATGGGAGGCTGGGAGAATTGAAAGCTAGAATCTGAGATGGTGTCTCAGACACTTCCTCTTCCTATCTTTCCTTCTAACTACCAGCTTGAAAGGAAAACTAAGCCACAGGCAAGGGTCAAAGCCCAGGGAGAATACCACTTCCCACATGGGGAAAATAATCATAGACTTACCCACCCCAACTAACCTATTAGACATGTTGTTCAGTCATTTTTGTTGTGCTCAACTCTTGGTGACACCATTTGGGTTTTCTTGGCACAGATATTAAAGTTTGCCTTTTTTTTCTCCAGCTTACTTGAGGGAAATGAGGGAAATGAGGCTTAAGTGACTTGCCTACTAAGTTTCTGAGGCCAAATTTGAACTCAGATCTTCCTGACACCAGGCCTGGTGATCCGTCCACTGTGCCATCTAACTGCCTATATGTATTATCTTATTTTAGGCCCATAGTAGTCTTGTGAGGTCAGCAGTACCGGTATCGTTATTTCCATTTGGCAGATAAGGAAATCAAAGATCAAGAAGGTAAAATTACTTGTCCATGGTCTCACAGCTCAGACATACTGAAGGTAGAATTTAAACCCAGGCCTTTCTGATTCCAGGGAAAGCATTCTATTCACAACAGGACACTGCCTTTTGGGGTGTGGTGTTACTCTCTTTCCATCCCAAAGGGAGACAAAATGGATAAAATTAATTTAAAAAGGTCTTGCCCAGAGTTCAGCTTCAGATCAAAGCAGCCCAACTGGCCTGATTCCCACCCAGTCCAGATGTCTTTACTGCCCCAGAGTCACAGGCTCACAGAACTGGGAATGGGAAGGGACGTCGGCTACCACTAAGCCAACCCTTGTTTGAAAGGAACTCCCTTATAACATACCTGACAATTGGTAGGAGACCCCCACAGAGAGGGACTCCTCCCCGCTTCCCAGGGAAGCAGACTATTCTCCTTTAGGATGGTAGTCATCACTAGGAGCCTGAATTTGAGCCTCTTTATACCTTCCACCATCCACTTCGGGCTCTGCCTTCCGGGGCCAAATATTCCTTCAACTGGTATAGGCTCAGGGGATTCACAGAGAAACACAACTAGTTAGGCTGGTCCTGGAGGCCAGCTTGTTCAGTGCCTGCAGGGACCAGGCCAGGAGGCCAGGAGAGCTTGGATTGCATGTCAGGGAGGGCAGGGCCTGCCAACTTTGAGATAGAGAAAGAGCACAATGAGACCACAGCTCTGAGTGGGAATTATTGCTTCAGGAGAGGAGGTAACTCATGCTGGAGGGTCCGGCCCACGCGTGTGCCCCCAGAAGCAACTGGACGGGAAAGGCCCAGGGGTCATTGGGCAGTGCAGGACAGAGACTGGCAGAAAACTAGGAGGCAAAGTAGGAGAACAGGTGGTCATGGTGGGAAAGAAGGGAAGTTACCTGGCTGAGGATCAGCACCCTGGGGGAAAGGCCTAGGCACCTTATGCTACTTATATCTCTCTCTCTCTCTCTCTCTCTTTTTTTTTCTTTTGGTGAGGCAATTGGGGTTAAGTGACTTGCCCAGGGTCACACAGCTAGTGTTAAGTGTCTGAGGTCGGATTTGAACTCAGGTCCTCCTGAATCCAGGGCCAGTGCTCTGTCCACTGCACCACCTAGCTGCCCCACTTATAGCTCTCTTAATTCCAGTGCCTTCCATCTGTTATCTCCTATTTATCCTGCATATAGCTGGCTGTGTGTGTGTGTGTGTGTGTGTGTGTGTGTGTGTATCCCATATTAGATTATAGGGACCAGCTTTTGCCTCTTTGTATACCCAGTGCTTAGCCAAGCCCCTGGACTATAGTAGGTGCTTAATAAATATTTATTGATTAATTGATACTATATTATAAGACCATAGATTTAAAGGGAGAAGAGACCCTAGGGGTCACTTAATAAATATTTCTTGATTAAATTGTACCATACCATAGGACCATAGATTTAAAGGGGGAAGAGGCCCTAGGGGTCACTTAATAAATATTTATTGATTAATTAATACCATACCATAGGACCACAGATTTAAAGAAGGAAGGGACCCTGGGTGGGGAGGGTCATCTAATCCAATCCCCTTACTTTCAGATGAGAAAATGGGGATCTAGAGGCCTACATCAGTGTAAATCTATTTTTCCTTTTCCCGGAAGCCTATTTGATCTGCAGGGTGGGGAAAGTCTCTTACACAATCCAACCTTGAGCAACCTCAAGGGGAAGTACAGGCACTAAGAACAACTTCCCACCCAGACTCTGGGCTGGAGGAGGAGGGTAGGTGGAGGTGCAGGCTGATGGGGTCCCAAGAGCAGGGTCAACCTCTGGGGCAAAGGGGGGAGGGTAAAAGGGGTTTCTCCCTCCTCCTATTCTCTTTTTTGTTTGGTTTTTGGTTTTTGTGGGGCAATTGGGGTTAAGTGACTTGCCCAGGGTCACCCAGCTAGTAAGTGTTAAGTGTCTGAGGTCAGATTTGAACTCAGGTCCTCCTGAATCCAGGGCTGGTGCTCTATCCACTGCACCACCTAGCTACCCCCTCCTATTCTCTTTAAAACACTTTGTGATAAGGACAAAGGAGAGAGCTCAACTTTCTACCTCTGGTCATCGGTGGACATGTCACCTCCCCCAAGAAAAATGGAAGCTCTTAGGAGACAGGGATTGTCTCATGTATGTCTTGGCTTCTCCAACACAAAGGAGACAGTCAGAGCAATGAAATCGTATGTCCTCGTATCTCCTGACTCCACATCCCCTGAGCACAGTGCCTTCAGGCCAACGTCAATCAAACATTTCCCAAGCACACCACTGTGTGCCAGGCACCATACTAAACACTGGGGGTATGAAAAGAGGCAAAAGACAGTCCCTGCCCTCCAGGAGCTTACAATCTAATAGAGGACACAACATGAAAACAAATATAAACAAAGCAAGCACTGTACAGGATACATAGGAAATAATTAATCGAGAGAAGGTGCTGGCATGAAGCAGGGCTAGGGAAGGCTTCCTGGAGAAGCCATCAGAGGAGAGGAGAGAAAGCAGTCTAGGCATTCATTAAAGAGTTAAAAAGAGCATGAGGGATTATCTCTTGCCTTGCTTTGTCTCCCCAGCGTTTAGCTCAGAAACTCGCTCATCATGTTGTTATTCAGTTGTTTTCAGTCATGTCTGACTCTTTCCGTGACCCCATTTGGGGTTTTCTAGGCAAAGATGCTGGGGCAGTTGGCCATTTCCTTCTCCAGCTCATTTTACAAGCTGAGGAAACTGAGGCAAACAGGGTGAAGTGACTTTCCCAGGGTCACACAGCTAGAAAGTATCTAAGGCCAGATTTGAACTCCTTGACTCCAGGTCCCTCAATCTATTTACTTTGCCACCTAGCTGCCCCTTGGCACATAATAGGTGCTTTATAAATGTTGACTGACTGACTTCCAAATGAGGCAACCTGAAGAGTGAGATTCTGTTTCATTCCCTCTTGGCTACCTTTAATCCCATTCCATGTTAGATTAAACAGGCTATATACCTTACTGGCACTTACTTGGCTGGACACAAAATCTGGCATGGCCTCTGGCTCCTGTATTTATGGGGGGCTCATGGTCCAGTCCTTTCTAAGTGCACAAGGTTGCAGCCTTATCAGCTATTGCTTCATCAAAGAACAGGAAAGAACAAATTCAAAGAAGCAACAGAGAAGCAGGTGCCTTTCATGTGTGACATATTGGCAGCCCAGTAAGGAAGGTAGGCAGCTGACAGGGGAAGGCAGATGCCCTCCTTTGACTCCCTCCCACAGCCACCTTCTTGGTCTCGTGGAAGCTTTGAGTCAGAGAGGGCTCGTGGTCCTTCTCCCATTCTCTTCCTCCTATCCAATTCTGGTCCTGGCTCATTGCCTTTTTGTAATATTGCTCCAATCTATATGAAGCAATAGATTAGCTCAATGGATGTCCATCCCATCTATCACATGATAACCATCTAGACTTTGTTGATGTTGTTCAGTCATGCCTGACTCTTTGTGATTCTGCATCAGGTCTTCTTGACACCTCTGGTATTTCTTTGCTATGTCACCCTGAGTTAGTCAATTCACATCTCTGAGTTTAAGTTCCCCATTGGCATAACTCCAAAATAATTCTCTCCTGCAGTCCACATGTTCCCAGGCTCACGGTTGATTAAAAGATCCAGAGAACACAAGATTCTAGTCTGCAAATTGTTTGGTTTTTTTAAAAAAACATTTAATCTAGGGGCAGCTAGGTGGCGCAGTGGATAGAGCACCGGCCCTGGAGTCAGGAGGACCTGAGTTCAAATCCGGCCTCAGACACTTAACACTTACTAGCTGTGTGACCCTAGGCAAGTCACTTAACCCCAATTGCCTCACTAAAAAAAAAAAAAACAACCATTTAATCTGGTAGCATAAGACTGTCCTTAAATCTTTCTTTGAATGAGGTGTCCTGCTTGCTTATGTTAAAATCATACAAGATTCTCTGAAAGATGCTACCATATCAGTGCCTGTGTTTACAGACCCTGTTATCAAGCAAAGCAGAAAAGAGGAAGATAGCTTAAAAAATGTTTGTTGGTTGGTTGACTTAACTCTAGGATTCTTTGCATGGTGTGGTATGGCTGTATGTGGGCCATGGATGGAGAGCCAGGCTCTGAGGGATTTCAGGTGACCCAAAGGGCAATGGAGACAAACATGGCAGACCTATAGGGACATTTGGCAGCACATTGCCAAAGTTGATACTTACAGGTATTGTTGTTAAAGATGTTGTACAGGGAATGTAGAACCAGAAAAGGAGTTGGGGGCAGAGGCAGTCAGGAATATAGAGAGAAGGCCAACAAGTAGACAACCCTGGGACCCACTGAACATTGACAGAGATAGAAGAAGAATACTGTGGGTGGCTTCTATGGAGTCACAGGAAGACAGGAACAATTTTACATCAAATGTGGCCGAGAAAACGTACAGCACCAATGTTTAACTCTGATTGACTTAGCTCTTCTCAGCAATACAACGATCCAAGACAATTCCAAAAGACTCATGATGGCAAATGCCCTTCACATCCAGAGAAAGAACTATGGAGACTTAATGAAGAACAAAGCATACTATTTTCACTTTCTTTGTTTATTTTTTGTGGGTTTTTTTCCTTTTGTTCAATTTCTTCTTTCACAACATGACTAATGTGGAAATATGTTTTCCATGATTGCACATGTATGACCTATATCAGATTGCTTGGTGTTTTGAGGAGGAGGGGAAGGTAGGAGGAAGAAAAATTTGGAACATAAAGTCTTTCTAAAAATGAATGTTGAAAATTCTCTTTACATGTAATTGGGAAAAAAAAGAAAATGCTAATAAATAAATAAATAAATAAGAAAATGCATAGCACCAAGGAACCACTCCATAGTAGATAAAACTATGAGTAGTTATCAAAAAAATAGCAAACAATGAACCTAGGAAAATAAACTCAAAATCACTGAGAGTAAGAGAAATCAGCCGGGGTAGCTAAGTGGTGCAGTGGATAAAATACTGGCCCTGGAGTCAGGAGGACCTGAGTTCAAATTCAGCCTCAGACAACTTGCCACTTACTAGCTGTGTGACCCTGGGCAAGTCACTTAACCCTCATTTCCCCACAAAAAAAAAGAAAAGAAAAGAAAAAAGAAAGAAAGAAAAATCAGTCAATCAATCAGCAGTGATCTGTGCCTTCCAGGCACTGTGATTAGCACCTGAGACAGAGTCTTTGACCTCAAGGACCCCACATTGAGAGGGCAGTCTTGGGACTGTCCCCATAAGGAGACATACTTGATGTTGCTAGAAAAGCAACTCATTTCCCTGAAGATCTGTGCCTGCAGGATAACTAGAAGAGTGCCACGTCTAGGTTTTGGCTTCTCTGTCCTAAGGTTCTGAGCCATTCTGTCTTGATTCTCCTTCAGAGAGAACTCTTACCACTCAACCTGAATCTTTCATGATAGGAGGTTATTACAATTCCTCTCTATGGATGGGTCTGGGAACTCCAGGATGACTGCAGGAATTCTCCCCATCTCCATCCAGGAGGCTGGGCCATGTAACCCAACCTCTCTTGGAGCCATATGGTTGAGAGCACACATTGTGCTTCTGCCCCAGAATTGCCATCATTGGCTCTCCCATCCCTTTTCACACCCAGTCCTGGTCCAAGGTCCACTCTTAGGTCTCTCTAGCTTCTGCTCTCTGCTCAGCTCTCCCTTACTCTCTCTATACAGAACAAAGGTTCCAACTGATGCCTTTGATTGATCTAAAGCAAGGCTTGGCTTCTGCCCACAATCAGCCCAAGTCCACCGATTTATCCAAATCTCTGAGACTCCATAATAATAAATGACATTTACAGAGAAGTTTAAAGTTTGCAAAGTCCTTTATATATGCTATCTCATTTCAATGAACGAATGAAAGAATGAAGTGAATGCAAAAACATACAATAAATGCTGGAGAGTAGAGAATACAAACAATGGGTGACAGAAAGGCTACTTCCATTATCACTGATACTGACATTATGTTATTTGAACCTTACAATAGACCTGTGAGAGTAACAGGAGCCAGAACCAAAAAAGATCTCAGTTTAGATTGCTCCTTCATAACCTACTATATGATCTTATACAAGTGACGTTAAGCACTGTGCTAGGCACCAGAGAGACAAGGGAAAAAAAAGTCTCTGCCTTCATAGAGTTTATGTTCTATTGGGAGGGGGAGGGGAGAGGGGATATAATGTATATTTAAATAAGTAAACACCAAGTAGATACAAAGTTATTTCAAGAGGGAAGACCAATTCTTAGTAACTATTGATTAGAAAAATGCAAATTAAAACAACTCTCAGGTACCACCTCACACCTAGAAGATTGGCTAATATGACAGGAAAAGAAAAATTATAAATGTTGGAGAAGATGTGGAAAAATTGGAACACTAATGCATTGGTGGAGATGTAAATTCATCCAACCATTCTGGAGAACAATTTGGAACTATGCCCAAAGGGCTATAAAACTGTGCATACCCTTTGACCCAGCAATTCCATTACTAGGTCTATATTCCAAAGAGATCATAAAAAAGGAAAAATGACCCACATGTACAAAAATATTTATAGCAGCTCTTTTTGTGGTGGCAAAGACTTGGAAATTGAGGAGATGTCCATCAACTGGAGAATGGCTGAACAAGTTGTGGTAAAATACTTACATGAACTGATGCTGAGTGAAGTGAACAGAACCAGGAGAACACTGTACATTGAACAATAATAGCAACTTTGTGTGATGATCAACTGTGATAGACTTAGCTCTTTTCAATAATACAGTGATCCAAGACAATTCTAAAAGATTCATGATGGAAAAGGCCCTCCACATTCAGAGAAAGAACTAATGGAGTCTGAATGTAGATCAAAGATCACTTTCTTTGTTTTGTGTGTTTGTGTCTATGTTTCCTTTTGTCTGATTTCTTCTTTTACAACATGACTAATATGGAAATATGTTTTACATGATTGCACATGTTTAACCTATATAAGATTGTTTGCTGTCTTGGGGAGAAGAGAAGGGAGAAAAATTTAGAACTCAAAGTTTTATAAAAAATGAATGTTGAGAATTGTTTTTACATATAACTGGAAAAAATAAAATATTTACATTAAAAAAGAGACGAGACTAAGTACTATATGTCTCAGCACACAGCATATTGTAGGTGCTTACTAAATGTTTCTTGAATGAATGAACAAGTTTTTGTGTGTGTACTTTGGTCTCACCTGCTCACACTGGCTAGGGATCCAAAGACAAACATGAAATAGTGCCTGTACTTAAGGACACAATGTAGGTGTTCAATAAATATTTGTTGACTTTAAAAAAAAAAAAAGAGGGGAGAACAATGACACCTGGACGGAATCAGGCAGGAAGTAGTACCTAGCAGGAAGTTATGTATTCTATAGGTCAGAGGTGAGGAGGGAGTGCATTCCAGGTATAATGGCTGGAGGTCATTGTAGAAAATGCTGGGGACCTGTTTCTTGGAGAAGGGACAACTGGTACATACATGCACATCAGTTGTTGGCCTACCTGGGTGTTAGGAGCAGTCTTTTCCATTTGCTGTATAGCCTAAACTGACCATGTTTTTAAAACTTCCTGGCTGAACATAGCCTTCCTTTCTCTTTCATGCCTTTTTTGGGGGGGGGGGGGGTAAGGCAATTGGGGTTAAGTGACTTGCCCAGGGTCACACAGCTAATAAGTATTAATTGTCTGAGGCCAGATTTGAACTCAGGTCCTCCTGAATCCAGGGCCGGTGCTCCATCCACTGCACCACCTAGCTGCCACTCTTTCATGCCTTTTTATCTAGAAATACACTCATAACAAGTGACACCATGTAGTAAAGAGCTACCACCCCCAACCACTTTATGCCATGTGACCCTGGGAAATGGGCCCAGAGTTTGGGTCTTAACAGGTAGGTGGCAGTCATGTTGTAGAGCTTCACATACTAGGCCAGAGCACAGATAATTTATCTTAGAAGAAGAAAAGAGTCACTGAAGATTTCTGAGCAGAACCTATTTCTGAGTGACATGCCATGCGATCTCTGTTTTTAGAATATCGGTGTGGCAGCTATAGGGAGAACTCTCTAAATCTACAAAACAAAGATAATATCTCTTCACTTCCTCTGTCAAAGTGGTGTTGGGAGGATCAAATGAGGCAATGTTTGTAAAGTGTTTTCACAATCCTTAAATGCTATTTAATGTCAGCTATTATTATCCCCCTATTTTATAAATTCAGAGAAGGGAATGGACTTACTCAACAAATCACTTGACTCATTAAGTAACTTGAACTCAGGTCTCCTGACTCCCAGGTCTATAGTCAGGCTTGGAACTATTTGTTGTTATTGTTATTGTAATAAGTATTACTACCATGCCCAGGGTTTCTCCAGAGATTCCAGGGAGCACAAGCTGCCCATGTGCCTTTTAGCTGATAGTAATATGAATGATAGCTGTGTATTTTTCTCTCTCGCTCGCCCTCATTCCCTCTGGAATCAGGAGAGGGAGAAGGACTTGTAGGAGGCCTGGCGTTGGGATTCTTGCCAAACCTGCCACTCTCCCTCATGCTCAGCCCAAGGATGGGGGGATGGAGGGGACAGGGCTCTGAACTGGAGTGACATACAAGGCGGACCGGATATGTCCTCTAGAAGAGTACTGGTGTCCTAGACTTCTGGCCATGGAAGGAGGGCCCACAGGATGCAAGGGGCCTCATGCCCTAGTCTTGGCTACAGAAGCTGAGGGAGGCTCTTTTTCTGAGCCTCCATTTGTGCATGGAAGGATTGGGCAGGTGGGCAAGGAGAACAGTGAAGTCTAGAGAGATGAGGAAGGTGTGTTCTCTTTGTCAGAGCTGAGGTCTGGGGTGCCAGTCCTGAGAGGAGGTTCAGCCCAAGGTTCTAGCCTCACCTTGAACATCTCAGTCCTCCCTGGACTTTCAGTACCAAGCATATAGGGATGAGGTTAAGGAGAGGGCCCTGCCTTCTTCACATGAGCCCCTGGGGCACCTCTCTTACTATATCACTCTTCTACTCAATAACCTTTGATAACTCCCTATTGCCTACTGAATGGAGCAAAATCTCCTAGTCCTAATATTTAAGGCATACCACAGTCTGGTGGCAACCCACTGGTCCAGCTTTACCTCATACAACTCACCTTCACCTACATTCTATCAAAGTAGACCCTGTTCCATCCCCTGCTCTCCTCTTGACCTCTCTGTATCTTTGCTTGTCCAGACTCTGTGACTCCCAGGCCTGGAATTATTTGTTGTTATGCTAATCATTATTATGATTGTGCTCTCCTGAAATTGACTCCATCCCCGTCCCCTGCTCCTTTGATGGAGTTATGCTGTCATATTATGCATGATATGTTGTAATCCATGTCCCCATCCCCCAGCTCTGAGCTAATGTGGGACCAGTTCTGCTCTTGAGGGCTGACTTTTAAGATCAACAATCAATTGGCTTATGTCCTCACCAAGTAAACCAACCAAAGTCTACTCTGGGAAATATGTGAATACAGGTTATACCTATAGCCCTTGTCTGTGTTTTCAAAAATGTGAATTACCAAGTTCTTAGCTTCTATACAAACACGTAAGGTAACCAATGCATATCCAGAAAAGGATAGTTTTAATATTGGCAGAATGACACCAGGAAGTTGCCTGAGCTCTCCCAAATTTCCCTCAGAAACAACTTTAAATTAAGCCTCTCAACAAAATCTGAAGCCGAAAAACCTGCCCCAAAATGGAATGAAACAATCTTCCGACTTAAGATTGATGTGGGGGGTGGGGGCAGCTAGGTGGCGCAGTGGATAGAGCACCGGCCCGGGAGTCAGGAAGACCTGAGTTCAAATTCGGCCTCAGACATTTGACACTTATTAGCTGTGTGACCCTGGGCAAGTCACTTAACCCCCACTGCCCTGCAAACAAACAAACAAACAAACAAAGATTGATGTGGGATGGAATTAAGGTGATCAAACTGATAGTGAGGCATCCCAAAGGAATTTTAAGACTCAGTGACTCAGGTGCCCAAGTTTTATTGCAATATTGTGAGTGACCACAGGCTGAGCACCATGGAGGTGTCTCAAATAGGGGGGTGAAAATGGTTATATTTACAGTCAGAAAACAATTGATCATCTCCTCATTATCTTCATCTCCACTTTAGGGAGGTACAGGGGAGGGTCTATCCTAATTTGGAGTTCCTGGGGGCTTAAGCCAACCCCTGAGGCTCCATCCTTTTTCCCTGGAGGTGTGTTTTGGGGGTTCACTTGTCATAAGGTGAATCTGGGGACAAATTTGGCCTTTTCCGTGCATTTTCCCAAGGACATGCTTAAACTTGTTAATCTCAGAGGGTCTCTGTGTTGATGGTATCTCTTTACTTAGGCCTGGTTTCTAGGTGTCCTGTCATGTAATTTAAACATTTCAATTGTTGATTACCAGTTAGGGTCTCTGTGACCTGTCTCTATTGATGATGAGGGTTGATAGGAACAAATTCTCTTGGTTACTATAAAAACACGAACCTTAGTTTCTCTGTTAACCCTTTTAGGTACTATTGATACAACTATTGATAGGTTATCTGTTAACCCTTTTAGCCTCCTCCATCAAGATAACCTAAGATCTTCAGGAAAGGTCTGTTTCATTTGGGTAAAAGGAAAGCACAGCTTAGCACAGAGGGTGTCTGGACAAGCCAGCAAAAGGCTCTTAGTCACAGTGAGCTAGTGGTACAGCAGGCCAGTTGCAAGGCCTCCAACCCCAACACAGAAGGCAACTTGCCAGCTAGGGTATCTGCTACCCAAAAGGCCCAATAGGCTGGGCCACTCCGGTACAATGAGCAAGCTGCAAGCTGCTGAGTCCTCATAGCAGAATGCCAGTGACTGGGCCCTTGGCCCCAAAAAAGAAACTTGGGACAGTGCACATTGTACCCCAGAAGCAGAACTCAACCTTAAAAAGGCACAAAAGAAGCTACAATATGAATAAGAAACAGAAAAGAATCCTCACCATTGAAAGTTACTATGGCGACAGGGATCAAAACATAAGCTCAGAGGAGGACAACAATGAGAAAATGCCTACATGTGAAGCTTTAAAGGGGAAGAAGAATTGGTCTTAAGACCAAAAAGCCTTCTTTGGAAGAGCTCAAAAAGGATTTTATAAACCAAATAAGAGAGGTAGAAGCAGTTAGCAGAGTGGATTAAAAACCAGAATGCTACAATATGTTGTTTACAAGAAACACATTTGAAGCAGAGACATACACACAGAGTAAATGTAACAGGCTGAACTTCTCTCCAGCTCTTCATCCTGGACTTCATATTACGAAAACTATCAATATAATCAACCACATCAATAATAAAACTAACCAAAATCATATAATTATCTCAATAGATGCAGAGAAAGCTTTTGACAAAATACAGCACCCATTCCTATTAAAAACATTAGAGATTCCATTAAGTCCAAGAAGACAAAAATAACACACTGGAAGGTTAGTTTAGTAGAAAAGGTTGGTAGAAATGAAATAGTGGGGGCAGCTAGATGGCGGAGTGGATAGAGCACCGGCCCCAGAGTCAGGAGTACCTGAGTTCAAATCTGGCCTCAGACACTTAACACTTACTAGCTGTGTGACCCTGGGCAAGTCACTTAACCCCAATTGCCTCACTAAAAAAAAAAAAAGAAAGAAAGAAAGAAATGAAATAGTTCAAATATTTTTCTTCCATATAGATACCTCACTTGAAAATAAGAAAAGCACAGTAGGGGACAGCGAAGTGGTGCAGTGGATAAAGCACCGGCCTTGGATTCAGAAGGACCTGAGTTCAAATCTGATCTCAGACACTTGACACTAGCTGTGTGACCCTGGGCAAGTCACTTAACCCTTACTGCCCAGTCCAAAAAAAAAAAAAAAGATTACATTAATTTTGGGGGCAGCTAGGTGGCGCAATGGATAGAGCACTGGCCCCGGATTCAGGAGGACCTGAGTTCAAATCCAGCCTCAGACCCTTGATACTTACTAGCTGTGTGACCCTGAGCAAGTCACTTAATTCCAGTTGCCTCACCAAAAAAAAAAAAAAAAAAAGGAAAAGCAGAGTCCTAGTCAACATAAAAGTTCTGTCTAAAAGAATTTGCTGCCATTGGGTTGCCTTTGGGGTTTTAGAGTCTGTCAATAATATACACACATATATGTATATATATATTTATATATTATAATATAATATTATAATACATATACATATTTGTTTTAATCCATGAAATTGTTGATCCCCAACAGTCATTTACACCAAGGTATTTCTAATAATCTCTGAAAATAACAAGTTAAATACCTGTTCTGAAACTGTAGCAAAAGAGAAAAGGAAAACTTTGGAATTATGATCAGTGTATTCAACAATTTATACTAACTTTGCCAGTGATGTACAGTTTGAAGGTGAAAGTTGCTGTGGTTGCATTACATGACACAAACTGTCCTCTACTTCACATAAAATTAAAAGATATTTTATATGGTTTTAGGAAACCAAGATGAATCTATCTGGTCACCTAGTTCACAAATTTTGAATTCTATTTATTGAAACATGACATACTGTGCTCTAAGCTTATACCTCGATTGTATTTTGTGCTTTTCCCCTTCATTTTCATGTCTTGTAAATATCTTGTATAGACTGGATTCAATTCCAAATAAAGAATTGTAATGATAAATCAAAAAATTAGAGAGCAAAGGACTAAATGAAGCTTTCATTAAGATGATAACCAGTATCTATATTAAACCATCAGCAAGCATTATATGCAATGAGAATAAGTTAGAGGCATTCCCAATAAGATCAAGGGTGAAATAAAGGGGGGGCAGCTAGGTGGCGCAGTGGCTAGAGCACCGGCTCTGGAGTCAGGAGGACCTGAGTTCAAATCCAGCCTCAGACACTTGACACTTATTAACTGTGTGACCCTGGGCAAATCACTTGACCCCAAATGCCTCATGCAAAAAAAGAAAGAAAGAAAGAAAGAAAGAAAGAAAGAAAGAAAGAAAGAAAGAAAGAAAGAAAGAAAGAAAGAAAACTACCCTTATATGTAACTGGAAAAATAAAATAAATGTTTGAAAAAAAAACTACTTGAAACAATTAACAACCTTAGCAAAATTGCAGGATAACAAAATAAACCCATATAAATCATAAGCATTTCAAAATATGACCAACAAAGTCTGGCAGCAAAAGATAGAAAGAGAAATTCCATTTAAAATAACTGTAGGGGGCAGCTAGGTGGTGCAGTGGATAAAGCACCAGCCTTGGATTAAGGAGGACCTGAGTCCAAATCCTGCCTCAGACACTTGACACTTATTAGCTGTGTGACCCTGGGAAAGTTACTTAACCTTCATTCCCCCGCAAAACAAACAAACAAACAAAGTTAAAATAACTGTAGACATTATAAAATATTTGGGAATCTACCTGACAAGACAAGCCCAGGAACTACATGAACACAATTACAAAAAACTTTTTACACAAATAAAATCATATCTAAACAAATGGAAAAATATAAATTGCTCATGGGTAGGCCATGCTAATATAATAAAAATGACAATTTTTCCTAAATTAATGTACTTATTCAGTGCCATACCAAACTACCAAAAATTTTTTCATAGAGCTAGAAAAACAGAATAACAAAATTCATATGGAAGAACAAAAGATCAAGAATATCAAGGGAATTAATGAAAAATGCAAAGGAAGACAGTCTACTTGTACCATATTTAAAACTATTTTATAAAGTAGCAACCATCAAAACTATTTAGTACGGGCTAAGAAATGAGAGGTGGATCAGTGGAATAGGCTAGGCACACAAAACACAGCAATAAAGGAATATAGCAATCTCCTGTTTGATAAACCCAAAGATGCTAGCCTCCAGGAAAAGAAGTCACTATTTGACAAAAACTGCTGGGAAAACTGGGAAATGGCAGAAACTAGGCATAGACCAACATCTTACATCGTACACCCAAAGTAAAGTCAAAATTGGTTACATGATGTAGACACAAAAGAGTGATACCAGAGGCAGATTAGAAAAGGAAGGAATACGGGGTAGCTAGGTAGTGCAGTGGATAAAACACTGGCCCTGGATTCAGGAGGACCTGAGTTCAAATCTGATCCCAGACATTTGACACTTACTAGCTGTGTGACCCTGGGCAAGTCACTTAACCCTCACTGCCCCACCAAAAAAAAGGGGGGGGGAGGAATAGTTTACTTGTCAGATCTATGGATAGGTGAAGAACATTATGAAATACAAAATGGATCATTTTGATTATATTTAATTAAGAAGTTTTTGTACAAACAAAACCAATGCAAACAAGACTAGAAAGAAAGCAAAAAGCTGGGAAACAATTTTTATAGTCAGTGTTTTTTATACAGGTCTCATATCTAAAATATATAGAGAACTGAATCAAACATATAAAAATACAAGTCACTCCACTGACCACTAAGAAATGGTCAAAGGATATGAACAGGCGGTTTGCAAATGAAGAAATTAAAGTTAGTTACAGCCATATGAAAAAAAGTTCTCAATAATTACTAATGAGAGAAATGCAAATTAAAAGTACTCTGAGGTACCACCTCATACCTATCTAATTGGCTAGTATGACAAAAAAGGAAAATGCTAAATGTTGGAGATGTGGGAAAATTGGAACACTAATGCACTGTTGGTGGAGCTGTGAACTGATCCAACCATTCTGGAGAGCAATTTGGAACCATGCCCAAAAAGCTATAAAACTGTGCATACCCTTTGACCCAGCAATACTACTACTAGGTCTTTTTCCCAAAGAGACCATAAAAAATGAAAAAGGACCCACATGTACAAAAATATTTATAACTGCTCTTTTTGTGATGGCAAAGAATTGGAAATTGAGGGAATGCCCATCAATTGAGGAATGGCTAAACAAGTTGTGATATATGAATGTAATGGAATACTATTGTGCTGTAAGAAATGATAAGCAGATGGATTTCAGAAAAACCTGTAAAGATTTACATGAATTGATGTCGACTAAAATGAGCAGAACCAAGAGAACATTGTACACAGTATCAACAACATTTTGTGATAATCAACTGTGACAGACTTAACTCTTCTCAGCAATACAATGATCCAAGACAATGCCAAAAGACTCGTGGTAGAAAATGCTCTCCACATTCAGAAAAAGAACTATGGAGTCTGAATGCAGATTGATGCATACTATTTTCACTTTTGTTGTTGCTTTGTTTTTGTTGTCTATTCTTTCTTGTGTTTTTTCCCTTTTGTTCTCTCTTTTTTTTTCAGTCCCTTATATTCTGATTCTTCCCTTACAACATGACTAGTGTGGAAATACGTTCAACAAGATTGTAATGTATAACCTATATCAGATTGCTTGCTGGTTTTGGGAGTGGGGAGGAAAGGGAGGGTGGGAGAAAAATTTGGAACTCAAAAAAATATCTTTACATGTAATTGGGGAAAAAAATCTAAAGAAAAGAAAAAAAAGAAAAGCATAGTTTTTATTTCATACCTCCAGTTCCTCTCCTACACACCCAGAAAATCAAAAGATTCTATTTGTAAACAAATAGAAATGGATCCCCATACCATTCTATCCTAAGAGACCTCCTATTATAGGGAGGGGCCAACAAAGCAGGCATAAGAGAGACCAAATGTATACTTATGCTTCCCTGGGAAACTATGGATAAGGAAATCTCCTAAACTGCCAAGGACAGGCTAATGATATGGCAGTGTGCCGGGAAGATGTGCAGGCACACATACTCCCTGTTATATAATGGGGTGAATGAGAGGCCAGATTTCCTAACAGGGTGAACTAGAGGGCAGCTTTCCTGATATGACCTGGCCATACAGTTAAGACCATAGTTTCTCAAAAATACATGGGGGATGGGGGGCAGCTAGATGGTGCAGTGGATAAAGCACTGGCCTTGGATTCAGGAGGACCCGAGTTCAAATCTGACCTCAGACACTTGACACATACTAGCTGTGTGACTCTGGGGAAGTCACTTAACCCTCATTGCCCCACCAAAAAAAAAAAATACATGGGGGCAGGGGGGTGGCTAGGTTGTGCAGTGGCTAAAGCACCAGCCCTGAATTCAGGAGTACCTGAGTTCAAATCTAGCCTCAGACACTTGACACTTACTAGCTGTGTGACCCTGGGCAAGTCACTTAACCCCCATTGCCCCACAAAAAAAAAACCAACCAAACAAAACAAAACATGGGGGCAGCTAGCTGGTGCAGTGGATAGAGCACTGGCCCTGGAGTCAGGAGGACCTGAGTTCAAATCCAGCCTCAGACACTTGACGATTACTAGCTGTGTGACCCTGGGCAAGTCACTTAACCCCAATTGCCTCACCAAAAAAAAAAAAAACCCCAAAAACCAAAAAAACAAAAACATGGTACCCCAGACATGCTGATAATCTAGTGCATCTTCTTACTACCACAGACTCTGATATTATTCTTTGGTGATGTTTAGGGCCACCCTGTGGTTCAGACTCTCCTAAAAGGCGAACACTCTTTGGGGCTTCCTATCAGACCTTCACTGTCCAAATAAATTACCGTTAACAAGAGAAGGCAAAGTATTGGTATCCTTCCCCCTTGGGCTGAAGGTGGAACCACAAACTCTCCCTGCCACGTTTATGTCTAGAAGGACAACTCTTTGAACACTTGAATTTGGAATTATTTTGGGGGCTAACCACCTCTCACCCCACCCCACCTGCCAAGGTGGTCACTGCCTTGCCCAAAAGATCTCACTGGAAGTCAGAGATCAATTCAATAAATATTTATTAAATGCCTACTATGTGGCAGATACTGCGTTAAGTGCTGAAGAATACCACCTTCTCCCCCCCCCAACACACACACACACACACACACACACACACACACACACACACACAGTCCCTGCCCTGAGGAGCTTACAATCTAATACAGGAAGACAAAACACAAAAGGAAGCTCATGGTGGGGGGGTGGGGGGGCGGTGCAAAGAGAAACCATACTCGAAGCTGGGGCATTGTGAAGAAGTCAGATGGTCCAAAGTAGTGCAGCCAAGTGAGCAGTTCGATGATTCTGTCTCATACTGATTCCAAACAAGATCACTCAGTCTAGGGAATATCTTTTCCTATTTCAAGGAGGCAGATGTTCATGTTCATGTTCATGATAATGTTGATGATGGCGACTAACACAGAGTGCTTACTATGCCATAGGCACCGTGCTAAGGGCTTAATTACTATCTCACTTGGTCCTCACAATAGCCCTAGGAGGTAGGTGCTATTACTATCTCCACTTTACAGTTGAGGAAACTGAGGCAAACAGAGGTTAAGTGACCGAGGCACGGCTTTGTCAAACAGTTGTGTTTACTTGTTCAGGGTGATCTACAATTACCTTGGCTGCTTCCATCTCTTGGGCTGGCAAAATTCCCTTTCAGTTCTCAGACCTTCTCTCAGAAAGGAAAAAGGCAATCACAAAACCTCCTTTCTGGCTTAGTGCCTGGCACACAGTAGGCACTTAATAAGAGTTGGGGGGTGGGTGGATGATATTCTGGCTTGGAAATTCTAGGGACGGTGAGTGGAGCCTCAGGTGGGTAACTTGACAAACCCTTTTAGGAAACAGTGATGGAATGTGTAGTGGCAGTCTAGTAGGCCTGAGTCTAACCCTAAGGGGGCAGCTAGGTGGTGAAGTGGATAGAGCACTGGCCCTGAAGTCCGGAGGACCTGAGTTCAAATCTGGCCTCAGACACTTAACACTTACTAGCTGTGTGACCCTGGGCAAGTCACTTAACCCCAATTGCCTCACCAAAAAAAAAAAAAGAAAGAAAAAAAAAAGACTGAAAAGTCTAACCCTAAGGAGGACACTCTGAACCTAAGGGATACTCTGACCCTAAAGAGGACATTGATCATGGAGAAATATGGTTGATCAACTTGCTAGGGTCAGTTAGAGATTACTCTTTCTTTGGAAAAGCAAAGTAGTTAATTAACCAGGTAGTGGTTAGTCAAACAGGTAACAAAGTAGACAGACATGTCAGGGACACCCAGAAATCTGGGTGCCTTGAAATTTATAGCATGAGCTTGGTTGGGAGCCAGTTGTATTTGCTATGTGATTAGGACCAGGTAATGACAATAATCTCAAATTAGGAATGTGGCATATTTACTATTTCATGTATCCCACTCCCCAAATAGCTAGCATCCTCCTTCCCCAAACAGCTGTAACTTTTTAGTCCTAAATTCTCTCCCACCCCCTTTTCTCCTCTATAAAACTATCACTCTCCTTTGTTCAGGAGTTGACATTTAGACTTCTCTCAGTTATACCTCTGTGTGCCAAATAATGAAAACTTTTACTTAAATTCTGATTGGAACATGTGTGCAAGTAATTCCTTGATAGAGGAATATTTTCAGATCCAGTTTCTCAGTACTAGAATTGATTTGATTATAGCTCTAAGACTAGAAGAAAGTGGTGAGGGGGCAGCATAGTGGCTACTGAGGAGAGTCCAAGGTATGACTTGATACATCTACAGTGGTTGTAGTTGGGGACTATATGTAGTGTGCAACTGATGCAACCATTGGTTTGGATAGGGTCAAAGCAGGAATTCTGAGTTTGAAAGTGTTGCATTTGGGGCAGCTAGGTGGCTCAGTGGATAAAGCACTGACCCTGGATTCAGGAGGACCTGAGTTCAAATCCGGCCTCAAACACTTGACACTTACTAGCTGTGTGACCCTGAGCAAGCCACTTAACCCTCATTGCCCTGCAAAAAAAAAAGCAAAAAAAAAGAAGAAGAAGAAGAAAGTGTTACATTCTCCAGAGTTGGTATCCTCCAAGAACAAATCAGATCATGTTGAAGGCCATAACTGAAGCTGATCCCTTATGAAGCATCAAGAGGCAAAGCCAAACCCACCAATTCATCTTGAGAATGAATCAGGAACTGTCTTGTCATCTTGTCTTCTCACATAGAATGTGAGCTCCCTGAGGAAAGGGGACTGGTTCAGTTTTAGTCTTTGTACACCAGCACCTAGCATAAAATGAGAGCTTAACAAATGTTTGTTGATTTATTCTTAACTGAGTGCCAATAGGAGAGTCAGACTTCTACCCTAGAGCAGAACTCTAGGGAAAATCTCTAAAACAAAAGAGGGCTAGATAGCACATTGTTAAGGTACCACCAAAAGGGATATACAGGATCCCTTCTCAGAAAAAGATACAAAATAGGTATCAGATACAGGGCACCTAGATGACATTGTGAATAGAACGCTGGACCTGGAGTCAGGAAGACTCATCAAATTTGGCCTCAGGGGCAGCTAGGTGGCGCAATGGATAGAGCACTGGCCCTGGAGTCGGGAGGACCTGAGTTCAAATCTTACCTCAGATGCTTAACACTTACTAGCTGTGTGACCCTGGGCAAGTCACTTAACTCCAATTGCCACACCCAAAAAAAAAATTGGCCTCAGACATGAACTGTGTGACCCATGACAAGTTGCTTAACCCTGTTTGCCTCAGTTTCCTCATCTGTACAATAAGCTAGAGAAGGAAATGGTTAACTACTGCAGTATCTTTGCCAAGAAGATCTCAAATGGGGTAACAAAGAGTGAGACATGACTGAAAAATTACTCAAAAATAGAAGATCTCTTTATTTCCTCAGTCACAAAAGAAATGTTTAAGCCATAAAAGACACATAAATATTCACAAAAATTAAAACGTAAAGGAGTAACCTCTCTCTACCCTCGTCTCTCTGAAAAGAAAATGCCCTTGATGGGATTGCTAAAGAAATGCTTCCCCTAACACCTACAGGCCCAGGTGTCCAGGGCCCAGGTGTCCAGCTCAGCCAGTTGGCCATGTCACTGTATTCTTTTCAGGTTCAGGATGACCCTAAGAGTGGTCATCTTCTCCAAGAATCAGTATGGTTGCAAAAAGCAGCCATATGGATGCTAGAAACCAGAAATTCTGGCATTTTCACAGGGTAATTATTAAGGCTCAAAAAATTATCTCTTAGGAACTACTGTTGCAATCTGGTGTGTACTGGCTATGTGAGCCTGAGCAAATCCTGTAGATTCACAGGGCCTCACATAACCAGTTCTCTTAAGACCACTAGTTACAGAACACATGAATTGGTGGAGGGAGTTTCTTCTCTGGGAGGTCTCCATAGGTCCAGGCCCACTGAAAGGTCAAGGCACCATGTTAGATTTTGGAGATATGACGTCAGAATGGAAAACATTCCTTGTCCCAGAGGACCTTATGAAGTCGTGGTTCGTTTGGGGAAACCTGAGAAGGGAGATCCAAAAGTATCATGAGCTTATTCAGGCTTTCACCCTTAGATTTTCTTTCTTTTTTTCTTTCTTTTTTTTGTGGGGCAATGAGGGTTAAGTGACTTGCCCAAGGTGACACAGCTAGTAAGTGTCAAGTGTCTGAGGCCAGATTTGAACTCAGGTCCTCCTGAATCCAGGGCCAGTGCTTTAGCCACTGCACCACCTAGCTGCCCCAAAGATCTTGTTTGTTGTTGTTTTTTCCTGGGGCAATGAGGGTTAAGTGACTTGCCTAGGGTCACACAGCTAGTAAGTGTCAAGTGTCTGAGGCTGGATTTGAACTCAGGTCCTCCTGACTCCAGGGCCAGCGTTTTATCCACTGTGCCACCTAGCTGCCCCTCCCCATTAGATTTTAAGCTCTTTGAGGGCAGGGCCTATGTGATATATCCCTGGCATCCATGATCAAGTTTTTGCACATAGTAGGTGCTTTATAAATGTTTTTTTAATTAAATGTCTTGTATTAGAAATGCTAGAACTCTAAAGAGAAGTTTGGCCAGAAAGGAGGGAGAGTGAGTGAGTGAACGCTGGGGGAGGGGAACAGGAGAGGCCGGAAGGGGAACAAACTTTTACACTCTTTCATGAGGCCGTCCAGTCCTTTCCTGGGGGTCAGAGAGCTCTGCAGCTCGAGGGATGCCGTGGTGGAAGACTCTGGGGAACAAGGTGGAAGCTATTCAGACTTCCAGTGCTCAAGAAAGTAGGTAAGCAAGCAGCTGCGGGGCTTTTCCTCCTCCTCCTTGAAGACTGTTAGAGGAACGAAGGGGACTGGGACCCACTGGGAGGAGAGGAGAAAAGGAAGAAGAGAGGAAGAGGATTTAAGGGGAGAAGAGGAGAAACGAAACGATGGGGGGAGGGGGTTGAGAAAGAGAAGACAGAGAAAAGAGGGAGAGGAGATAGAGGAGAAAGAGACAGAGATAGAGAGGAGGAGAGAGGGAGACAGAGAGGGGGACCATGACAGAGAGAGAGGAGAGACAGATAGAGACACAGAGACACAGAGGAGGAGAGAGACAGAAAGGGGGACCAAGACAGAGGGAGGAGAGACAGAGACAGAGAAAGACAGAGAGGAGGAAAGAGAAAGACAGAAAGGGAGAAGAAGACAGAGAGGAGACAGAGGAGACACAGAGACAGACAGACAGAGACAGAGAGGAGAGAGAAGAGAGACAGATTGAGACAGAGAGACACACAAAAAAAGAGGAGACAGAGAGAAGAGACAAGACACAGAGACAGAGAGAGGAGAGAGAAGAGGCAGAGAGAGAGAAAGGAGAGAGCCAAAGCCAGAGAGAAAGAACATCCTGAGGTCTGGTCCTATGTGACTTTAAATCACCTCCCTTCCCTGGGCTTAAATGATGGGTTGAGGGGCAGCTAGGTGGCGCAGTGGATAAAGCACTGGCCCTGGATTCAGGAGGACCTGATATCCATTTGGCACTTACTAGCTGTATGACCTTGGGCAAGTCACTTAGCCCTCATTGCCACTCAAAAAAACCTAAAATAAAATAAAAAATGATGGGTTGGACTCTCAGGTTGCTTTCAGCTCTTGACATCCACTGTGCTTAAATATACTATCCATGTGTTATGGGCCCATGCTACCCCAGAAGTTCTCTGGGGCACATCAAAGTACCTTCTCCTAGAGAAACTAAACCAAAGGACAGACATACCTAAAGAGATAAGTGGTACCAGATCAGGACTGAGCTAGCCCCAGGACCACCACCCTTCATTCCAGTCTCCCCCACTCCTGGGGTGATAAGATTAGGTGTGGCTGCTGCCTTTGTGGTGGGAGGAAGAGAGAGATGGCTTGAGAGATCCACAACCATCCCTCACCCAACACCCCCAGCTACCACCAGTGGAGGATGGTCCTCCCTCAATAAGGGAACTTTCTGCAGTCCTCTATAAAAGTACCTGCCAGTCTCCTGCTCGAGGAGATTGGTATCTCAGAGCCACGCTCTGCTATGCCTTCTCCCCATGAGAAGTCCAAGGATTTCTCTCTAGGTTTCCTTTCCCCAGCCCCTAAATAAACTATTATTTTATTCTATTGGATTTGTGTGCAAGAGGGTGTAATTCTTTAAAGAGGAATTCCTAAGGACCCCAAACCCCTACCCCCCATCACAAAACCTCCCACCTATTTCCCTATATGTTGTTTAAAATCAAAATGTGGGTTCTAATCTGCCCCTCCAGTTTTGGGGGGAAACTGGCTAAAATCAGCCAGAGTTTAGGCTTTTAAGGATTTATTTAAAGATATATTATATATTATAATGAAGAGAGCGAAAACCCTACTCAGGGCCATCTAGGTGTGGTCCCAATTTAATCATCATTAAGTAGGTTCTCAGTCTCTCAGTCTCACCCAATTCAATGCATTCCAAATCAAACTTCTGATGGGGGCTCCTGGGCATCTGCCAAGTCCCATTATTTTATCACACCTGCAACACATGGAATTCCTCCAAAACCTTTAAAGTTGGTGGCAGCTAGGTGGCACAGTGGATAAAGCACCAGCCCTGGATTGAGGAGGACCTGAGTTCAAATCCAGCCTCAGACACTTGACACTAGCTGTGTGACCATGGGCAAGTCACTTAACCCTCATTGCCCCACAAAAAAAAAAAGCAAAACCTTTAAAGTCCAACTCATCTACCATCACTCTATTAAGCCTTTCCTGATCTCCTACTCCAACCCACCCTCCCCATTGGCATGTATTCAATGCGATAAACATTTATTAAATGCTTACTATGTGCCAGGTACTGTGCTAAGTGCTGGGATAAAAAAAGAGGCAAAAGACAGTCCTTGCCCTCTAGGAGCTTAGAATCTAATGGGGGAAACAACATGCAAATAACTATAAACAAGATAAAGAGGAAATGATTAACAGAGAGAAGGCACTAGAATGAAGAGAGGTTGGAGGAGGTTTCTGGTAGGAGCTGGGTTTTTAGCTGGGACATAAAGGAAGCCAGGGAGGTCAGTAAAGGGAAGAATTCTATAGCCTGTGAGCTCTCCTTGCAGTTTTAGTACTTGGAACAAGTGTCTTGCAGGCAGTTGTTACTTAACACTAATAATCCCTTAATAATTTGGGGTTTTTTTGTTTGTTTTTTGCGGGAGCAATGGGGGTTAAGTGACTTGCCCAGGGTGACACAGCTAGTAAGTGTCAAGCCTCTGAGGCCGGATTTGAACTCAGGTACTCCTGACTCCAGGGCCGGTGCTTTATCCACTGTGCCACCTAGCTGTCCCCAAAGCACTTTTTTTGTTGCTTTTTGTTTTTTGAGAAGCAATGGGGGTTAAGTGACTTGCCCAGGGTCATACAGCTACTAAGTGTTAAGTGTCTGAGGCTGGCTTTGAACTCCTCTCCTCCTGAATCCAGGGTCAGTGTTTTATCCACTGGGCCACCTAGCTGCCCCTCAAACACCTCCTATGTTTTTATTTGTTTTTGGTTTTTTGGTGAGGCAATTGGGGTTAAGTGATTTGCCCAGGGCCACAGCTAGTAAGTGTCAAGTGTCTGAGGCTGGATTTGAACTCAGGTCCTCCTGACTCCAGGGCCAGTGCTCTATCCACTGTGCCAACTAGCTGCCTCAATAATTTGACATTTTTTAATCCATTTTTTTTTTGAGGGGCAATGAGGGTTAAGTGACTTGCCCAGGGTCACAAAGCTAGTAAATGTCAAGTGTCTGAGGTCTGTGTTAAGATAATTTATTTTGCAGATACTCAGGGACCCACCTGGAGATTTAAACTGATTGAATTAGATAAGGCGACAGACTGTTGACCATTGTAAGCATTGTAAGGCTGGTACTTAAGGGTACTTAAGAAAGTAATTGTTCTCAGAAGCTAACAGCTTTGAACTTTGACCACCTTCGGCCCAGTCAACCCATCAGCAGTAATAGCAATCAGTCCAGGAATGAGGTGATGAGGGCCTGGATTGGGGTGGGGGCAGTGGCAGAGGCAGAGGAGAGGAGGGGACATGCTTACTGTTGTCAACAACATAATCCTAGAATCACAGAATTGTAGTGCTGGAAGGGGTCTCAGCAGCCACCTAGTCCCGCCTATACCACAAAGGAATCCCCTGCTCTAATATAATCCAACAATGATATAGGCTCTGTCAGAAGCCCAGCTCCTCCTTCTGGACCTTCTCTCTGGCTTTTAGGACACTAATCTCTCTTTGCTGCTGAGTGCTCCTGCCTTTCCTTTGCAGAATCATCCCTTGTGACCTACGCTCTACATGTACATGTGTATATATGTATAGGCACATGTGCATATGTGGACACATGTGTATGTCTATGTACATATGTATGTAAAATCTCATCTGACCCTGGACTACTCTCTCCCTTGCTAATCTCCTTAATAGGTTATCATCTCTATTCGGATGACTCCCAAAGCAGTGGTGGACATATGGTCATTGTTTAATAAGTGCATTTTCACTTCTATCCAGCCCTAGTCTCTGTGTGGAGCTCCAGCCCTGCATCACTAAACACCAACTAAATATCTCTCCCTGGATGTCCCATCAGTATCTCAAATTCAACATGGAACTCACTGTCTTTCTTCCCAACTTCCCTATGTCTGCAGAGAGCACCACCATCCTTCTAGTCTTCCAGGTTTACAACTTCAGAGTTATCTCTGAGTCTCCCCTCAGCCACACACCCATAATCAATCAGTTGCCAAACTTGTCAATTTGACCCTTACAAGATGTCTTGCTTCCATCCCTTTATTTCTACTCCTACCACATCACTCTAGTTCAGACCTCATCACCCACCTCCAAGCCTGACCACTGCAGTAGCCTTCTGGTTGGTCTTCCTTCCTTCAGTCTCTCTCCAGTCCATTTCTCTACTATGACGCCAAAGCTATCCTCCAAAAACATAGGTCTGATTTGGGCTTTCATGGTTCAGAGTGAGTGTAAATAGCCATTGTTTCTGTTCTGGCCAGAAACTCTGAGAGTCTTCCCTTCCCGGATTGAATCCTTATGTTTTGGGGGGTTTTTTGTTTTGTTTTTGCAGGGCAATGGGGGTTAAGTGACTTGCCCCGGGTCACACAGCTAGTTAAGTGTCAAGTGTCTGAGGCCGGATTTGAACTCAGGTACTCCTGAATCCAGGGCCGGTGCTTTATCCACCACTCCACCTAGCTGCCCCCAGATTGAATCCTTATGAAGGCAAATTAGGACTTTTGCCTCAATTCTTGTTTTTGTTTGTTTGTTTTGTTTTGTTTTTGTTTTGTTTTTTTGCAGGGCAAAGTGACCTGCCCAGGGTCACACAGCCAGTAAGTGTCAAGTGTCCGAGGCTGGACCTGTACTCAGGCACTCCTGAATCCAGGGCCGGTGCTTCATCCACTGCGCCACCTACCCACCCCCTTGCCTCAATTCTTACCTAGCCTTAATCAGTGAATGGGTGTTGCCTCAGGTAAACTGAGACCCAGGAAAGACTTTAGCTTAAAAAGACCAAGTCCTCCCACTGCATTCTGGGCCATCTTCATTGTCCTAACCTGTGTCCAGCCACTGGACTCTAATGAAGGTGGAGAAGAGAGTGAGGTTAAAGACTTTGAACAGCTCTGCCTCCCCTAAACCCAATTCATTTGCAAGTTAAGATATCACCTTCCTGATGTCACTGGTCTTCTTTGAAAAGGAGAACTAAGAATGAATAACAAAATCATGCCACTTCCTGTTCTAGAAATTTCAATACAATCAGACCTCCAAGATAAAATTCAAACTCAATATTTGAAGCTCTTCAAACTCCAACCTAACTTTCAAGATTTACTTTTGCCTTGACCATAATAGGGAGAAGGGCTCCTTATCACTGGGGCACATGGGACCCAAAGTCCTGGCCCTGGACAGTGGCTGAAGAATCTAAAGGGTAGAATGGGAGGGAAGTTCTTTGTGGCTGAGGTATGTGGTTCAGGTCTTGGTCTTTTCTCTCTTCAGAAAGGAGGAAGAATCATGCTTGTCTCAAAGCTAGTCTGAAGGGATCAGAGCTCTCCTCTTTTCTCTTTTTGACAATTCCACCCCCCTTCCCATCACATAGATACAGCGCATTGATCACCTCCAATGGGTAGAAAGTCCCATACCAGTGGGCTTTGGGACTCAGATTACCCCTCTAATTCATTTATACACCTCAGGTAGGCAATCCAAGTCAATATCTACAAGTAGGTGGCGCTGCAGTGGATAAGGTGCCAGGCCTGGAATCAAGAAGACTCTCCTTCCTGAGTTCAAATCTGACCTCAGACACTTACTAGCTGTGTGACTCTGGGCAAGTCACTGAACCTGTTTGCCTCAGTTTCCTCAACTGTTAAATAGAGGTTTTGACGGCCCTTATCCCCCAGGGTAGTTGTGAGGACTAAATGAAATAATACTTGTGTTATGGGGAAATAGGGTGGGGGTTTGGGATAAGGGTTGGGGTCCTTAGGAATTACGCTTTAAAGAATTACATCCCCAGGGGGCAGCTAGGTGGCGCAGTGGATAAAGCACTGGCCTTGGATTCAGGAGGACCTGAGTTCAAATCCAACCTCAGACACTTGACACTTAACTAGCTGTGTGACCCTGGGCAAGTCACTTAACCCTCATTGCCCTGCAAAACAAACAAACAAAAAAACCACAATAATAGGGGCAGCTAGGTGGCACAGTGGATAGAGCACCGGCCCTGAAGTCAGGAGGACCTGAGTTTGAATCCAGCCTCAGACACTTAACACTTGCTAGCTGTGTAACCCTGGGCAAGTCACTTAACTCCAATTGCCTCACTAACAACAAAAAAAAACCCCACAATAATAAAAAAAAGAATCATACCCTCTAACACAAAAATCCAATAGAATAAGATAATAGTTTATTTAGGGGCTGGGGAAAGGAAACCAAGAGAGAAATCCTTGGACTTCTTCTCATGGGGAGAAGGCATAGCAGAGCTTGGCTTTGAGATACCAATTTCCTCGAGCAGGAGACTGGCAGGTACTTTTATAGAGGACTGGTGGGGGTGATCATCTGACTGCAGAAAGTTCCCTTATTGAGGGAGGACCATCCTCCACTGGTGGTGGCTGGGGGTGTTGGGTGAGGATGGTTGTGGATCTCTCAAGCCATCTCTCTCCTCCTCCCACCACAAAGGCAGCAGCCACACCTAATCTTATCACCCCAGGAGTGGGGGAGACTGGAATGAAGGGTGGTGGTCCTGGGGCTAGCTCAGTCCCAATCTGGAGCCACTTGTCTCTTTAGGTGTGTCTGTCCTTTGGTTTAGTTTCTCAAGGAGAAGAATCTTTGATGTAC
Organism: Dromiciops gliroides; assembly: GCF_019393635.1. Taxonomy (NCBI): domain Eukaryota; kingdom Metazoa; phylum Chordata; class Mammalia; order Microbiotheria; family Microbiotheriidae; genus Dromiciops; species Dromiciops gliroides. The sequence continues at coordinate 639,213,315 of NC_057863.1, forward strand.
TCCAGAGAACTTCTGGGGTGCTAGGCCCATAACATTTGTAAAGGACTTAGCACAGTGCCTGGCATATAGTAGGTGCCATATAAATGTTAGCTATCATAAACATCATTATTATTACCAACTGTTTGGGACAAAATTGCCTCAGTTTACCCAAATAACTTGAGGAGACCACCAAGTCAAGCAGAGGCAGATTTATTACATTCTCATGAGAATGGGTGACCCCATGCAAGGGATGAAGAACACGCTAATGGGCTCATGAGTTGGGTTTTTATGGAAGTTTTGAGGGGGGTGGGTCCCCTCATGCACAGGGTGAGCTCACAATCTAACATCCAATCCTGTCTCACCCAGTATGAATATTCAGTGCGTGATCAAAGTATGGACACATGTTCCAAGAATGAGGGGGACAGGGGAGGGGGAAAAGGTGAAACCACCCCACCTGTGTCAGATGGGGCAAGGGGAAGAGGGGAAAGATGGTACCAGGAGCTGGGGCTTAGGAATGTAAAAGAGGGGGTAGTATCTGGGTGGGGTCCTAACTAGCACTAGCAAGAGATATCTCCTCCTGCCTGGTCATAGAGCAAGGAGGGGGAGGTGTATATGGCATAACTAACCCATAACAAGGACTGAGGGCTTTGGAATGTAGGCACTGAGGGTGGTACCATGGTCAGCAAAGCAAAATATATGATTTCTGTTATTAGCAGTGGAATTAAACATGAACAAAATGATCTGACTATAACAGGGACTGGGGGCCCAGATACTTTCCCGACCCCATCCTCAGAATCTGAACTGACTCAAGTCCACCTATCCCATACACCAACTACGTGCACTGGAGGAGTTTATGGCTCCACTGTCCAATCAAGTGCTGTCAAAGAAGTAAAAGAAATCCATAATGAGTGCAGCCATGGAGGAAATGAGATGTACATTTAAATGTACAAAAAGAAATACATTTGGGGCGGCTACGTGGCACAGTGGATAAAGCACCAGCCCTGGATTCAGGAGTTCCTGAGTTCAAATCCGGCCTCAGACACTTGACACTTACTGGCTGTGTGACCCTGGGCAAGTCACTTAACCCCCATTGCCCCACCAAAAAAAAAAAAAGAAAAAGAAAATACATTTGAAGTAGTTAAAATTGTCTGAGAGGGAACAGCTGAGGAGCTCAGAAAAGTTTAATGCCAGGTCTTTAAAAACTTAAAAGTATCACGGGGCAGCTAGGTGGTACAGTGGATAGAGCACCGACCCTGGATTCAGGAGTACCTGAGTTCAAATCCAGCCTCAGACACTTGACACTTACTAGCTGTGTGACCCTGGGCAAGTCACTTAACTCCATTTGCCTCCCTTAAAAAAAAAAAAGTATCACTCCCAGGGCAATGAAGAGGTTATGGTGCGGATGAGCAGGAATAAAGAATGAGGGAAGAGTGAACACCAATCAATCAGTGCTGTTCTAGAATTATCATGGAAGCAGATCCAGTTGACTTGGGTGGAGATTCAGATGGTAGATAAGAGAGCAGCTCCCAGTCTAGTAAGGGCTTTGGTCTCCCTCCAGGGACAGTCACACACTTAGAGCCTTGGAAGAAGTGTACCTTTTGGAATCCCAGGGAGATTATGATTTTGGTCATTGTGTTTTGGGGTAATCGTTGGCCCATCTACAATCCACCTTTGAAGCAGAGTGATTTGGCCTCAAAGACTGGAGAAAAATTGATTGGTTATCATGGGATCCACCTCTTTGACCCACGGCCCCTGAAAAGAGAGAAGAGGTCTGTCTAGTGGTGGTTGTTCCCGTATGACAGCCTTCTGAAAGAGTATCCGGGAGGGATTCAAATAAAGAGGAACACTAATAATCAAACAAACACAACCCGGGCTTTGGCCTTTGCTGCCGCTGTGAGTTGCCGAGAAGGTCTCCGGGAAGGGAAAGGGAAAGCCTCTGGAAAATTGAGTTGAAGCTATTAGTTTCCTGGGCTGAAGGTTTGTTAAGCCGGAAAGGGAGGTTAATTGTATTGATTGTTTATGAGAAACTCTAGAGTCCTTTGTGGTTTCTGCATTCTGCCTGGGGTCTAATAACAGTTGTCTCCTACGAGATACAGTTACCTAGAGTCCTTGCAAAGGCAACTGGGGACCTTTAGCCTCCATCTCTTAAGATAAGGTATACTCTGAAGGTCACAGCAAACTGAATGGGGGCAAAGCAGGGCAGAGTTTTAATTTGGGGGAGCAGCCCCCCTCCTGAATGAGTCCTGAACTTGAGTTCAAATCCTACCACAGATGCAGAACAGCTGTGCAACCCTGGATAAATTGCTTGACCTCTTTCTGTGTCTCTCCTCATCTGTAAAACGTTGATGATAGCTGGGCGTGGAGTCACAAAGACTCCTCTTCACGAGTTCAAATCCGACCCTGGACACTTACAAGCTCCTTGACCCTGGGCAAGTCACTTCACCCCGTTTGCCTCAGTTTCCTCATCTGTAAAATGAACTGCTGAAGGAAACGGCAAACCCCTCCTGTACCTCTCTGCCAAGAAAGCCCTAAATGGGGTCAGAAGAGTCCGACGTGACTGAAACAACAATTTGGAATAATTTACTATGTAGCATGAACGGGCAATAACCGAAGTCGGGAAGCTAAGTAAGGATAGTGTAACCGCTTCCCTGCGGTCCGGAGGCTACCGGGAGTGTGGACACGCCTTTGGGCGGCAGATTTTGCAATTCCGATAGTTTCCTAGGTCCCTTTAAGGGGCCCGGGAGTACACAGTAGGTGCCTAATAAATGCGGGTTGCTTCTCAGGAGGCGGAACCTAGACCGAGAGGCGGGGCCGGGCGACCCAGCTGAGCGGGATGATGAAATCTCGGGGCCTGCCCCGTACCAGTCATCCGGGGCTGGGCAGTGTAGGCTCGGGGATTGCGGTGGAGACTTCGGCTCCCGGCCTTCGTCTCGGGGAGTTTGCGGCGGACCGGGCGGTACGCGCGACCGGGGACAAGATCCACGTACGTGTGTGTGCGCGTGCGCGCCCTAAGGGAGGGGGGGGGAGGCAACGGCTCGAGCTCAGGGGTGCACGCGACACGCGGCGCTGCTTCTGCGCCTGCGCCGGGTTGTCCCGGCACCTGCGCAGTGAAGGTTCGGCCGCAGGCGCCGCCGCCGCCGCTCCGGCTCCGGCTGCTGTCGCTGCTACTCCGGGCGGCCATGGGGCAGCCACCGGCCGCGGCGCAGACCTGGAGGTAGCGACGGCGAGCGGCGGCGATCGGGGCCGGCGCGGGGCTGCCGCCGAGCCCCGGGACGAGCCCAGGGAGCGGCCAGGGGGCCCCGGGAATGTAGAGGCGTCGGCGGCTGCGGCCGAGCGGTGAGGAGGGGCGGACGGAGGGCGGGCCTACGGGGGTCACGGGGCGGGCCTATGGGGTCATGGGGTGGGGCCGACCCAGCCACTCCCTCAGCCCTCCCGAGAGGAGGGGTGAGTGTGTAAGTGCGTGTGCCTGGCCCTCTGGGTAAGTGTGAACATGGGTGAGTGTGAGCACCTGCCCCTCCCTGGGAGAGTATATGAGTGCGTGTGCCTGGCCCTCTGGATGAATGAGCCTGAGTGTGAATGTCTGCTCCTCTGTGGGTGTGTTTGTTCCTCGGGTGTGAGTGTGTAAGTTCGTGTGCCTACTACCCATCTGTGGGTGTGAGCATGGGTGAGCGTGAGGGCATGTGCCTGCTTCTCTATAAGTGTGAGTTTGAATGTGTGCTCTTCTCTGTTGTGTGTGTGTGTTTGTGTGTGTGCATGTGCCTGCCTCTAGTGATGAGTGTGTCAGCCCCTTTGCTCTAAGCGTGTATGTTGGCGTATGTGTGCCCCATCCCTCTGTCCCTGCGTGCCCCTCCAGGTGTGCCCTATATATTGCCCAGCTCCCTCGTTGACACCCCCTCTCAGTAAAAGGGGGCTTATTGACCAAAATTAACAAGCATTTATTAATCACCAGATTTAGCCTTTACAAACTTGAATCTTGTTTGACCCTTGCCACCACCTAGGGAGGTTGGTGGGCTCTGTGTTGGGCCTCTGTGGACTGTGAATGACCCATGAGTGGGGCTGTGCAGGACGGCAGCGGCTGAGGCCTGGCCCTGTCGGCTATCACGTGGTGGGAGGATGGACAGACGGAATAAGGCTTTCTTGGACACTGGCCCTGCTGGAGATTGAGTTCCACGGCTTTGAAAATTTTTTTACAGTGTGTAAAATGCCCTAGAGGTCAATTTTGGAAAACAGTGTGAGCAGACCCTCAGTGACCCTGGGATGGGTGCTGGGCACGGTTTCTACTTCTTGGTGGCTTGTATTTAGGCCCTTTAGCAACAGCCACCTTGTTGGTGCAGGTTCTCCCTCCACTGGTGCAGACTGCCACTCCTACTGGTTTTCAGGAATCATGGTGTCAGAAAAGTCCATCAGCAGCAACCAACCTGGTGATGAGCCTGTCTCTAACCTGAACCAGGCTGGTCCACAGACAGTGAAGGGCTTAGATATCAGCCTTTCCAGCTTGATTGGATCTGCGCAGTCTTCCTCTCTGGGCAGGCCTATGTAGTCCTTCAGAACCCAGGGCCGATTCTGCAAGTTTGGTGTCAATGATACCCCCAAAGAAGCCTGACGTTAACAAAAACACCAGCGTTGATGGAGCCATTTAGTGTTTCTTGTGTGGTAGTCCATCTTTTTTGTTCTGTACTGGATGAATTCGTCCCTTACCTCTTTTGCCCAGGGTCTACAAATCATGCCATTTAGATAAACACTTATCCTTTTCAAAGAGCAAGCATAGATCAAGCACTGAGCAGGCTAGGCACTGTGCTAAGTGCTAGGGGGATGGAAGCAAAACAGTCCCTGTATTCAAGGAGTGTATGTACAGTCTAATAGAGAGAGACACCCTAGACATGCACACAGGAATGTATGCAGGACTGGAGCATCGAGTACAAGGTGGTCTTGGAGGTAGCTCTAGCAGCTGGAGGCAGGGCTGGGCTGCCAGCTGTGGAGTCTTGAAGGAAACCAGGGATTCTGGAAGGCAGAGGTGTGGATAGAGGGTGTGTAAGCCTGTTGGGTGATGGTCAGTGCAGAGGCCCATAGGGTGGACTTGTGAGGAATAGCAGAGAGGCAGGCCACTACGGCTGGTGAAACAGAACGCGTCAGGGGACTGCAAGGACGTTAAATGCCAAATAGAATAGTTTTTATTTGATCCTATAAGTAATAAGGAACCACTGGGGTTTGTTGAATTGGGGGAGGGTTGAGAATGTTGATGGGGCAGAAATAGGTTTTAGAGAAATCCCTTTGGTAGCTGGAGAGAGGCTGGATTGGCACGAGGAGAGGCTTGTGACATTGATGTTGAGAACCTGGGAGCTTAGAAAGATGGTGGTGGGGCAGCTAGGTGGCACAGTGGATAAAGCACCTGCCCTGGATTCAGGAGGACCCGAGTTCAAATCTGGTCTCAGACACTTGACACTAGCTATATGACCCTGGGCAAGTCACTTAACCCTCACTGCCCTGCCAAAAACAACAACAGCAACAACAACGAAAGATGGTGGTATCCTCAGTAGTAGTAGGGAAGTTTGGAAGAGGGATGGATCTTTGGGGAAACACGCTGAGTTCTCTTTCTGACCTGTTCAGTTTGCAGTGCCTGCCAGAGTCAGAAAAAAAATCTGGGTTCACATCACTCTTCACACCTTTACTAGCTCTGTTCCCCTGGGAAGGTCAGCCTACCCCTCTGTGCCTCTGCTTTCTCATCTGTAAAAAAGGGGGTTGGGCTGGCTGGCTGGCCTCCAAGGCCCCTTTCAGATCTAAGTCTGTGACCTTATGCTTTAGTTCAAATTGGTCAAAGAATTGAGAGTCACAGAGACCCGACCTGGGAGTGGGGGAGATGGCACCCATACCCTTTTTAGCTTTTCTTGTCGTTGTTGTTTAGAATTTTATTTTCCAAATTACATGTAAAAGCAGATTTTGACAACAATTTTTAAAACTTTGTGTTCCAACTTCTCTTCCTCCCTCCCTTCCCACTCCCCGCCCGCCAGAACTCAAGCAATTCAATGTAATTTATATATGAGTAGTCATGGAAAACATCTCTACATTAGCTAGGTTGTGAGAGAAAACAGATAAAAACAAGACTTCAGATTAAGGAGTTGTCCAAAAAAAAAAAAAGGAAAAATGTTTCGCTCTGTTTTCAGATACCATCAGTTCTTTCTCTGTAGGTGTATTGCAATTTTCATAAGTCCTTCAGAGTTATATTGGATCATTGCCTTGTGAAAATAACCACAGGCTCCCCAGCAGATCATCTTACACTATTGCTGTTACTTTGTATACAGTACATTTCTCAGTTCATGTGGGTCTTTCTAGGTTTTTCTGATAGCATCCTGTTCATCATAACTTTTATATAGTTCATTCAACTTGATAAAGAATTTTCTTCACAATAGCCCAGCAGAGTAGGTACCATACGTTTTGCCATTGTAGTCAATCATAACTATTTCCCTCCATCCTATTCCCTTCCAATAATATTTACTCTATTTTCTATCTTATTTTGCCCTATTCCTCCTCAAGTGTTTTGCTTCTGACTGCCCCCTCCCCCGCTCTACCCTCCCTTCATTCACCCTTCCCTCCTTATCCTCCCAGTTGGGTGTGTATGTTATTCCCTCCTTGAGCCCACTCTGATGAGGTTAAGGTCTTTGAGCTTGTAACGATTGGAATGACACCACCTGCTGAAGACTTACTGTAGAAGAGTTCCGCCCATGAAACGAAGGTCTTTGAGGGCAAGACCAGGAGTCTTTTCTTTGGCGTCAGGAAGTGATGCGGGCTAGTGGGAGGAGGAAGGAAGAGACTGGCGCTGAGTCTCGGGGGCTTTCCTTTGGACTCTGGTGGAGAGCGGAGCTAGAAATGTGCTCTCCCTTTAATAGATAGGAATCTAGGCCTTTCTCTCTCTTTACCAAATTCTTATTCTCCTTAATAAATGCTTAAAAGTCTAACTCTTGCCAAAGCTTATAATTTATTGGCGACCACTCATTAGATATTTTAGACAGTTTAGCTAGAATTTTAACCCTTAACAAGCTAATTCTGTTTTCTTAAATTTTTCTTCCTCCCTCCCTCCTCAACTCTCCCTGTGAAATCAAGCAGTTCAGTATATGTCATACATGTGCTGTTATCCAGAACATCTTCACCTTCCTCAAAAGTGTTTTGCTTTTTACAGTTTGGGGGAGGGAGCTGTAAAAAGCAAAACACCTTTTTAGGTTTTTGAGAGAATCTGTATTTACGTGAACTTCCTATTTGCAGATTCATTCTCAGCAACGGTATGAGTAGTGGGTAGCCAGTTTTAAAATGCTGCCCAAAATGTTGTAGGCACTTGCTCTAACATACATGTGCAAAGACAGTGGTCTGCATCTGAGCTTTTTCCTAGTCCTTGTTTCTTTTTTCTCATTCTGCAAGACTGTTGCAAGTAGTAAATTTGAAATCTTTTATTTTTATGTTGCCTAGGTTTCCCCCAGAATCCCCGCCTTTCTCTTCCTAGAGAACCATCTCTTATAACAAAGAGTTTTATTCATAGAGGAAAAACAGGAAGAAGGGAAAAAATTCAGCAGAAATGGTCAGCTCATTGGCGGGGGAGGTGGGGGGGGCTGCAGAGAAAGTGAGTGCTCCACACCTGTGGACCATGACTGGCGAGGAGGAGGAGGAGAGGCCTAGGTGCCTTCTGTGAGAACTTCTCCGAGATCTCTTCTTCAGGGCCAAGGCTGCTCTTAGAGCTTTGCAGCGAGCAGTTGTGACTTGTGTGTTTGCATGGCTTTCATCTTTGTGAATACTGTTTTTCTGGCCTTGCTCACTTCACTTTGAATGACCTAATGTAAGACTGTGCCTGTCTGTATTCATCTGTTCTTTCTTATGGCACAGCAGTGCTCCATTGCATTCTTGAACCTTGCTTTGTTTAGTACTTCTCCGAGACATCTACTTTCTTCCCAATTCTTTGCTGACATAAAAAGTGCTGCTATAAATATTTTGCTGGATATGGGTGGAGCCTTTTCTTTTTTTGTGACCTCCATGGTCTGTGCCTAGCAATGGAGTCTCTGAGTTAAAGGGTAGAGGCGGTTAGTCACTCTCTGCCTAATTCCAAATTGCTTACCAGCAGTGTATTGGTGTTCCTGCCTTTCTACACTTCTTCCAACGCTGACTGTTCCCATCTTTTGTCATCTTTGCTGGGTGTGAAGGGAAATCTCAGGTTAATTTAATCTCCATTTCTCATACCTTCACACATAATTTGGAAGGGTTTGGAGTATTACTTGTATCTTTTGACCTCTCCTTTTGGGGAAGAGTTTTTGTTCTACAGACATTTAAGAACCAGCTGTGTTCAAGGCATCGAGTTGAAAACCTAGAGGAAGTGAATCCTCCTGCATCATTAGTGATAAAGCTACAGAATTCTTATTCTGCATATGTTATTCTGAAGACCCTGAGGACAGATGGTAATAATATGTTTTTACCAAGCTAGATCTGGTCCTGAGCTCTCTGTAATGGCGCTCCCTGACAAGTGATTTTATTGTTCTTTAGGGTTGTGAAGCTCAATGCGACTATAGGCACCTGGCGACCCAGAGCCTCCAAATCAGCAGAGACAGAGCTTCATCTGGTCTTTTGCCTTTTGCTTTTTAATTGCAGGAAAAGGGTGTGCCCAAAAGCTAATACAAAATATCAGGGGCAGTTTTCCTTCCCTGACAAATGAAGGTTCCAGGGACTTGGGTTTTTTTTTCCTACAAAAGCAATTAGATTTCCGTTTGGATTCAGTTTTCTATAATGACTTATAACTGTTTTCTGTTGGCCTTTTCCTGAAACATTTGTTTAAATTTAAACAAATCTTCAAGTTGTGCCTTGGAAAAATTGATGTTAGGGTTATACAATTGGTTTTAATTACTGTAACATCATTATGTTTTACTGCCCTAACTAATGGTAATAACATTTTTTAATCTCCCATGATTATGTTTATTTTAACTATTTTGATACAGGACACCCTTTTGAGGATTCACTCCATTTCTCAGCCCCCCCCCCCCCCAGCTTTAAGTTAGACTAGCCATTTTCTTTTCTTCTGAAGGGTTCCAGAGTCTTGATGGGAAGATAGCTCTCAAAAAAAATTGTTTTAATCGGCCAAGATTCATCTTCCCCTTTCCCCATTTGAAAACACAAGGTGGGGGTAACCTATTATAAACATGTATAGTCAATTAGAAGCAATTTCTATATTGACCATGTCCAGAAAAGTATTTATCTCATTCTACATTCTGAGATCTTTACCTTTCTATTAGGAGATGGGTGGTATGTTTCATCATTAGTCTTCTGGAATCCTTGTTGGTCATTACTCCAATATGAGTTCAGCACAGTCGTATTCCATCACATTTATATGCCATAACTTGTTCATCTCTCCAACTTACAGGCATTTTCTCACATCCCATTCTTTGGGCGATCCGTATTTCTGTACCTCCTTAGAGTTTGTTGTGTAGGTCCAATCCTTTCCTTAATCTACCCTCCCTTTCATTTCCCTTCTTCCCTTCTCACTTTTCCCTGCCCTGTTGAGTGAAGTGTATTTCTATATACAGCTTTTTGTATCTGTATTCTTCTTTCTTTTGACAGGTTGAGATGAGAGTAAAGTTCAAAAGTGTCAGCCACTGCTCCTCACTCCCTCCTCCTTGTTTGTATAGATGTGAACATGGGCATTCAGATTACATGAGAGAATTTCTCCTAACCTTCCTTCCCCCCATCCCTATCACACTGTCTCCATCCCCTTCCCTTTGGTGTATTCCTCTTCCACTCTCTTTCCATTATTTTTTGTTTTGGGTTTTGGGTTTTTTGCAGGGCACTGAGGGTTAAGTGACTTGCCCAGGGTCACACAGCTAGTAAGTGTCAAGTGTCTGAGGCCAGATTTGAACTCAGGTCCTCCTGAATCCAGGGCCAGTGCTTTATCCACTGTACCACCTAGCTGTCCAAAGTCCAGTGATTCTTTTTTTTTTTGGTGAGGGAGTTGGGGTTAAGTGACTTGCCCAGGGTCACACAGCTAGTAAGTGTCAAGTGTATGAAGCTTGATTTGAACTCAGGTCCTCCTGAATCCAGGGCCAGTGCCCTATCCACTGCACCATCTAGCTGCCCCAAAGTCCAGTGATTCTTAAATTTTTTTCACCTTGTCTGTTTTTTTCATCAGTTGTTACTGCTATGATATTTTCTTGGGGGTTTTTTCAGGTTTTTAATTTTGTTTTAATATTTCTTGTTGCCTTATGAAGTCATTGACTTCTGTCTGGTCTATTCTAACTTTCAGAGAGTTTATTGCTTGGACAAAGTTTTATAACTCTTGTGCTGAGCTATTAATTGCCTTTCTAATTCTTCTGTAGCTCTCATTTCTTTTGCAATTATTTCCTCAAGTGCTCTTATTTAATTTATAAAAACATTTTTAAACTCTTGTAAAAAAAACCCAAAACCTCTTGCGCTTCATCTCTTCTAGGGATTCTGGTGGAGTTTGTGCCCAAGCTCTGTTTTCCTCTGAGGCATTGCTTGTTAATATCCTCTGCTTTTGTGTCTTGAGCTTTCCTGCCACCGTAATAGCTCATCATGGTTGGATTCTTATTTCGTTGCCTATTCTTCCTGCCTACTTCCTGACTTTGGACTTGGTGCGAAGGTTAAGCTCTGACACACGTCTGGAGGGAAGGTCTGGGCTGGTCCTGCTGCTGCTTTCTTGGGTATGTTGGGTATGGAATATTGCACTGTTCTAGGGTCTCAGGGACAAGCTGGGAACTTGAAAGTTCTCAGAGTTCTCAGAGCGATCTGGTTCTGGGCAAAGTCTAATCGTTGCCCTCACGGTCTTGAGCTCTGCACGGCTCTGACCTGGATCTGGGTCTGTAGGAGAGTAGCCCCTGTCAGCTGGCTGGACAGTCAGAGGGACGTAATTGTAGGCTCCCCTTTGGTTTGGGGATTCCTGCCTTGGTTGTTTCTTTGCCAGCTATTCTAGGTGCATGGTCTGAGCTTTACAGCTGTTGCTGCTTCCGAGTTTCCTCCTTTCTCAGTACATCGTCCAGGGTCTCCCTCCCCAGGAATGCTGCCCTTGTGCATGGTTCCCCTTCTCACTTAGACCTGGATCTCTGACAGAGAACTGGCTAGTGGGAGTTTACATTTGGTACCCTTTCTCATTGTGGTGCCCTGGGAAGGGTCTGGGGTAGAGCCCCAATATTGTGTGAGGGATCCTCTTCTGTTGGTGGGCCTCATCCTTGGGTGCTACAGTGCCCCACCCACCCCTCAACCTTCACTGTTCCCAGACCTCTCCATCTCTATCTCCCTATAAGAAGTATGGATGGACAAATGATGCACTGTGACTTTTTCTAGATTTCCTCTAGTGTTTTTTGTGCCACTTTTACCAAGTTGTTAATTCTGTTTTCCTAATTTCCTTGCATCACTCTCATTTCTTTTCCCAATTTTTCCTCTACCGAGCTTATTTGCTTTTTTAATCTTTTTTTTTAAGCTCTTCCAGGAATTTTTGTTAGGCTTGCTAATACTTTGGGTGGTTTTTTTTTCTTTGTGGCTTTGCTTGTAGCTATTTTCACATCATTATCCCCTCCTGAGTTTGTGTATCTTCATTTTGAACTTTTAAAAACATTTCAACTATGGTGAAATTGGGCTCTGCTTGCCTGAGGGCTAGTTCTGGAAGTCTCTGTTTTCTGTGCTTCCAAGGTGGTGTAACCTGAGGAGAGGTGTGGTTACTGTTCTCCTGGTTCTTACCCAAGAAAGACTCTCTGCAACCATAAGTGCTAGTGGTTCTTTCTGCCCTGGAACTGTGACCAGCGCACTTGTTCCCTTGCACCTGTAAGCACTCTCCTCCCTTCCTTGACCTGGTATTGAGTAATAGGCAACAGAGTTGCCAAACAGCCACCCGCTCGTACTCTCAGTGCTAGCACAAGGGCACCCTGCAATTTCTTTCTGACCAGTTCTCTGACCCTCTTACTATCTCTGGGCAGAAAGCTTCAGAAGCTGCTGCTGCTGCTGCCTCCAAAGCCCATTACTGGTACTGCTGCTATGTGTGCTCTGGGGCTGGCCCCCACCCAGTGTCAAGACCTCTCCTTCTGATTTCTTAAGTTGTCTTGGGCGGGAAAAATGCCTATCCCTAACCTTTTGTTGGCTCTGCCACTCAGAATTGGATCCGTTGTTTGGAGGGGAATGCTGGGAAGATTCGGCTGGAAAGCTCCCTCTACTCCGCCATTTTCCATTCTCATCTGTGCATTTTCTTTTTTGTGTGTGTGTGGGGGGGCAATGAGGGTTAAGTGACTTGTCCAGGGTCACACAGCTAGTGTCAAGTGTCTGAGGCCGGATGTGAATTCAGGTCCTTCTGAATCCAGGGCGGGTGTTCCACCTACCTGCCTCTCATCTGCATTTTCTAGGAGGAGGAGAGCCACCTCCTTGGGTCTGCCCCTGGCAGGTAGTTCTTTACATGGATTTGGGGGGGGGGTGCAGGGCTAGGCAGAGTTGGGGAGATGGTCCAGCCCCACAGATGTCCTCGATGGCAATGGCTTCCATGGTTTTGTGTGTGACAAACTTGTGGATGACCGTGTTCTCCTCTTTGGGCACCCATTTGGTGCACTGGAGAAGAGTCATATAGTCAGGGCCCTCCTGGTATGCCCGTTCATCTTCTTGGTCTTCTTGTGAGGGAGGATCCCCTGCCCCCACTCTTCCCAAATCTCTATAGGATGGTTTTTTCTGGTGTTCTCCACAGTAAGTTCCTCTTTGTGCCCATTGGCTCCATCATCCTTGACACATTTTTGAAAAAGGAAAAAATAGCTATATATCTTTGTAGGTATCTAGATATATAACATTTCTGAGTTTAAGCCACGTTTTGCAGAGTAGAAAATAATGTATTTGACCAAGAACAGGTGTAAATTCAAAAAGGAAGAGGAGCAGGTGAAGCTCTTCATGATTGGGAAGAGGGCTTTTCCAGGACTGTAGATCGTTGGTGGTACTGGGGTAAAATCTTTCTTTAAATCCAAAATTCTGTACACTTTTGGGCATAATTAAAGGTTCTCTGCTGGACTTTGGGGATACAGAGACACCCCCCCCCCCAAAAAAAAGAGCAGTTTTCCCCCAATAAGACATCTGCAAAATGAAAGGTTTGGAATAGTTGCTCATTAAGTCCTGTTTCTTTTATTTATTTTGGAGTCAATCAAGACTGGGACAAGGCTGAATTTGGACTCGGGTCTTCTTGATTCCAGGACTGGTGCTCTATCCACTACACCACCTTAAGCTTCCCCCTTAAGGCCTGTTTTAATTCTAAGTCAGTGAAACCTGTGTGGAAATTTTTTAAGCTTCTAAATCAAAAGACCAATGTAATTCTTTTCTCTCTTTGAGAAGCAAGACTGTTTTCATTTTCTGGACAAATAGTCTCTATCATAGTGCCTTATACACAGTAGGTGCCTAATGTTTGAATTGAATTGCAGCAGGTGTAGTTGTAGCTCATGGTGGCAATAAGATGGTCATTAATCCACACTGTCACTGATATTTGTGGCTCCCCCTCCTCCCTCTGATCCCCTGCAGGCTTCATTGTCTCCTAGTCTTCTCAGATCTCGTTCTCTCCCCTCTGGTGACATTTATACTTGGCTTGCTTTCACTCTGGCCGGCACAGCCTGTTGGGGTCCTCTGAGCACCGTAGATGCCTGGTGACATTAACTGGGTAATGGCTCAGCCTGTAACGCATTGCAGGATAACTCTCCCTGCCTTTTCAGCCCTCATGTACACTTGAATGGCTCTGTGACCTCACTGATGTGTGACGCAGATCACCCACTATCCATCCTTGGCAACTCTCATCCGGGCTCTTGTAACCCCAGGCTAGGGAAGCCCTCTTTTCATTGCTGGGATCCTGGTGGGGTACATAGATTGCCCTTTGGTCCGGAAGCAGGGCTAGCCCATCCTTTCTTTCTAGTTATCCTCTTCTTTGGGGTGTCCTTTATGTGGTTCCACACTGTGCAGTTGTTCATTTATATGGGTTGCAGCCTGCTTGCGCTCACCAGGCACCTCCATGGGTGGCCCTCAGCGTCAGTTCTTTGGAACCTGGTATACTGTGAAGCCAGGATGTTTGTAGTGCTATGGAAATGGTGGGTCTTTGTTTTAGGGAGAGCCTTTGAATCACTAAAAGAACATCAGTTTCTCAAAGTCAGTCCAGTCCACTCTTGCATTGCGTTTGGGGCCCACTTCCTTGTTTCCTTGCAGTGTCTTTCCAGATGGATGGACTCTGTGGGTGTTCTACCCAGCTGAGCTAGGGGTGTTCTACACACCATCCTGTCTCTGACACTGACCAGGCCCCTTCATCTCACTTTGGATCTCAGGGTCTCTAGTACAGAGAAGAGGCTTCATAAACGACTGCTAAATTGAATAGAGTTTCTTACTATTTATTGTACAGAGAGATTTTTCAGCATTAACTCACCTCCTTAAAGTTTGATACCCTAAAAGTAACAGGTAAACGGGTTAATTTATGGGTATTATCCCACTTTAAGACAAAAAAAAAATGCCTAGTCAAGCTAATTTGAAAACAGTGAAATGAATGAAGAGGGGAAGTATTCCTGATACATTCTCTTAACTCCTCCAAAATATTCCAAGGCAACCTCGCTGGTGAAGAACCCCACAAGCAGATGTTCATGACGTTGGTTTTGGTTTTTAACTAAATATGTGGGTCCTGGTGTTTGTAATAGTAAATTATAAAATCTGTGCTGTCAGAAGACTGAATGCATTTGGAGGAAGTTAGAAATTTGATTAAAAAAAAATATCATTAAGCCAAACACAAACTTTGATTAAATGCAGTTGAATCCTAGTCACATTAACCATTGCTAAAATGGAACCCAGAAAACTCAGTTCAAGGAACTGTTTTTTATGTTTAATGGCATTATTTTCTAAATTAAGTTATTTTTAGTCATCATACCCATTATAGTCTTGACTAGCAAAGACTGATGGAGCTTCTGGAATAGTTCAGCAGTAAACATGAATATTCTTGAAAAATAACAACATTATTTGCTTTTTTTAGTTCTTTGAAAAGTAAACCCTGTCTTTTGCCAGTAAAATTCAAAGATTAAAAATGCATGAAATTTTTTTTTGTGGTAGAGGTGGTTTCAGTTGTGGATGAGTTCTCCATTGACCTGGGCCTCCTGCACAAGGTAGCATGGTATTATGGGAAGAATCTTGGCTGTGGCCTTGGCATCAGGCCACCTAATTCTGGTATCCTGACCCCGACCCTGCATCATCCTGCTTGGTCTGTTATTCTTAAAGCTCCCCAAGGGGGGTATGTTAGTGAGGGGAAAGGACAGCAAACAGATCCAGGATTGCTGAATATTTGATGATTTGGGGGGGAGATTTGAAGGATTTTGTCAAGATTTAGAACAGTGATACAGCTTATTGTCTTCCATTGATTGTTAATTACAACTTGGTAATTCCAGGTTTTGGTGACAACATGTGTTTCTTACTCTTATGTGATAAAGAAGATAGTGGTGGGGGCAGCTAGATGGCGCAGTGGATAGAGCACCAGCCCTGGAGTCAGGAGGACCTGAGTTCAAATCCGGCCTCAGACACTTAACACTTACTAGCTGTGTGACCCTGGGCAAGTCACTTAACCCCAATTGCCTCACTAAAAAAAAAAAGAAGAAGAAGATAGTGGTGAGCCCGGGATCAGGAAGACCTGGGTTCAAATCCTGCCTTTGGTGCTTGCCAGCTTTGTGACTCTGGGCTAGTTGCTTAACCTCTCTAGGCCTCAGTGTTAGGGTTGAACCGCATGATCTCTGTTACCCCTTCCAGCCCTAAATCCACAAATTGCAGGTTTGGGAATTTAGTTGTCTGTAAGCTAAAGGGCAAAGAGGTAAGTGCTTTCAACAATCTAAAGTCTTAGCCTAAAGTTAGATGCCCTGGGTCCCTGCTGCATTCATCCCGTGAATAGGACTGCTGGACTGACTCGAAGCTGGGCTAGTTATGAAGGATAGATATAAAGAGAAGTCCCATGGCCTGTAATCTCAGGGACAAGACAGTAAGAGGCAGGGATATGGGACTCTGACCGGGTTGAAGTGAGATGATAATGCAGGCGTGTGTGTGTGTGTGTGTGTGTGCGCGCGCGCGCGCGCACGATTTTCCCCCTCTGTCCTCTGCCCCATATATGACAGTTTCTGCAAACACAATGAACAAGATTGATTAGTCACCTGTTAGCAAATGAGTGAGTAATTGCAAAATGCTTAGTCAGTGCCATGCCGGGCACATCATGGGCGCTGGGAAGGTGTTTATTCCCTGCACTGACAAAAGTAACTTTTAAAGACAAAAATGGAAATAGTCCCTGACCTCAAGGAGCTTACATTTTATCGGGAGAAACAGTTACTCCACGTAGATCTATGTAAAATACATATGGGCCTAGGTAACTTCCTGGGGAGGAAGCTCAGGGTAGGTCTGCACCTGCTCCCCGCGGGGAGGCTCAGTGATTAGCCCAAGAGCACACAGCCAGCCTGGGGCAAGACCATGAAACCAGGTCTTCCTGCCTGACGGCATTTGGCTTTCTCCTGTACTATGCTATGCAGACAATAGAAACGATAGAAATAAAGTCATTTCTGTTAAGTAGGGGGATCAGAGAAGGCCTCCTGTGGGAGTTACCATTAGAGTTGGTCTCTGAAGGGAGCTAGGGATTCTAGAAGATGGACATGAAGAGGGACAGACAGCAAGGCCAGCTTGACCAGGCTGTGTGTAAAGAGGAGTTAAGTGTATGAGACGAGGGAGGGTCGGATGGAGCCATGGAGAGAAGTGCTTTAGTGTAAATGCCCTGTCTGATCCAGAGGTTAATGAGGACCTCATGGTGGAGAGCTTGGAGAGCTGGCTTTCAGGGCACCAATAGGAAGCCGCTCAATGTGTTTGAGTAGGGGGTGATGGGATTCCTAGGTTTGGAGCTGGTGGGGGTCTCCGAGGCTAGTTAATCTAACTCCCTTCTTTTATGGATGGGAGGAATGAAGTGAAGGGGCAAGTTCCCAGCAGAGATGGGAGTGCCCATTGAGAGCACAGGTGGAGAGGTCGGCCTTGGCAAAAGAGTCCCCTTTTCCTCCAGGACCTGGAGAAAAGGAAGGAAAGAGAGAATGGTGTCAGTGTAAGAAAAGACTCTCCAAAGACTCCCACGCCTCAAATATAGAGGAGAGCTGGTTGAGACAGAACAAAATTGTTTATTAAAAGGGATAGACAAGGGGGCAGCTAGGTGACGCAGTAGATAGAGCACCGACCCTGGAGTCAGGAGTACCTGAGTTCAAATCCCGCCTCAGACACTTAACACTTACTAGCTGTGTGACCCTGGGCAAGTCACTTAACCCCCATTGCCCTGCAGAAAAAAAAGGGGGGGGGGATAGACTTGTGTGTTGGAGCCTCAGTTTCAAAGGCATAATGGAGCCCACAGTCCCCTGAGGGGCAAGGGCAATTTATGCTTGAAAACCACAAAGGGGAGGGGTTATGGTAGAGAATAGACTGTCCTCTCCAAGAACAGGTGGGACACAGAAGCAGGATGTTTTGCAGCAATGGTTGACCCACAAGGCTGGTTTAAGCCTGTTTGAGGTACACAGCTCAGCAAGGTTAGCCCATGAACACTAGCAAAGGTGTCTGGGAGTGAACAAGACTTTTGGCTCATTGCAGGCTCCTGGTTGGCTCCTTTTGGCAAACAGGCTTATTACATCTGTATATACAGTAAACTCATATGTTCATCTCAGGAGTATTTTTACATTGGGTAGCAATATAGAGGGGTTATGAAGTGTGCGCTTGGGGAGAGGGGGGGAGCTTACAAAATGGCCTTAATTTTCTTAGTGTGGTGAAAACATTAGCAAACAAGATCATTTTGAAAATACTTCCACTTGTTGTTTAGTCATTTCAGACTCTTTGTGACACCCATTTGGGGCTTTCTTAGTAAAGAGACTGAAGCAGTTTGGCATTTTCTTCTCCAGTGTGTCCCTATTTTACAGATGAGGAAACTGAGGCAAAAAGTGTTAACTGACTTGCCCAGGTCACACAGCTAGTAAGCATCTGAAATTGAATTTGAACTCAGGAAGAAGAGTCTATCCATGTACCACCTAGCTGCCTGGTGTATTTGTCTTTAATGGGATCCAAACCCATATACTCTCATTCCTTTGCATGTCAGATCTTTGATTTCATCATACACGTCCTCCCTCCCTCCCTGCCCCCAATTTGTAATAGCAGTCTAGCTGGAGCCAACTTGATCATGAGTCTGCCTGATGGAGCCATTCTGGTCCTTGGAAGGGAGACAAACAGGCCATGAAGAGAATGGGGACCGCTCAATGCTCCCAAGTGAGGAAGCCCAGAAGGATTCTTGGGTAGGTTAATAGTAAGAGGAACAATAACCAGCAGTAACAATAGCATTTGAGTAGTACTTTAAGGTTTTCAAAATACTTTTATCTTTTTACAGATAAGGAAACTGAGACTAAGGTTGAGTGACTTGGCTCTGGTCACACAGCTGGGAAGTGTCTGAGGAAAGATTTGAACTCAGGTGCTCCTGAATTCAAGTCAAGCAGTCTATCTACTGTACCACCTAGCTATCCCATAATTAGATTATAAATCAATTCATAAATAACTCATAATTACTCAAAATACTTTCCTGATAACAAAGCTGGGACATAGGTGGAGAAGTAGTGTGGCCTGATGGATAGAGTGCCTGGCTTGCATGCTATGCGATCTTCTGTAGTCATTGAACCCAGCTGAGCCTCCATTTCCTTACCTGTAAAACAGCCTTGAGGCCCTTCTCCATCAAGGAGTCTACCCCTTGTGCATAGATGATACAACTTGTACTCAGGTTTCACAACTGCAGAAGTCTTCTGTTGGTGACCCAAATGGGGCTGGGGGAGCAGGTAAAACAGGAAGATGTTGACTTGTTAAAGGTGTCATCCTCTGCCTTCGGCATTCTGTGCTAAGATCTGAATGCAGAGGCACGGACATGGAGAAGAACAGTTCGACTGGACCAGAAAGTGCAGAAGAGGGACAATATGTGATGAGGCTGGAAAGATATGTTGGGTCCAGGTTGTACCAGACTCAAAAGCCACATGAAAGTTTATATTTGGTTCTGGAGGTAAAGGGGGCCCAAATAGGAGAGTGGCATGGTCAGAGCTGAGCCTAAAAGAAAATCCCTTTGGTATCTGGGGGATTGCTGGGTTTGGGGTAGGAGGGACTTGAGGCAGGGATAGCTGCTGTGGTCCAGGTAAGAGATGGTAAGGGCGGAGAAAAGGGTGTGGGGCGAGAAATGGAGTCAAGGTAGAAATGACAAGATTTATCAGTTGATTGGATGTGTAAAATGAGGAAGGGAAAGGAGGAGTTGAGGAAGAGTTGCTGAGTCTACAAACCAGAGACTGGAAGAAAGATACTGAGCTTTTGACAAGAATAGGGACTTTAAGTAGAAGAGTTAGGTTAATGATGAATTCTATTTGGGGTACGTTGAATTTGAAATGGTTATAGAACATCCAGTTTAAATTAATTAGCAGAGAAACTCATTGTGGCAATATCTACAAAGAGCAGGATGCAGAATAAACCCGCAAAAAATCATTTCTCTATAGCGATAACAAAATCCAGGAGGAAATGATAGCAAGGGCTTTGAAGTTTACTAGCGCTCTCTGTATCTCTCTTTCTCCCTCCTCTCACCCCTCCTTTGGTTGATTCTGACCGTGGGTAAACCCCTTGGCAGTAGGCACTTGCCCATTTTAGAGGTTGCGAAACTGAAGCTGAGGGAGGTTCAGTAACTTACCCAGGTCATCAGTGTAGCAAGAAGTATTGGTAACACAGGTCTTTTCTGATCTCTTCCAAGTCTTTGGTGGATTATGGGATTGTGATTTTATGAGGTAGATGAACTATAAACTGAGACCCTTTTATGTGCTATATCTTTTGCTGAGGTTGGTATCAATTGTTGTTAATCAGTTAAGCATTCGTTAAGTGCTATGTGCCAGGCTCTGTGGACATACAAAGAAAGGCAAAAGCATGCCCTCTGCCCTCCCATTCATGATGCAAAAAATGGTACATGCAAAATTCAGTGTAGATTGGAGGTAACCCCCAGGGGAGGGGTGAAAGACTGGGAAAGGCCCCTTCTAGGCAGGAGAGTTGGAGCTGTCTTAAGGCAGAGGTGAGAAGGAAGATTCTCTAGACGTGGGGGGGATCCATTGGGCCCAAGGAAGAAAAAAAACCAACCCTAAACCTTTAGCTTTCATAATTCTTTTTCCCTTGATCTTAAATAGCTGTAACAAAATAACACTTGGATCTGATTAATAATGGACAGGACTGACGTGGGGACGACCTTTATCATATTTTTAAGAAGTTAGTCTCACTCGTCACTTGGGATGACCTCAAATGACTTCACTATTCTCCTCAGAGAATTCATCAGCCAACATCCTAATAACCATAAGAGGTATTGAGAAAACCTCATGAAAAGACAAGCACAATAATACATCAAAACCTTCAAAGCTCCAGTGACTCGTGCTATGAGGGTAACATCTGTGCAAAGCCGGGCTAAAATCTAGTATGTCCGTCATAGTGCGACAGCGTCTCAGGGCTCCTTAGAGGGACTGGGCAGACTCAGATACTGGGGGCACTTTACAAACCCTGCATTCTTGCTTGAAGTCTAAACTGCACTTGGGAAAAGTTAATAACTGATCCTGGAAAATATGGAAATATATTCAGATATATGTGGGATAATAGACTTGAAATAATATGCCTGTTAACTGTTAAATCTGTCAAGGGGGTTCTTGTGTAACACTATTGCTGGGCACTTAGCAGCAGTTTGTTTCTCTCATACGATGACCATATGGTGTGAGTATATTATTAGTAGTGGTTCATAGGACTTTGATAAATATGTATTTGGAATGAAAGTGTATGGAGAAACCAGCCAAGTGGAAAGACTCATAGGAGATCTGTTAAAAAGTAGGGGGAAAGGAATGTGTGTGAGTCACACACTACAGCCTCATTGGTGACTCCTGAGTCCCCCTCATCACTTGCTGCATTTATTAGAAAGTATGGAAAGCATTGCTGAAATTATTCTGTCAGATCATTCTGACAAAATGAAAAGGTAGATTAGCCCTTTGAAGCATACTCTCCCTAAGGGCTGACCCAGCAGCTCCTTTTTGTTGTTGTTTCTTTTTTCCCCCTTTCTTTAGTATTTTATTTTCCCCAAATTACACGTAAAAACAATTTTTAACATCCGTTTTATAAACTCTGAATTCCAAATGCCCCCCTCCCCCTTTGAGAAGGCAAACAATTCGATATAGTTATACACGGGTAGTCACCAGCAGCTTCTTTTATTTATTTATTTTTTTATTTTTTAGTGAGGCATTGGGGTTAAGCGACTTGCCCAGGGTCACACAGCTAGTAAGTGTTTTTAAGTGTCTGAGGCCGGATTTGAACTCAGGTACTCCTGAATCCAGGGCCGGTGCTCTATCCACTGCGCCATCTAGCTGTGCCCAGCAGCTTCTTTTGAAGGCCCTGGAGGCCCCATATATCCAAGAACAGCAGTGAACTCTGTGCCATTGAAACCGTTTTTCCAGCATTTGTCCTTAGGCAGTAGATTTTATAAGTTTGGGTAGCAAATGTGTTTTTATGATATACATTCAGAATGTTGATTTGTTATGCTGCCAAAAGAAATCCCTTATTTGTGTAAACTTGATACAACAACCTTCTCTGACATCTGGAATATGTCTTTGAAAAGTTTTGGTTTCTGCTCTTCTCAGTAACCTGTCATTTATCAGCTATTTGGTTCTTTGTGGCAAGAGACACTTTGAATAAGTCTATGATTGGATTTGTCAAATTTAGCAAAATAGAAAATGTTTTCTGTGCTTTCTATTTTTGAATTCGAATATTCATTTGTAAGCAGAATTTGTGTTCCTTCCTTGTTTCTAAGTGCTTATTACCAAAATGAGAGATGGCAACTTTTTTCCTTTTCTTGTCGAGTAAAGATTAATAAAAATAGTTCAATATGTTTTATTTCAAATGTTTTGGAAAGCTGACCTTAACACATTAAAAAAAATTGGGGGGGGGGTGAGGCAATTTGGGGTTAAGTGACTTGCTCAGGGTCACACAGCTAGTAAGTATCAAGTGTCTGAAGCTGGTTTTGAACTCAGGTACTCCTGGCTCCAGGGCTGGTGCTCTATCCACTGTGCCACCTAGCTGCCCCTTAAAAATGTTTTTTTTTTTAAATAAAAAATCCTAAGTACAGGACAAAGCAAGGGACTCAGGTTTTGGAGTGCTTTGTTCTCTATTTTTTTTTCATTCTTTTAATTTTGCTTTATTGTTTCTTGATTTTTCATTGTCATTAGCTTCCATTTGCTCAATCCTAATTTTTTTTTTTTTTTTTTAGTGAGGCAATTGGGGTTAAGTGACTTGCCCAGGGTCACACAGCTAGTAAGTGTTAAGTGTCTGAGGCCGGATTTGAACTCAGGTACTCCTGACTCCAGGGCCGGTGCTCTATCCACTGCGCCATCTAGCTGCCCCTCAATCCTAATTTTTAAGGAGTTATTTTCTTCAGAGAGCTTTTGTACCTCCTTTTCCATTTGGCCAATTGGGCTTTTCAAACTATTGACATTTTTTTCATGATTTTCTTGCATCACTCTCATTTCTCTTTCTATTTTTTTCCTCTGCCTCTCTTACTTTATTTTCAAAGTCCTTTTTGAGCCCCTCTATGGCCTGAGACCAATTCATATTTTTCTTGGAAGCTTTGACTTTATCTTCTTCTGAGGGTATATTTTGATCTTCCTTGTCACCATAGAAACTTTCTAGGGTCAGCATTTTTTTCTGTTTGCTCATTTTCCCAGCCTATTTCTTGACTTTTAAGTCTGTTAAAGTGGGGCACTGCTTCCAGGGTAGAAAGTGCATTGTCCCAAGCTTCAGGGAGTTTGAGCAGCTGTTCTCTGGTCCTTAGTTCTTCCAAGGTGGTTTGATTTAAGGATGGGTATGTTCACCACTGTGGCTGCAAGCTCTGGTGTGCTTTTCCTCTTCCTCTGCCTGGGACCGCCACCCAAGATTAGGACCCGGATGCAAGCATGGGCAAAACAAGAGTCCCGCCTCAGTGTCAGCAAAAAGACCTCTAAAATCTCCCCCTGGCCAACCACTGTGGGCTAAGTTCCAGAAGCAGCTGCTACAGGAGCTGATTCAGAGGCTCCCAAGGCCTGGTTTGCTGGGGCTGGGGCTGGGGCTGGGGCTGTGCTGTTGAGGCCTGCACTGGGCCACACTCCATTCATGAGAGATCTTTCCTACCAACCTAATAAGTTGTCTTTGACTGGAAAATTATTTCACCCTGTCCTTTTGTGGGTTCTGCTGCTCCAGGAATTGTCTTATGGCATTATCTGAAGGTATTTGGAGGGGTCTTGGGGAGAGCTCAGGCGAGTCACTGTCTTTCCTCTGCCCTCTTGGCTCTGCCCCTCATCTTTACCTTTCAGAGGACTTCATTCTCAGACCAGACTTCAAGTAGGGGGTTTTCATTCAGTTCATTTAGTTCAAGCCACTGAAGAATGAGAAAATCCTGCAGTTTGCTTCAAATCACAATTTGTAGATAGCTTCTCCCCAGGCAGCTAGTTGGTGCAATGGATAGAATGCCAGGCATGTAGTCGGGAAGAGTCATCTTCCTGAATTCCAGTGTGGCCTCAGGCACTTACTGGCTCTATGACCCTGGGCAAGTCACTTCACCCTGTTGGCCTCAGTTTCCCCATCTGTAAAATGAGCTGGAGCAGGAAATGGCCAAGAAAACGCCAAATGGGGCCAGGAAAAGTTGGACACAACTGAACAGCCAAAGTGATGTCATCATTTCAGGAGCTGCCCTGGTTGCACTCACTTTCTCAGCCCCACTCACGGTCGAGATTTATCTGTTTCCTTGACAATCACTTTGCCTCCACTTTGTGTTGTCTTACACTAGAATGTAAACTCTTTGGGGGTAGAGACTGTCTTATTTGATTAGTTTTATATGTTCGGTGCTTAGCACAATGTAATAAATGCTTTATCTTCTGGTGCTAAATAATTTTTAACTAAGCTAATTAAAACTCTGAAAATATCCTTTTGCCCCCTTTCCACTCAATGAAATAGAGCTACTGTTGACCAAAGTAAATTAGAGTTGAAATATTTCAATGGAAGTGCCAGATTTTGTTGTAATTTTAAGTACTTCAGTTTGTTATACTTAATTTTTCTAATAACTAATGTTTAAAAATGGTATTTCAAAATATGAATAATTTGTACCTTTCCCTTGAAACCATTCAAAGCTTCAGCACTTTACAGTGTATTGTATTCTATACGGTTAGAAAGAAAATCAGATCAAGTAGTCTTGAGGTGAGTGTGATTTTTTTTTTTTACATATATATAAATTTTATTACTTACTTTTAAGGAAATTACATGATTGAAGAGCTGAATGCAGAAAAAAAGGGATGTTTAGTTGTTTTCTAAAATAATTTTCCATAAAAACATTCAAGGGATTTTAAAATGGTGATATATTGGAAATAATTTTAAACAACTGACAAGTATCTATTAAACACTTAAAATGGTGTTGGGCACCGGGCTAAGCACTGAGGATACAAATAAAAGGCCAAAAAAAAAAAAATAGACCTGCCTTCAAGGAGCTTACACTCTAGTGGGAGAAATAGCATTTTTGTAAAATAGGTGTGTTGTGGTTCAATAATAGGAAACATACATAAAGCAACATGTATGTAAACAGGTGTATTGTTGTTTTGTTGAGTCCAACTATATGATACTGGAGTTGATTTGCATTTCCTTCTCCAATGTGTCCCCATTTTACAGTGAAATAGGGGTTAAATGAGTTGCCCAGAGTCATATAGCTAAGTAAATGTCTGAGCACAGATTTGAACTCAGATCTTCCTGACTCCAGGCCTAGTGCTCTATCCACTGCACCACTCAGCTGCCTCAAATAGGTATTGTGATGAAATAATGGGATTTTAGCAGATACTCAAAGACCCACCTGTAGATTAATCTATACTGATTGAATCAAGTGAGAGTAATTGACAGCTGATTAAGCCTACTTCAAGTTAATTGGATTGTAATCACACCTGGCTAGCCCTTAAGAAGGTATTGTTCTCAGAAACTAGACTGTGAACTCAACTTGAGAACACCTTCAAAACCAATGGATTTGGATGACGCCAACCAATCACCTTGAAGCAGGGTGTAAGGACCGCCTCTGTTCCAGACGTATAAAAAAGCTTCCACAAACAGCTTGAGAAAAGGGTGTTCCTGATTAAAGCAGGCTCGTGGAGGAGAACTTCAGGAAGAACCCAACCAGGCTGGAACTCTAGGCTAGACTGGAGCTGAAGCTTCTGATTTAAGGTGACCACAATTTAGATTTTAAACATCACAGTATATACAAGATATTTAAAGAATAGATTTTTTTTTTTTGGTTTTTCAAAAACTTGTTGCTCAAAATCGAAACTGAATAACCATACATATGCATGGGTATGTTCTCTTTGCTAACTGTTTGCTAGGAACAGTTGCTGCCATCGATTTATTCATTATTGAGATATTTATTTAGCAGGTTGTTAGAAACCTCACTCTTAGATGAGCTTCAATGCCATTGGGCAAACTGTATTTTTGCTTGAACAATAAGATATTTATCAGATATAGTCATATGCTGTCATTGTTTCTGTTTCTTCTTTGTAAAGAAACAAGTATTGATGTTTCCTTAATTTTGGGGGGAGGGAGCAGGGCAATGAGGGTTAAGTGACTTGCCCAGGGTCACACAGCTAGTAAGTGTCAAGTGTCTGAGGCCAGATTTGAACTCAGGTCCTCCTGAATCCAGGGCCAGTGCTTTATCTACTGCGCCACCTAGCTGCCCCTGATATTTCCTTAATTTGTAAGAACCTTTTGTAATTCTCAAGAAGAGTAATTTTAAAAATGCTTAACAGAAAATGTGTCTGGAAGTACCCTTGAGCAAACAGAGAGGGCTGTTTGTGTGTCATCTGTCAGTGTTCTCTCCCTTTCCTATTCTTGGAGCACTTTGACCTCTCATTGGCCCTTTTCACCCCCTACCTTGTATCATACTTATTGGGACACATCTCCTCCCTTTCCCCCCTCCCCAATAGAATGTCAGCTCCCTAAGAACAGGCCTGCTTTTCATTTGTCTTTATGTCCTCATGGGGCAGGGGCAGGTTTTATTTGTGTGTCCTCAGTGGTGGTCTCAATGGTTTACACATACCTGTTCTATCTGTGATCTCATCATTGTGGGTCTCTTTTAAACATCTGTCCCCCGGCTGCTGCTCTCACCTAAGTCTTTCCCTCATGCCTGAGGATACCAAGGGAGCACACAGTTTGCCCTTCTCCCTCACCCTTTTTAAATTAAAAAAATTTTTTTTTAGTGAGGCAGTTGGGGTTAAGTGACTTGCCCAGGGTCACACAGCTAGTAAGTGTTAGCGTCTGAGGCTGGATTTGAATTCAGGTCCTCCTGACTCCAGGGCCGGTGCTCTATCCACTGCGCCACCTAGCTGCCCCCTTCTCCCTCACTCTTGCCATATTTTTCACTTATGGGTTTATTTGGGTTTTTTTTACATCTTTTAATCTTGTCCTCTTTCCTAATTCATTATTTGTAATGTGTTACGGTATGTTCATTCTCAGCACGTACCTCTCCATCCTCCATTTTCTATTCTTCTGAAGCATTGTTCGATGATTGAACCATATAGTTCCAGTTGAATGTTGCTGTTGAAAAGACAGACCTTTCCTTGGGTCAGTAAAAGAATTTTGCAGTTTTCCAAAGATAATTCAGCCTTCTTTTCTCTCCCTGTTTAGTTCTGAGCACAATTTATTTTCCATTTGTAGTGTCTATCCAAGACATATCTTCTGATGGATGAATTTTATAGGTTTTCCCATCTAATAGCATATCATAGTCTGGATAATAGGCATTTTTCATCTCCCTTGTTTTTCTTGTGTGGTTGGTCAGGCTAGGTTCTTTCAAATGGTCATACATATCACCCAGAAGACTCCCAATTGCTCTGAAGCTCAATGTAACCAGCTAAGTACCATCTACAAACAGCGCTATCTTGAGGACATCACCATCTATATGAAATTCCTCTTCAACCTGGGACTCTGTTGCATTTTAGTCATTGATAAGTGGCCAACAGAATCTTCAGACGAGTTCGTCCCTAGAGTTATAGTCTTCTGGGAATCATATCTCAGTTTGAGGGATGTCTGGGAAACACCTTGTTGGTATTTTGCTCTGTAGAATCATGTGCCCTTTACTCTAACATCTTTTTATGGTAGCTAGGCAAACATAGGCAGCAAGGTGGCACAGTGGATAGAGTTTGGGGCCTGAGTTCAGATCCTGCCTCAGACACTTACTGCCTTTGTAACCCTGGGCAAGTCACTTAAATCCTCTTTGCCTCAGTGTCCTCATCTGTTTAAAAAAAAAAATGAGCAAGAGAAGGAAATGGCAACCATTCAGTATCTTTGATGAGAAAACCCCAAATGAGGTCACCGAGAGTTGTTAACAACCCAGCAACAACAATTACAACTTTACAACTATAAAAAAGAATGAAGAGATTTATACAACCTGAGGCAGGGGGAATAGGGAAAGCTGAGAAAACAGCAAACAAAATTACTGCAACAACATAAATGGAAAGAAGACAAAGCAATGCAGTCAGTGACAAAGAATAAGCCTGGCCCTGCTTCTTCCCCCTCCCCTGCCCCACTTGAGTCACAGCTGTTGTATTAAAGAAGAATTTGTTACAGAATGGCTCCCTGGGGAGGGGGGGAAGGATTCTGGGAGAAATTTTGGTGATATTTTTAAAAGATGTAAAAATGTTCTTAAAATTACTCAAGAACTATCATTCTCTAAAATTTCAATTTTGCTCTGTGTGATGTTATTTGGAGCTTGCATATCTAGCACTTTTGGGTTCTTTTCTCAGAGTATTCATGATAAAAGGAGTTGAAGCGTCTGTGTGGTCTGTAAGTTTTGGGCTTCTCTCATTCCTTTCTCCTGAATCATGTTTTCCAATTTTTTTTTTATTGTTTTTGTCTAATGTTGCATTGAAGTAATTGAGAATCAAAGTTTACTTTGATTTAATGTGATGGGTCTTATTGAGTTCTTCATAGAATTTCTCTACCTTTTTATCCTCTACAGGAGGTGTTGGTGTATATGTATTTCATGGTGGGGTTTTCCCTTCACAAATACTTACCATGATCATTGAAGCTGAGAATGGCCAAATACCTATGAAATAATTTGTTGTTTTATTTTCCTTTCCAAAAAGAGCCCATGAACACTCCTTCCATTTAACTGTGTCTTCCTTCTGTCTTCTCATTTTATTTCTAGCAAGAATGTCATGCTTGCTAGTCCTCGGTACTGTGTTTACTCCTTGGTTGCTGAATAAAGATCTCACATTTAAATAGTAACCAACCACAATTCCAGACATGAATCATGGTTGTCCATAGAGAGGTGATGGATTCAGTACAAATTGAGGCTTTTTTTTTTTTTTTTGGACAGGGTCAGTGCAGGAATTTGTTTTGCTTGACATGTTTGTAAGAGGGAAAAAATGCCAGTAGTTAAAAGTTTGGGGATGATCTAAAAGCTGGTATTCAGTACACTCTGCCACTGTCATTGCCACAATGGTTGGCAACTCCATAGGACTGAGGGTGATTTTGTATTTTTTGTTCAATGCATTGTTGTAGGAGAAGAATTCTTAACCGAGGGGTATTCCTAGCTTCCGAGCTTTGTGATACCATGAGCTATGGTTCCTCTGCCCCGATTAAAGACCTTATTTTCTCCTAAAAAAAAAAACAAAAAAGAATTCTTGACCGAGTGGCCAGCCAGCTGGTGCTACACTGTCTATACCTACCTGGGCTGGTGAGCAAATCACTAAGCATTTATTCCATAACCTACCATGCGCTTGGGCTCTCTTTTCTTAGTACTGGGGCTGCCAACCTAAAAGCAGGATGGTCCCTTTTCTTGTGAGCCTTGTTCTGCTGTGGAGAGACATGTTGACAGATGCCCCAATGCACAGTAATTGGGTTTGGAGGGGGGGGCCCTCATGACCCAAGGTGATTCTGGAAAGGTCTCTGGGAGGAGGTGGTACTTGGGGAAGGGGCTTGGATTTCCAAGAGGCAGAGGTGGGGAGAGAGAACATCCCAGGCATGGGAGATAGTCTGTGCAAATACAGAGGAGCAGGAGATTTGGAATATGGTGCATAGGGAACAGCCATTAGGCCAGATAGTTTAGAAAATAGGATGTGTAAGGGTAAAAACTTGATTAATCAACCTGGAAAAGTGAGCTGTTCCCTGATCAGGAAGGGCCTTTTCCAGCAGAGGGGGTTGGTCTTTATTCCCTCCTAGGGATAGGGGGAGGCTTTGCCGCTTCTAAGGCAGGAAAATGACACAGTTAGTCCTGGGCTTTAGCAGTGGTCCTTTGGTAGCTGGGGGAAGCCTAACACTGGACAGGGGAGTGACCACTTGGTAAGCTATTGGTCTTGGCTAGAAGCTGGAGGGCCAACTGGCTCCCTGAAAGCTGGGAATGGTGTTTATATTTTTTTAATACAAAAACTTTATTTAAAAATGGAAAAAACCCTCTTTAGCTGGGGTTGCAGTCTTACCAACGCCTGGGCTAGTCCATTCGGGAGGCAGCAAGAGCCTGCTGTGGTGTGGTTGTGGTATAAGTAGAGAAAAGAGCATGCATCCCAGGGATTGTGGAGATGGAATCAGCAAGGCCCAGCAATTGAGAAGACCAAATGGAATAGTGGGATTGGGGGGGAGGGGTGCAGAGGAAGAAGGTGACAAAGGTGACTCCAAGGAAGTCATGGTGTCCTCAACAGGAGTCAGGGCATTGGGAAGAGAGGCAAGTTGGAGCAAGTTGAGTTTGTAATGCTTCTGGGACATCGGAGTGGAAAAGCCAAGCAGGCCCATGGAGATAGAGAGCCCAGATCCCTGAAAGGGGGTTGGGAGAACCTTGAGAAGCAGGGTTGGAAAACCCAGGAAGGAGGAGGAGGGGCGGTCAGCAAGGGGTGAGGCGTCCGGAGTCAGTGGAGGTTGGTGGCCTTGGCCAGGACAGTTTCTCAAGGGGCTGAGAAGTGAGTGGGAGCCAAGCATGTTCCTTAAGATAGAAAAAGTCCCATTACACCAAAATGTATGTAGAAACACATAATTGGAAACAAAGTAGACGCCAATCATTTGGGGAATGTAGAAATGAATCGTGGGACAGGGATATAATGGAATGTTATTTCACTGTAAGAAATCAACTCTGAGGACTACATAGAACCAGGGCAAGACTTGTAGGTGATGTGAGCAGACCCATGAGCACAGTGTACACAGTGAGTGCAGAAATGGAAAGAACAGCCCTCTACCAGCACATATCTGGCCCTAAAGAAGGCAGAAGAAATGGGCATCATGCCAAGCAGGCCCTGTCAGACTCAGCTGGTGGGCTGCTTAGCTTCCAGGAGCTGATTTCCCCCCCTTTTTCTTTGTTACAAGGGATGGATTCCTAGGGAGGGAGGGAAGAATACTTAGAAATGGAAGAAATGTTAATTTAGTACATTTAGAAATGTAAAAACCAATAAACCTAGGGGCAGCCAGGTGGCACAGTGGCTAAAGCACTGGCCCTGGATTCAGGAGGACCTGAGTTCAAATCCGGCCTCAGACACTTGACACTTACTAGCTGTGTGACCCTGGGCAAGTCACCTAACCCTCATTGCCCCACCAAAAAAAATAAATATGAACTAAATCCTGCCCTTATCCTTGGGAGTGGAAGGAGGGGAGAATGGGAAGGGGGGTAGGTTGGGGTGGGGGAGCCTGTAGAAGGGGAAATGTGAGAAACTGCACTACCATGAATGCAGACAACTTTTCTGGGACTTTGGTTGTGAAAGGGATGAGGGTTCAGCATGTGGGTCAATGCAAACTTGGAGGAAAGTCTCTAGTGGAGTCCCCCAGGTCTCTCTTTGCCCTGGGTAATAGCTGACGTTTTAGCAACTAGGGAAGGTTTTTTAAGGATGGGGAATGTTTGTAGGCTGCACGAAAGGAGCCAGTCCTAGGCAGAGACTGTTTCTAAGACCATTCTTGAAGCCCTTCCAGCATGGTAAAAGCTGCCAGAACTTGTACCCTCTTGGCAGGCTTTCCTTTACACCATGGTGAGGTTTGTGGTTTTCATATAGATCCGCATTTGATAAATGTTGATTGAATTTTAACTTGACCTGAGATCATCTACTCTGATCTATACCAGAATTGTAGTCCCTTCACCCAAATATGTATGTTCTTAAAAGCAATAAGGGCTTCTTGATTTATGAAAGTGAGTGATAATTAGATTTATAGCTCCTCTTAATGCATTGGAAATGTTATACTATATCCCAAATCTTCATTACATAGCCTTGATTTGTCTCAACAAATAAAATTGTTTTTAATTTTGTTTAAGATTTCCAGTGTGGGGGCGGCTAGGTGGCGCAGTGGATAGAGCACCGGCCCTGGAGTCAGGAGGACCTGAGTTCAAATCTGGCCTCAGACACTTAACACTTACTAGCTGTGTGACCCTAGGCAAGTCACTTAACCCCAATTGCCTCACCAAAAACAAAACGAAACAAAACAAAAAGATTTACAGTGTAAAATTTGCATTTGAGCTAATGATGTGGGAGTAGTTAAAAATGAAAAGGAGAAAAGAAAATCTTATTTCCTTTGTTGCCTTTTTCTGGCCATTTGCCGGATTTTGGGCTAAATTCAAAGCTATCCTTGAAGGTGTATTGTTCAAACAGGAGTGTAGATCAGAAAGAGCAAAGATAATGAAAGACAGGTGTATCATAATGACTTAAGTTAACGGATTAATAGAACCTGATGCCTGAGTCCATGGAATTGATCATTTAATTTCTCTTCCAGGCGTCAGTGTCTTCCTGACGGAAGTTCCCTTTTATCCACTATGGAGATGGAACAAGAAAAAATCAGTCTGAGCAAAGAGTTGAATCCAGATTCAGCCTCTTTCCGCTGTTCAGCATGTCACGGAGATGAAGATTGGAGCTATGGGAATCCCATCCGAGGTCGTGCCAAGTCTCGGAGTTTGTCTGCCTCACCCGCCTTGGGGAGCACGAAAGAATTCAGGTAAAGTGCCCGTCCGAGAAGAGAGCCAGCTCTTCATCTGCCTAGGAGTTTTGCATCGTCTGGCTGGTGGGACCAGAACAAATTGCTGAGTTTGGGCATTCTAAGAGAATTGGCTCAATGAGACATATGCAGGCCTAGGGACTTAGCCTTTGCAATGTCTCAAAACTGGTGAATATGAGTGGTAGCATCTCACAGAGGTCCTGTCACATGGGACATTTGCAGTCCCCTCTGGTTCATCAGTAAACAACAGCATGTGAATTCTCTGGGATATCTGAGGATTGGGGTCAGGGTGCCTCATGGGAATGGGTGTGCATTGATGTGTGACAATCCCAACTTTGCAAACTGTGTACAATGACAACTTTATTGTGGACTTCCTCTTCCCTGCTGTTTCACAGCCGTAAGCTACTCCCTAGCTATAATGCAGATTAATTTTTTTTTTTGGTGAGGCAGTTGGGGTTAAGTGACTTGCCCAGGGTCACACAGCTAGTAAGTGTTAAGTGTCTGAGGCCAGATTTGAACTCAGATCCTCCTGAATCCAGGGCCAGTGCTCTATCCACCACGCCACCTAGCTGCCCCAAATGCAGATTAATTTTAATATTAACTTAAGCAAAATATTTAGGATAACTTCCTGTAAGAAATTGCTTCCCCTTTGGAAAATGTCACTTGGATTATTCCTTATTTGTGTCAGCCATGCCACTGTACTTCAATTAATGTGGATAATTGGCATTTGACCATAGAAATTAAATTCTAGTATTATGCATAAAACCATAATAACTGTGTTTAACATAATGTTTGTTCATTTATTTTGTATCTAATATGGTGGCTTTTTCTCTCTTGGGTTAAATACTCTAAAATTTTTTGGGAAAAGTTGAAGATCATTCAGTTTAAAACATGACATGCTAACCTTTCTTTACTAACTATAACCCAGGAGTTTTAAAACTTGATTCTTGTCCCCCACTGGTCATTACACAAATCAGTGAACTCTAGTTCCAATTAGAACTACAATGCGGGGGGGCAGCTAGGTGGCACAGTGGATAAAGCACTAGCCCTGGATTCAGGAGTACCTGAGTTCAAATCCGGCCTCAGACACTTGACACTTACTAGCTGTGTGACCCTGGGCAAGTCACTTAACCCCCATTGCCCCGCAAAAAAAAAAAAAAAAGAACTACAATGGGGCAGCTAGGTGGCTCAGTGGATAAAGCACAGGCCCTGGATTGAGGAGGCCCTGAATTCAAATTTGGCCTCAAGATACTTGACATACTAGCTGTGTGACCCTGGGCAAGTCACTTAACCCTCGTTGTCTTGGCAAAAAAAAAAAAATACAGTGGAAAGTGTTAGATGTTAAAGCTGTGGAGTTTTCTGGGGCTGGCTAAGGGTAACAAAAGGCTGAGGTGACCCGTCCAGGACAGATGTGCCCCAAATGAGGTGAGAGTGTGTGTTTGTCCAGAAGCCCTTGGCTGCCAAGCTCCAGGCCCCGTTCTGTCACAGACTGGCCTCACCTTCCTTGAGTTCTGCGGGCCAGCTGATACTGCAAGGTCTGATGCTTTCTGCAGGGACACAGATTGTAGCCCATTCATCACTGCCCATCTTGTGGAGTCTCCTCCATGTCTTTCCATAAGTTTATTATGGGCAGTCCACCCGAGGTGTCCCTTTCCTAGAAGTGCCACAGGCAACAGGAGAGCAAGTGGCTGTCTGGAGGGTGAATGTTGATGTTAAAGAACTAAGCCTTTAGGGGCAGCTAGATGGCACAGTGGATAGAGCACCGGCCCTGGAGTCAGGAGTACCTGAGTTCAAATCCGGCCTCAGACACTTAACACTTATTAGCTGTGTGACCCTAGGCAAGTCACTTAACCCCAATTGCCTCACTAAAAAAAAAAAAAAAAAAAAAAAAAAGAACTAAGCCTTTGTTTCAGGAAGAAGCCCAAGGCCACTCAAAGGACTTAGTAGCTTTCTGCTATTCAGTTCTAGGCCCAAACCTTTGTCCATTTCAGATGCCTGAGGTATCCACATAAGTGTATATTAGCACAGCTAAATCGTGATTAGTGTGAAGAATGAATCCACTTCATTGGACCATAATTGGTTCCAGCCCAATGGAAATGTAGAGTGTGAGTTTGAATAATGTGACCACTGGAGGGGATTCATCCTTCTCACCAATTAGGACCAGGCTCTAGTTTATATACGACTTGAAGATTTGCAGAGAACTTTTCTTATACCAGCTCTGTAAGGTAGATAATATTACTCCCATTTTATAGTTAATGAAACTGAGACTGAGGTAAGTGATGAACTTGTCCAGGATTACACAGGTAGTATTGGAGCTAGGAAACATACCCAGGTCCCCAACTCTGATATTTTTTATACACGCATATGTACAGACACACACAGACACACAGACACACACACACACAATGTGTGTGCGTGTGCACTTTTTAAAAAAATAGATATGTTAGAGGATTAAATACTTGCATGAGTCACAGCAGTCTATAACACTGAGCTATTATTATACTTATTTTCACAGGTAATATTTATATATAAAAATGTAGGCCATAACATGGAAGATGCCCTGCTAAATGCAAGCTAGCGGTTTGGGCTGATTTCTTAGCATAAATGCCGTCTTCCCCAGTGAGTGAGCAGGAGAGAGCCAGCAGATTGGTGATCGGCTCTCTTCAGGGTGGGGAGTTAGTCACATTTTTCAGATGAAAAGTTAAATTTTTTTCTTTAGAAAAGGATAAAATAAAACCTAAAGAAGTGTAAAAGTAATTATGTGAAATTTGTATATTTTCACATAATTCCCTGGGAGAGAATTGTACCCAGAAAGGAATAATTCGATTTTTTTCTCCTTGGCCAGAATATTTCAATAATTTCATAATGATGCTCTACACTTTACTTTGTGACAGTATTTTAGTATGTGAAAGGATCTATAAAATCATTCAGTTATTTCAGTGATTCATAAGTGCCCCAATTATCTCGTTTAAGAATTCTATTTCCTGGGAACAGCTAGGTGGCACAGTGGATAAAACACTGGCCCTGGATTCAGGAGGACCTGAGTTCACATCTGGATTCAGACACTTGATACTAGCTGTATGACCCTGGGCAAGTCACTTAACCCTCATTGCCCCACAAAAATAAAAAAGAAAAAGAACATAACCGAATAGAAACTTTGCAAAACAAATACAACAGTGGAATGGAACCTAGAAATGTAATTTGGGGCAGCTAGGTGGTGCAGTGGATAGAGCACCGGCCCTGGATTCAGGAGCACCTGAGTTCAAATTCGGCCTCAAACACTTAACACTTAACTAGCTGTGTGACCCTGGACAAGTCACTTAACCCCAATTGCCTCAGAAATAAAATAAAATAAAACAAGAATTCTATTTCCTATTGAGAACTATGCTAAAATTGATGATAAAGCCACCCAGATTTCAGAAAAACCTGGAAAGAATGAAGTGAACTGATGCTGAGTGAACTGAGCAGAACCAGGAGAACATTGTACACAGTAACAGCAACATTGTGTGATGATCAACCATGATAGACTTAGCTCTTCTCAGCTATAATACAATGATCTAAGACAATTCCAAAAGACTTATGATGGAAAATGTTCTTCACATCTAGAAAAAGAACTGGATTCTGAATTCAGATTGAACCATACTATTCTTACTTTTTGTTTTTTCTTTTCCTTTCTTGAGATTTTTAAAAACTCTTTTGTTTTGATTCTTCTTTCACAACATGACTGATGTGGAAATATGTTTAATGTGATTGTACATCTATAACCTGTACTAAATTGCTTGCTGTCTTAGGGAGGGGGGAGGCGGGGAGAAAAATTTGGAACTCAAAATCTTATAAAAATGAATGTTGAAAACTACCTTTACATGTAAGTGGGGGAAAATAGTATTAAAGTGGGGAAGAAAGTCACCATGCTCTTACCCTAGGTATATTGAGGGAAAGCATGTGAATCTTTAATTTGCAAGACAGCCAAATTCCTAGAGTTTTTTATATAAAATTTTCTTTTACCAATTACAAAAATATGTATTTTTATCCTACCTGATCCCATACACTTGCTTCTGTTACTTTTTTTCCCAAGAGGCAAGTAGCATATTTCATCAGGAAGGGCTCCTGGACTTCCAGTGGCATCCGTAGCTCATCTGGGACCAGCCGAAGAGAAGAGAGGGCTTTGTGTCATGGATGAGACAGAGGTCACCACCAGTGTCTCTACTTGCTTTGAGTTAACACAAGCATAACGGGGTTAGAGCTCCTCCCATGTCCTCAGACTTGAGGCTTTCTGCCCATCTTCCTTTTTGAATTATAAAATGCAGGGCCTGTGGTGCAGGTCGGGTGGGTATTCTCTAGGGTAGCCACTGGCTTGCTTGTCTTGGTTTTCTTGGACATCACAAGCTCTGTAAGTGACATTTTCAGGGTAGCAGCTCGTTGGGAATGACAGCGCAGGGGGCCCAAACCTAGGACATTGAACACTGCGGGATCCCTGTCTCCATGGACAGTGCACTGTAGTTCAGATGGAATTTTGAATTTTCACAAACAGTTTGTATTGGTTTCATTTTCCTTTTGACATTACCTATGTTTTCCACTATCTCCATCCTCTCCCCATTCCTTATAATAAAGAATAAAACTTCCACAAGACTGACATATCAGAAAAGTCCTTTATGCTTTATGCCACACCAGTGGTCCCTCACCTCTGCAAAGAAACAGGGGAGAGTGTCTTCTCCTTACTCTTCTTTCAGGTCTGTTGTATTGTTCTTCCCATTGACTTTGATGTAGACTTGTTGTATATTGTTTTGGCTGGTTCCCCTTACTTAATTTTGCATCAGAAGTCTTTCCATGCATGCGTACCACTCTTCTAGCACAGTAATAGCCCATTACTTTTCACATGCCACAGTTTAAGAAATTACCCATTTGATGTGTGGCCACTTGGTTTCCACTTCTTTGCTACCACACAAAAAAATGCTGCTGTAAATATTTTGTGAAAGAGCCTTTCTTTTATCACACACCTCCTTGCAATACATGCCTAGTACCGGGATGGGTCTCTGGGTCAAAGTGTTTGGGTATTTTAGTCTCTTTTTGCATCTTTTTAAAGTTAGTGCGATTTCTTATTTTTTTCCCAAACAGCTTTTTCTTCAAATCTTTATTTTAAGGTAATAATCAGAAATGTTGTCTTTTCTTCTTCCCTTCCCCCCCAAAAGGAGGACCCGTTCTTTGCATGGGCCATGCCCAGTGACCACTTTTGGACCAAAGGCTTGTATGCTGCAGAACCCCAAGACTATCATGTGAGTTGCCTTTCTTCTCTTTTTGCTTGAGAGTAAAGATTTGGGGTTCAGCTTTTTTATGTTGAAAATTTAATATGTATTCAGTAAATCTTTGTTGTTGTTGTTGTTGGGGTTTTTGGGGGTTTTTTGTTTTTGTGGGATTTTTTGTGAGGCAATTGGGGTTAAGTGACTTGCCCAGGGTCACACAGCTAGTAAGTGTTAAGTGTCTGAAGTCGGATTTGAACTCAGGTCCTCCTGACTCCAGGGCCAGTGCTCTATCCACTGCGCCACCTAGCTGCCCCCATATTCAATAAATCTTAGTCATCAGTGTGCAAAAGGTTAGGTTAAGGAAATTAGACCCTAGTAGGGGATTAAGATATACACAGATAAGTACCAGATAAATGAAAAGGTGAAATGTAAAGACCTTACCAGATGGATTTTTGAGAGAAATCTGTTCTCACTGGGGAGGGAGAGCCAGGATCCTGTGAGGATTGAGATTCCTGTAACTGGAAATAGGGGCAGCTCGGTGGCACAGTGGATAGAGTACTGACTGTGGAGTCAGGAGGATGGGAATTCAAATCTGGCCTTGGACACTAGCTGTATGACCTTGGGCAAGTCACTTAACCCTGATTGCCTCAAACATCCAGGGCCATCTCCAGTTGTCCTGATGTATATTTCGCCACTGGACACAGATGGCTCTGGAGGAGAGAGTGAGGTTGGGGTCCTTGCACAGCCCTGCCTCACTTCAATCCAATTCAGTGCAATGTCATGGTCCTCTTCAAGAACAAAAGACAAAACCTGGAGATGGAGGGAGGGGAGATCATAGCAGGCATGTGGAGAACAACCTCTAACTGGAGATTAGTCCAGTTTGCCTGGAGCCAAAGAAAGGTTGGAATCAGACCTGGTTGAGGGCTTTGAATGCTAAACTAAGGAATTCCCATTTTATTTGGTAGATAATGAGGTTTTGGGAGAGGGAGTGATGGGATCAGATCTCTATCTTGATAATACTGTAAAGAATAGATTGGGAAAAAAGGAAAAAAATACATTAAAAAAAAAAAAAGAATAGGGGCAGCTAGGTAGCACAGTGGATAGAGCACCGGCCCTGGATTCAGGCGGACCTGAGTTCAAATCCGGCCTCAGACACTTGACACTAGCTGTGTGACCCTGGGCATGTCACTTAACCCCAATTGCCTCACAAAAACAAAACAAAACAAAACAAACAAAAAAAAGAATAGATTGGAGAGGAAGAGGGCCTGAAGACTGAGCCCATTAAGATAGTCCAAGTGAAACACTAATGCATTGTTGGTGGAGCTGTGAGCTGATCCAACCATTCTGGAGAGCAATTTGGAATTATGCCCAAAGGGCGATAAAGCTGTGCATACCCTTTGACCCAGCAATCCCACTTTTAGATCTTTTGCCCAAAGAAATCATGGAAGGGGGAAAGGGACCCACATGTACAAAAATATTTATAGCTGTTCTTTATGTGGTAGCAAGGAATTGGAAGTTGAGGGGGTGCCCATCAATTGGGGAATGGCTGGACAAGTTGTGGTATATGAATACAATGGAATACTATTGTGCTGTAAGAAATGTTGAGCAGGAAGAGTTCAGAGAAACCTGGAGGGTCTTACGTGAGCTGATGATGAGTGAGATGAGCAGAACCAGAAGAACATTGTACACAGTATCATCAACATTGAGTGTTGACCTACTGTGATGGACTATATTCTTCTCACCAATGCAATGGTACAGAAGAGTTCCAGGGAACTCATGATAGAAGAGGATCTCCAAATGCAGGAAAAAAAAAAAAAGAAAGAACTGTGGAGTATAGATGCTGATTGAACCATATTATTTCTTTTGTTTTGGGTGCTGTTTTTTTTTCTATTTTGAGGTTTTGCATCACTGCTCTGATTCTTTCTCTTGTAACAGGATTAATGCAGAAATAGGATTAATGTTATTATGTGTATATATATGTGTGTGTGTATATATATATGTATATTTATAGAGATATATAGATATAACCTATATCAGATTACCTGCTGTCTAGGGGAGGGGGGAGGGAGGGGGGGAGGGAGAAAAATCTGAAATTGTAAAGCTTGTATAAACAAAAGTTGAGAACTAAAAAAAAAAAAAAAAGATAGTCCAAGTGAGGGGGCAGCTAGGTGGTGCAGTGGATAGAGCATCAGCCCTGGAGTCAGGAGGACCTGAGTTCAAATCCGGCCTCAGACACCTAACACTTACTGGCTGTGTGACCCTGGGCAAGTCACTTAACCCCAATTGCCTCACCAAAAAAAAAAAAAAAAGAAAGAAATAGTCCAGGTGAGCTGTTCTGGACTGAAGGAGGGTGGCAACAGTGGCAATGGAAGGTGGGGAAGTATATGATAGAGGCAGCTCGGACAGGAGGCGTCCTGCCTGGCGGGCTAGGAGAGCTGTGGGAGTATCAGCAGAGACAGTGAGTAGAGTCAGACGGGCTTCAGAGGAAGGAGGAGGAGGTCAGGCACCTGTCATTCACAGGACGATTTCCAGTAGGCATTCAGAAATGGGGGCCAGGGCTGGTGGCACTGAGCTGATCATTGAGGACATAGCATAGGCCGAGCTGAGAAGAGGCCTCCCAGGCCACCCAGGTTTCAGGATGAGGAGGAGCTGTCAGACAGGTGGGAGATGGACCATGGAGAGAGCAGGGTCTCTTCAGCCAGAGGAGAAAGGAAGGAAGGAGGCTGTCTCAAGGCGGGGGGGGGGGGTTGCTTGTGTGAGATGCTGCGGAAAAGTCTAGTGCTCCCATCTCAGCCCTGTTCATTAAAGCCTGTCTTCCCAAACTCTACCGAGAGCCCGAGGGAGTAGGAAATGGCACTGGAATGGAGAGCAAGGACACATGCTGGAGATGGGCAGTGAGGGGTCTGCCCTGTATCTATGTTGGTGCCTTTGGGGTGGGGCGGGCTGGGGAGATTCAAATGGTTCAACCAGTGCCATGGTGGGGTGCGACAAAGCCCCCTAGTGTCTGATTCGTGTCTTACCT
Source organism: Dromiciops gliroides (assembly GCF_019393635.1). Lineage (NCBI taxonomy): Eukaryota > Metazoa > Chordata > Mammalia > Microbiotheria > Microbiotheriidae > Dromiciops > Dromiciops gliroides. The sequence goes on from NC_057863.1 coordinate 639,253,569, forward strand.
TGGGATGTTTGTTTCAGAGGAAGTGAGCTAGATTGTGATCTTGGGTCTAGTGACTGGAGTGACATAATCAGGAGAGAAAAACAGGTCTTCTTGGTGAGGATTAAAATGATACCTTCAGTAGCATCCCTTCTGTGGAGGTGGGACCTAGCTCTGGTATTAAGGCGGGCCTGCAGTCTCCAGATCTCTCATCCTGCTTCTAAGGTTTCAGAAACAAGAGGGTAGGAAGGCAGCTACAGAGCGCTTGGTAGTTTGCCCATACTCAGTGTATACAGCAATACAGTTGTTTAAGTTGTTAATAGTTCTTTTTTTAAGCATCCTCCCCCTTCTCTTGGAAGATAATTCTGCAACATTGTTGCCTTTGTAACTTTCCAAGAAGACTGAGAATACTTCCTCTTTTAAAGGAGAATATCAAATAACTGAGGAGAGTGTAACAGTGTGGGAGGAATTGTGATGGTTGTTGACATGTCCGAATCAAAAAAGAATGGCTTTGGAGGCAGCTAGGTGGTGCAGTGGATAAAGCACTGGCCTTGGATTCAGGAGAACCTGAGTTGAAATTCGGGCTCAGACACTTGACACTTACTAGCTGTGTGACCCTAGACAAGTCACTAAACCCTCATTGCTCTCCCCCCCCCCAACCCTCCACCCCCCACCCAAAAAGAATCCCTCTTTCAAGGACAGCTGGGTGGCTTAGTGGGTAGAGCACTGGGCCTGGAGTCAGGAGGACCTGAGTTCAAATTCAGTCTCAGACATTCAGTGGCTATGTGACCCCGGGCAAGTCACTTAATCCTATTTGCCTCAGTTTCCTCCTCTGTAAAATGAGCTGGAGAGGGAAATGGCCGACCACTCCAGTGTCTCTGCCCAGAAAACCCATGACTGCACAACAGCAGCAGTGGCTCTTTTCATTTCAGGTTTTCCTTACATAGAAGGAGACTGACTTCTATCATCACCACGATTAATTGTTAACTAACCCCTGTGAAGATGGCCTTTTACCTTCTTAACCATTTGTGTTGAGCAATCCCTGGAACAGAGGCTTTCACATGGCAAGCACTCAACAAATATTGGTTGGATTGACTTTCAGATGCATTTCAGCTTGCTGATTGGCTTTGGGAGCTCACACAGCTGTTCCTGGCTCCAAGACAGGAGTTAGCTTCTCCATAAACACAGTTGCTGAACATCCAAGGACTTGGATGTGAAGAGTCGCTAGAAAAGCCCTACCCCCTCCTGCTTTTGGTCACATGGTAGAAGCCTTAGAAACGATGATCTCGAGGTGACCCAAGAGTGGACTGCAGAGACCCTTTTAAGGCCCTTTGTTGTGCACAGCCTGGCCAGGGCCTCTTTGCAGCTTCTGAATAAGGGCCTGTTGCAGCAGCAGCAGCATCTGGTTTCTAGAGAATAAGGTGCCCTTTGGCACATTTGTCCTTCTAGACCTCTTGGAAAGGGTAGCTGGGTCTTCCCATGCAAATGTCCCCCTAGTATGGACGGAAGGAGGCTGTCTCTCACCTCTGGTCTTTGTGTGTTTGTTTCCTCTAGTCCCCACTGCAAGCCTATGTCATTGGCGTGGAGACTTTGCTAAGAAGGGGCAGGGGGGAGGGGGTGGGGGGGCAGCTAGGTGGCACAGTGGATAGAGCCCTGGCCCTGGATGGAGTCAGGAGGACCTGAGTTCAAATCCAGCCTCAGACAAGAAAAAGAAAGCGTGTGTGTGAGAACCCTGAACAGACATTTCTATTTCTGCCCAGGTGGGTTCCCAGTGCTCCCAGGGGCCCCTGGAGTAGGGATGACTTTTCACTTTCAGCACAGGGAAAGAAATCTGGTTTTCCTTTTCTCATTTTGATAAATTGCTTCTTTTTTTTTTTTTTTTTGGCGGGGCAATGAGGGTTAAGTGACTTGCCCAGGGTCACACAGCTAGTAAGTGTCAAGTGTCTGAGGTTGGATTTGAACTCAGGTCCTCCTGAATCCACGTCTGGTGCTCTATCCACTGCGCCACCTAGCTGCCCCTGATAATTTGCTTCTTAACACCTTAATAATTTTCTCAAGTATCCTGGCAGTTAAAATTTGTAAATATAGTAGTTTAATGAGGAATTCTGTAAGGAAATCAGTCCTGAGGAGTGTTCTCCCTTAAATTACCTCTGCCTTGCCTATAGTGTCCTGAGCCCCTTGGCTAAGTGGAGGCCTGTGCTTCCAGCAGACTCCTCCTGATTGTGGCAAGAGCCCCTCCCACAGGGCTGAGCCAGACCCATGAGAGAATCAACTGGCTTTCATACTTGGCTGAGTGTGGAGAAGGTGGGCAGGGCAGGACGTTTAGTGCTGCTGAGGCTGAGCACACAAGAGAGCTGGGAGCTGGAGCTGGAGCCAGAGCGGGCAGACACCTTCCCTCTCCTACTTGTTAAGAAGAGCCAGTTTAGACTGTTGTTCAGAGGCTAAGATAAGGTTTGCTAGCACTGACAGGGTTTGCTTTGGCTTTTTCCGGGGTGTTGGCAGGTTAAAAAGAAACAGGAGTAGATTAATCTCTGGTTTCCAGCTTATTTAAAAGCTGACAATCCCATGATTTTTCCCATGGTGCCGATTAGACGTAATCTGGAAGACTTCCTTTGGGGTGGGTCGTTAAAAGAAAGGGTTATATTATGAGAGATATAACATGAGTTGACTGGTTTTAGATTGTTTTCATTTTAGGGTGCTCTTATGGCTTAGTAGTTTTAAAAAGCTCCAAAAGATGACTTAGCATTGTGCTTTGGAATTAAAATTGTCCTGTTTGGAAATTAAGTGAACATTAGTTAAATGCATAGCTGGGAGAGTTTGGGTGTGTTTTTAGCTTTGTTAGCTTGTCTTAAACCTTTCTTTGCCTGCCAAGAGAAACAAAATTCTTTTGACAATGGCAGTAGCCTAATTTAAAATAAACGAGAAACATTTCAAGAATTATTTGTGATTTTGGAAGAAAGCCATGAAGATCATAAAGAGTGTTATGAATGACGTCTCGTTTAACAAAAATACCTGGAAATGGTGAGTACTGCTAAAAGAATGGCTGCTCTGGGCATTTTGTTAATCATCGATAGCAAGGGTGAAAACGCTTGGTCCTGTGCTCAGCACCCACTCTATCAGTGAAGAATAGTCTGGGTCGGGAAAATTTCTGAAAAGTATCAGGGTGTCTCAGCTCTCACTTTGTGGGGTCTTGATTCAGGTCACATTGATTTATCAGACATTTGGTACCGTGGGTTTTGTATTTTGCGTTGGTTTTAAACACCATTGAATGGAGTTGAGGAAGGAAAATCTTGAAGTGGGAGTCTCTGCCAGGGCCACATTCCATACCTTCAGCGCATGGAGGGGTTGTTGCATCAAACTGGGTAGCATTTGCCAATCAGTGTGTACTTTGTAAGCTTGCAGACTTTGCTAGAACTAACAAGGAGAAGAATAGGAATCAATTGTAGTTCTTCCTGAAAGATTTTCTCACTTAAGAAGCTTCAGGCTGGGTGCCCAAAGCCCCACTGTTTTCAGTGGCCTGACAAGAGATGGAAGTTGGACTTGGGAGTGATTCAGCGTTTATATTCAGTGACCTTCCCTTCTCCCATAGGAGCAAATGATAGTGCATTGTCCAGTGTACCCCTATGGGGACCCAGCAATGATAGGGTTTTTGCAGCATAATAGCACTGAGGCTCTAGGGACGGTGAGCTTTCAGAATCTCTTCAGTCTTTTGACAGATGCACACACTTGCATCCTGGTACTTAGATGGTGTGATATGTAATTTATATTTATTTAGTTATCATGTCGGGCAAATCTGTGGAAACTCCCAGCCTGATGTTGTCTGAGCCCAACATCAGTGCAGGCCAAACAGACAGAATGACCATTGGCGGGCTGATAAACTGAAGAGTTTTGTCTTTGATGAGACAGTCTGAGGAGTTTGAATTGGGCTTCCTCCAGGGGAGGAGCAGGGTGTGCACGGGTGTCTGCTGCCGTCCGACACCAGTACTGAAATTGAGGTGATCCTTCCTTTTATCTCTTAGGTACTTCTGATCCTTCAGCTAGCTAGAGAAACTAGACGCTGGATAACTTGCTCACTGTGGCCCCCTCTCGTTCCACAGAAATTGGCTTTGAGTTGATTCTCTGCTGGTTGCTCATGCCTCTTCCCTATTACTTCTTGCCCTCTGAGAAGGAAAAATAAATTTTAGCTTTTATTGCTCATTAGCAGACCTGCAGAAATAGCAGGTGGAAGTTCATCATTGAAGTCTTCTTTGTCACCCTCAGCCAATAGTCATTGGAAGGCCAAGGGCTGCACTGTTTGTGTAGATCGGGTAGCCAAGGTCTCATCCTCCAAAAGCTAACAAGCTTATAGGACCAAGAGATAGACAGAACAGGGTGAAATTCAACTAACATACTTTTTGAGAATGGGCTCCTGTGGACAGTTGGGGAAGTGTCCTTTTTGTGGACAAGAGTAGAACACCTGCTGTGTGCACTGGGTCCACTGGCCATTCAGGGTTCTAGAATGTCAGGGCCAAAGATTACTTTGGGGAGCACCTAACGGAGGAGTGCAGCTCCTTGACTCGAGCATTCAAATAGCCACACACTGAAGAGAATCCTCAGTGAGCTCTCTCGATTGACATCAGACTCTACATCTGCCCGTCTGCTCCCATGAACATGTCCAGGAAAGCGAGTGTCAGTCTCATCGATGGACATGGCGGACTGTGGACGGGGGCCAGTTTTTTTCTTGGTTAAATCAGAAAAGACTTTGAGAGTTGGGGGGGGTAGATTTTTGAGCTGAGTTCTAAAGAATTGTAGCAAAGGACAAGAGATCAAGGCAAGACAAGAGCTAGCTGCTCTAGGTGGAAGACGTGGTTTTATTTAACTATTAACCCTCTAACTGGGGACATCTAAAAAGCAAGCAGATGCCGTGTGCCCAGACTGAGTGGTGTAGATGGATGGGGTCTTGGGTAAACTGTCACTCTAGCAATGAGTCCAAGAAATGGGATCTTCCTCCCCTACTTATTTAGTAAATCGGGCCTTCTCGAAGCTTTGTCTTCCTTCACATGAGCAGTTTTCTTTCTTTTTCCCATTCAGGCACATTCAGGATCCAGCAAGCCAGCGGTTGACATGGAACAAATCTCCAAAGAGTGTCCTTGTAATAAAAAAGATACGAGATGCCAGTCTCCTGCAGCCTTTTAAAGCTCTCTGCGTGTACCTTATGGAGGTATGTCTGCTTATCGGGGACTATAACCATATGAAGGACAGGGCTTCGTAACCCACAGACCAAAGAGTAAATAAGAATCCAGACCTTCCTGCTTGGGAAGAGGATTCTAGTTGGGGAGGAACCAAAGAAGAAATCGTATTCGTGGCTCTCATAAAGGCTTTTAGCATGTGTAAAGGTTTGAGTTTCCAAAGTCATTTATTACTCCTTAAGCTAAAAGTAGAAATGTCGTGTCCATCTCTGTATGTCGATGTGAAGTGGGAATGTGAAAGTATGAGGCTTCCTAAACCCCAGCAGCTCTCCCATTCTGCAGTGAGACCTCGAGAGTCACCAGCAGGGATTTCTTTCTGGGCAACAAGATATTGATGAATCAGATTTTTTTCCTGTCGTACAGAGATGCTCTGGTGTTTGTATAGTTGAGCCTCATAAAACCAAGCTCCCCCATCATGAGTGTGATGGACGGGGCACTTGTATGTTTCTGAAATGTGTGCTCATGTGTGTTGCTTTTAGGAAAACAACATGATTGTCTATGTAGAAAAAAAAGTTTTAGAAGACCCTGCCATAATAAATGATGAACATTTTGGAGCCGTGAAGAAGAAATTCTGCACCTTCAGGGAAGGTAATCCTTTGGCAAAATTGTGAAGGTTATATTGATTCTTCCAGGTTAGTGGGGGCAGCTAGGTAGTGCAGTGGATAGAGCACTGGCCCTGGCTTCAGCTCAAATCCGGCCTCAGACACTTGACACTTACTAGCTGTGTGACCCTGGGCAAGTCACTGGTTCATTGCCCTGAAAAAAAGAGAGAGAGAATGTGATTAGTGATAGCTCAGGCTGTGGAGTATGATGGGGAAAGATTTGGATTTGGGGCCAGAGGCCCTGAGGTCATAGCTCAACCACTTCTTGAGTGACCTCAGTGTTTCTGGGCTTCACTATCATCTTCGAGGGGTTAGATGAGGTGATTCCCCTTCACTTCATGAGTCGATTCAGTGCTTCTCACAACTCCTGTCATTGTGCATCCTGGAACTGAAGTTCCATATCTCTTGGTATGTTCCAGATTATGACGACATCTCGAATCAGATAGACTTCATCATCTGCCTGGGAGGAGATGGGACCTTGCTTTACGCTTCTTCACTTTTCCAGGTAAACTTGAAGAGACACAAGAGGGAACATTGTGCTTCATGGAGACACTTCTCTGTAATCTCTTTTCATTTCTTTCTATCTCATAGTTTTGTTCTCTGCAACTTGGAAAAGTTATTTAATATTTTGGTTTTGGGGGCAAAATAAGTTTAGAAATGGGTAGAAATATTAGTTTTTAATCGAGTCATTCCATGCCAGTGTTGTGTGTGTCCGCTGGAGTAGCAGTGGAGGGGCGGGCTGCACACAGAGCAGTTAGTGCAGGGGGGGCCGATGTCCTGCCTGCCTGCAGCAGAGAGCCTCTCCAGGGCACCAGGTAAAGAAGATGGGGGGGGGGGGGGGCTTGGAATGTCAGATGAGGGAATGTCAAGTGTCCTGTCGGCAATGGGAGACACATGGAGAGTTTTGAACGGGACAGTCCCAAGCTCAGCCTTGCTGCTCATAGACAGTCTGGCAGTGTTTTCCACATGGATCAGAGGGACAAAATCCTGCAGGCCCGGAGGCTGGTTCAGAGGGTGCTGCAGGAATGCCACCATGTGATGGGCAGGGATAGAAATGAAGGGATGGCTTCAAATCACTTTGGCAAAGATGACTGTTTGAGAGGATGGCAACAGCACTGGGAGAACTACGGAAGCCTAGGAGAAGGAGCTGCCTGGAGGCAGAGGTGTTCAGGTGACCCCTGAGATTGGGGAAGAGGAGGCCGGCAGGTTGGGCAGTCCTCCTCCTCTGCTGATGGTGTGAATTCAGGGAGAGAACAGCAGAGGGCCGAGGCCTGAGATTCAGGGTGTGCCCCCATTTAGAGGACAAGGAGAAGGAGAGAAGGAGGCACAGAAGGAAGAGTGGGACATCATCAGGAAGACTGAGAGTGATAGATCAGATGGGGAGGAATTTGGAGAAGTTTGGAGCTGAAAGAAAAGACGGATGTGGGATATGGGAGGAGGAGAAAGAACAAAGAGAGGGTGCCCCTTCCCCCACAATGGACCATAGGTAGAGAGCTTTGTCATCTGCTCTGATCCCCTTAGATGGAGAAACCAAAGCCCAGAGAGACTTAGGGGCTTCCTTGTGTGAGGGCATCCAGCTGGTGAGGGCTAGAGAGGATTCGAACCAGGCCCTCCTACTGCCTGTCTGCCAGCATGGAGGCAAAAAGGAGGGCATCCCCAGACAGTAAGAGCTAAATGTGCTCCCAGGTGCCCAGGGCACAGGGAACAGTGTCTGTTGGTCCTGGAAGGCAGGGCCCCAAGGGGAAGAAGACAGGATTGCTGGGGACACGGCTGGGGTTGGGGGGGCACCTGCTGGATGGCCTCTGCCTATGGGAACAAAGACACAGGAGTGTGAGCAGCCAGAGGGAGCCCCCCACCTCCTGTGACCCTGGAGCCAGGATTTCTCCTTGGCTGTTTGGAGGCCTTTGAATGAGTTGATGTCTTAGCTTTGTTTGCAGCTCCATGGCTTCACTTGGGCTCCGGGATCCCACCCACAGGGTGCTGGAGACCCTTCAGATAAATAGCCCTCAGTATGTCCTAGAGGGGGTCCAGAGCTCACACCAGTCCCTGTTTACTGACAGGGCAGCGTGCCTCCGGTGATGGCCTTCCACCTGGGATCTCTCGGCTTCCTCACCCCTTTCAACTTTGAGAACTTTCAGTCCCAAGTTACTCAGGTGATAGAAGGTAGGTTGGGTCAGTCAAGCTGGGCAGGCCCTGGCGCTGGCCCTGGCCTGTGGAGGGAGGCCGTGGTTTGGGGCAGAGCCGGTGCTGGGCTGGGGCGTTCCTGTTTTCCTTTGGGCTGGCTCAGGAGCCAGCAGGTTGCACTGAGTAGGGGAGAAGGCAGTGGGTTTTGCTCTCCTCATGCTGAAGGTGAACCATTTCCTACACCTCAACCCCCACCCCCCACCTAAAGCCAAGGCCCTCATTATGGGTGACAACCTCCAATCTCTCCTGTTGTTGATGGCTCGTTTCCTCTTCGGCCCAGGAAATGCCGCTATCGTTCTCCGGAGCAGGCTCAAGGTAAAGGTCGTCAAGGAGTCCCGGGAGAAGAAGGCCATGATCCAGAACGGCATTGACGAGAACGGAGTGTTGTCTCCCAGCCTGGAAAAAGAGAGCAGCAAGCAGATGATGCACTACCAGGTTTGTGCAGCCGATGTTTCAGTGATGGGCGCGAGTCCCACGTCTGTCTTTCTGCAGTGCATGGTCTGCCCGCCTTCCCCTCCATTGAGCGCCTGCTTTGGGGGCTGAGGTCTGAGGACACCAGCAGGAGGGAGGGCAGGTGGGCAGTACTGTATGCCCCTGCCCGCTGGAAGTCCAAGCAGGCCACCAGGCCCGTGGCCTGGCAGCCAGCCGGGCATCCACCCAGAGCGTGGCCTGGCAAAGTCCTGGAGTACTTGGCCCGAGTCAGGCCCTCCGTCTTGGCATAGAACTCTTTGGCTGAAAAGGACCCTCAGAGTTGTGTTTGTTGGAATTCTGTGACTTTCTCCCTACAAAGCTAATGTGCCCTCCCAGGGGCTAGAACGTGCGACTCCTGGTGACTTTGTCTGATGCCGAAACACCGGGGCTGCTCTCGGGGTCACATGCTGAGTTTCTTTTTTAGGTTCTAAATGAAGTGGTGATCGATCGGGGTCCCTCCTCATACCTCTCTAATGTTGATGTTTATCTCGATGGACACCTGATAACTACAGTCCAAGGGGATGGTAAGTCCCGTTAGCCCCAGGGCCACATGCCCCTGCCTAAGGTCATGTGAGGAGGAGGGCTGCTCGTAGGGATCCCGTGTCTTCCTCACTCCTGGCTTAGGCCCTCCATCCGCCCGGCTCTGTGCCAGGCTGCTGGGGAATACCACCCCCTCAGGAACTCCAGCAGGGCAGGGGTATCAAGATGGCACACTTGGGCCTAGAGGGTGTGAACCATGATACAAGCACCTAGAACAACAGAACCCGGGGAGGCCGACGCACCCCGAGTCCTGGCAGCACAGAGTTTTTCCCAAGTCCTTTTTACCGCCATGTTACTGTCCTGTCTTTCTGCCCTTCCCCAAAGGAGGACAGGTCCAGCTGCAGCCTGGCACCTCCTTCCCTGGGGGAGAGAGTGAGTGGTATGTTCTGTGGCTCTCTATGCTGACCCTTTGTTTCCTGCCTCAGGAGTGATTGTGTCCACGCCCACGGGGAGCACAGCCTACGCCGCTGCTGCAGGAGCCTCCATGATCCACCCAAACGTCCCTGCCATCATGATCACGCCCATCTGCCCCCACTCACTGTCCTTCCGGCCCATCGTGGTGCCTGCCGGCGTGGAGCTCAAGGTCAGTGGTGCCGGCCTGGCTGGCATAGGGGCCCCCTCCCCCGTTCCCTTAGCCTCTGCGGCCTGCCCCGAGACAGGGCCTTCTCACGTGGCCCTCCCCATTGCCTCTGCCCACAGATTTTGCCTCTCCTCCCCGCTTCTCTTTCCACCTGTGTGCCGTCTACACTCGCCCCTTCTTTTCCAGTCCTGGGATGGTCTCCTGCCTCCTTCCTCCAGCACGGGGCCAGGGGCAGGGTGATCTCACAGCAGCTGTGTCCAGCAGGGTGCCCAGGGCCTTCCCCACCCTCACCACATCCTCTCTGTAGCACTGCTCGCTCCATCCCTCCTTCCCAAAATACATGTTCAGAACCAGCTTCCCAGGGCTCTCCTTGGTGGTTTTTCCAGATCACACTGTCACCGGAAGCTAGGAACACAGCCTGGGTGTCATTTGATGGGCGGAAGAGACAAGAAATCTGCCATGGAGACAGGTGAGTATTTCCCCCTGAGCCTGGAGGAGCATCCCCACCCAGACACCTCGTCCCATCCCCATCCTTGGCCCTAAACGAAGGTGTGGAGACCCCTCCTGCTTGGAGCTGGGGTCAGGGCTGGCCAGATGGCCTTTGGTTCTGGATGGTCCCAGAAGCCTTAGAATTGAAGGCACCCGGAAGGACTTCCTGAGCTGCCCCTGGGCCGGTCTCCCTCCTCCTCCACCCGCAGGTCAGCAGCCCCTCAGTCCTGTTGGGGGCCTCTGCCTTCTGTTCCCCCATTATAAATCAGGCCTTAACCGTGTGCCACGTTTGTATGATGGTGGGAGCCCTATTTTATTTGTTGATGCCCAGGAAGCAGAAGGCCTAGGGAGCTTCTTCTAAAGGGACTCCTGGCCTGTGAGCTCCATGAGGATAGAGGCTGGCTCTTGTCCATCTTTGCAGCTTATTGAGTAGAGAAGGAGACTAAGGTTCCTAGTGGGGAACCACAACACACGGAGGCAGAGCCAAGATTGAAGCTCAGGCAGGCCCTCTCCTGGAGTGGGTGGGGCGGGGAGGGCCTCAAGGCTCCAGCACGGCTGCAATGTCCCCTTGGGCAGCCAGGCCCGGCCCCTCCCCAGCCCCAGCTTCACTTCTGTCAGTGTGTGTAGCGGCTTGGTCAGGTGGCGTCCTGTCCTGCCTGCAAGTGTCAGCCTAATGAGGGTAGGGGCCTCCCCAGATGCAGAGGCGCCAGCTCGAGTCCATCCCTAAGTCAGCGTGTCGCAGCACCAGTGACTGCTCCGTTTTCTTAGGCTCTGACACTAATGGCCATTTGTTTTCTCTCTTGTGTGTTTGCGTGTGTCAGTATCAGCATCACTACCTCTTGCTACCCTCTCCCCTCCATCTGTTTCCGGGACCCTGTGAGTGACTGGTTTGAGAGCCTGGCTGAATGTCTGCATTGGAATGTCCGGAAAAAGCAGAACCACTTCACTGGGGAGGAGGAAGAGTTCTAGGCAGCCAGCGGCGCCCCACGAGGTCCCCAGTTCCTGGGGAAGCGTGTGCAAATCCTTTCAATGTGTTCTTCTTTGACCTTAACCCCCCAGCCCCTCGAAGTCGACCAATCTGTGTGTGTCTCTGTCTGTAAATATATATATATATAATATATATATTTTTGAATACGGTGATGTACCTCATATCAATTGTCTCATCTGCTGATGACCAGATATCATGTTATTTCCTATCCACTGGCCAAAGGGAAGAGTTTAAAATTTGTCTTTTTTTGTCAACAAAATTAACTTGTTTAATGTTCTGAATTCAGTTTCCTTTTGTGTTTTATAAATAAGCAAAATTAGAAATGAGCCGGCATTTCTAAAAGATATCAACAATCCATATGCTCATTTGTAGTTTCAAATTCAAAGTGATTTTCTAAACCACCATTAAAAATGTAACATTACAATAGTCTACATAGCTTCCTATTTGTAATTCCATGTGTATGGAAATTTCATAGATGAGTCTATTTAAAATTCAGAGGGGATATGTATGACTTAATCTGTCCTTTGGATTATAAAACAAAAAACTGTCCTTTGCTGTTTCGAATAAATGTATCACAGCCAAATGTCTTCCTTCAGCAGATGATTCTAAAATACTTTCCCCCTCTGTACATATAACTTATCTTTATTTTTCCTAAGACTATCAGGGGAAATGCTTCTGCAAAGATGAAAATTAAAAGGACATTTTTGATAGTCATTTGGAAAGACTGTGATTGGTTTTTGTTGTTGAGGTTACTTGAACACGGTGAGCTCTTGCTCCCACTCCCCTCTTTGTTCCTTTGGGCCGGTGGCTCAGGCTGCTGGTGCTCACCCCAGGGCTGTGATCGGTCCCTGTCCCCCTTACAGTTGACCAGCATTGACAGAGTTTTCTTTTCCTTCCCACCTTACACTCTGGTGTAAAAAGGCAGCCAGAAGCTATATACGGCTCAGACCCATAGGCCACAGCAGCTGTGCCCCTCACCCCAGAGCTCTGTCAGAGGCAGCTCCCCTCATACCCCAGAAAGCAGGAAGGGATAGCGTCGCCTTGGGAGGCGGATCAGACACTGCCCACATTTCTCACCCAGCAACCACGGTGCCTTCTGCACACCTGAAGAAACTTTACATCTGTATGTACTTGTAAAGATTCTGCCCAACTTGTAAAATGCTTCTTTCTGTGTATCTCCTGTGAAGATTCAGAAACAGAGGGGCTGTGCTGAAAACATGTACTCACACAAAGCCCAAGTGAACTGTTCACAGCTGCGTATGGCATGCGTGACAACCCCAGAGGGCCAACAGCAGGCAGCTCGGCAAGGGCTCTTGGGTCAAGTCACTGTTTCGCTTCGCCAATGAAATGAATTCGATTGGAATGATTTCTGTTACCCAGAGGGGCTGGGGGTACGGGGTAGGGAATGAACAAGATTCTCCCACCTTAGTCTGCGCGGGGGCCAGTCCTTGGGTAGCTGAATGGAGGTCTTTTCCCTCCCGCCCTCTCATCCTCATGTCTACTTTGTCAATCAAGATGGGAGAGCTTTGCAAAAAACTGGGCTCTCAAGCAAACCATGTAGAATCAACGTGGAAATTATGTATGTGGGTGTAAATTAATAATCCGTTTGTACAGGTTTTGTAAGTTATTGTTTGGAGCGTGTTATAGTTGGAGTAAGCAAGACCTGTCAGACTTGGGTCTGAATGTGCTAACATGGCTTTACCTCTTCATTTTTCACATGTTAAGTACGATGTAACTTCTCTTTTGATGCTTAATGTTTCTTAGAGGAATTAATTTATGAGATAACCGTTTCCTTTCCAATTTTTTTCCTTTGTATTTTTCTTTTCCATCGAAATGCAGTTGATGAGAACAGAATTCAGCAAAAGCCATGTACTCTGATTTGTTTGGATGGTACAGCCCGAGGAAGGCTGATAAAGGAGATTTGAGTCAGGCACAACCCATAGACAAATGTATACAGAGACTGGTCCTTCCCGGACCTTGGGGTTTGTGCTCTCTTGAGAGCACGCTTCCAAAATGCAGCCTGTAATATACGCCTGTATGTATAGATGTATTTTCATCTTTTGAACCCAACAACTTGGTGTGACCCGGTGCACGTGAAAATATGCCCGTTCTTCAAAACCCCGCCTTCGTGGTTCTCTTCCCCACGAGATGCCCTGCCTCTCCTGTCTGTGAGGCGATTGGGAAGGAGGCAGGCTTCTCAGAAGTCGTAGCTTGAGACAGAGTGGTCAAACTTCGCTTGGCAGAAAGCCACACACTGACCACATTCTCTGGTCCTCTGGCTGTAAGTGCAGAAAGTGGCCTTCTAGGAGTGGTGCTTTTAGAACCTGCCCTCTTGTGCTGCCCCAATCTCCCAGGAGGCTTGTTCTGGTCTGGGACGGCTCACAGGAGGTCCTCCAGATCCCTGATTGACCCGTCTGTCCTTCCCACAAGATAGCCCCAGCAGCTTTTCAAGTGCTGACCAAAAGCAGCAGGACACGGTATGACTTTAGTGTGCTTCGAACCTCTTAAGAAGATTCCTAATGTTTCATACTTTGGAAATTTATTATTGTTGAAAGCATATATTACTATTTTCACATCCTTTCAATAAACTTTTTTCTAAAGAAAAAAAAATGCATTGTCCAGTTGTTGTTCCTAAGTGGTAACTTGCTGGGGGTCTCCACGGTGCAGTGGCCTTGGGCACCAACTGCATGGGCCTGACAGGGCCAGGCATTAGGGATGAGAGTAGAAAACCCAGTCTCTGAAGTGGTTTTGTGATCACACCTGCCTGGAAGGAAGGGTGTAGAAAAATGAGACCCAGCGGTGAGAATGCCCTTGGGGTGTCTTAAAAGTTAGAGCACTAGGGGAAGCATGAGACCCCCTCCCGCCCCCCGCCCTTGTACTCTGGGAGTGGGACCCACAAAGAGGAGCCCTTCAGAGTTGGTAATGGTCTGAGCAAGGATGCCATTGACCCAGGGAGGAAATGAGGTGTTAGAGCCCCTGCAGGCTCCAGCCCTGGTCGTCCCACAGAGGGCAAGTTAACATTGCCGTGAGCCCCAGCTCCTCCACAGGATTCTTAGCTCTGATTCCCACTCATCTGAGGGGGTTTGGGTTTCTTCTAGTCTTTTTTTTTTTTTTTTTGGTGAGGCAATTGGGGTTAAGTGACTTGCCCAGGGTCACACAGCTAGTTAAGTGTTAAGTGTCTGAGGCCACATTTGAACTCAGGTCCTCCTGACTCCAGGGCCAGTGCTCTATCCTCTTCCATTAGTCTTGACTCACTTTGGAGGGAAAAAAACAACACAGGTCTCTCAAGGTTTATAAATCACTTTTGTGAAGACAGATAGCACAGGAGAAGCAAGATGGCAAGTCAAGTCCATGTGGAATCGTCCTGCCTTTTGTAGCTGTGTTCTCCCTCCAACAAGTGCTAAAGGAGGAGCCTCGCTGGATTACATGGACAGGATGAAGCCACTTTGGCTCCTGGCAAGTCAATAAACATTTATTTAGCCCCACTGTGCAGTGGGCTCTGAGCTAAGCCCTAGGGATAGAGAGGCCCCCCTTTGGAAAGGCTCCTGCCGGTGACAATGGGATCGTCCCCCCGCAGCACCAGGTGACGGGAAAGCCCAAAGGGGAGCCCAATTTTGAGGTCCAGCTCTGCAAGCCAGCTTTCCTTTGCTTCTCGAGCTTTCTCTGAGCACTCTTGGGGCTGACCTCAATCATCCAGCCTCACCTCCATCAGATTTGCCTTGGCTCTCAGGCACTTCCTATTCAGAAAACTTTAAATGATCTAGATGTGCCCAGAAGGTTCCCCGAGGCCATGGACAGAGTGACCCAGGCCAGGGAAGCTGAGCAAGGGCTCAGCTGAACTCTGGCTGGAGGGCAGGAAGGCTTTCTCCCTAGTCAGCCCAGCTAGACACCATTACTGGACAGATAAGCGGAGCTAACATAAATAACCAGAATCTAGTGCTGGGGAAACAAGGAAATCTCCATTAAGCCCTTGGGGAGGAGGATAAGAAAGTAGAAACAAAATGTTCCTCCGAGGCCAGGGAAGGGCCCAGGTGAAGGACGCTGGCCCCTTTCAGGGGGTGGCTGATCCAGTGACCACACTGGGTTTCTGGCTCTGACCCCATGTGGACTGGAGGTTCCCCCAACACCACTCCAGTGCATTCTGTATACTTTATTGAAAAATACAAAGCCAGTAACCAAAGCTCCATTTGTTAAAATAATAAAACTGTTTCTTTAGTATGAAAGATTTTTTGAAATCGAGGCAACAAGTATGAAAGGGGGCAGGGAAAACAGTGACTGTCTCTTCAGGTGGCCCCTGGGCACCCCCAGCCATTCTGCCCTCCTTGGCGGCAACTCTCTCAAAGCCCTGGGCCCTCGGGTTGGGCCAGGGCACTCAGGCTGGGAAGAGCCGAGCTGAGGCCTGGCATTGCCCTCCCTGGGTGCTCCTGCGGGGCAGGACTCACGGAGCATGGGTATTTGCTGCAGATGTTCCCTGGCCCTGACGGAGGAGGGAGGGTCACAGGCTCAGCCTGCCGGCGCTGGGGCAAAGCCTGGGCCCAGGCTCCTCCAATCCCGGCCCAGGCATTTCTGGATGGGGCTTTGGCACAGGACGCTGTGGATGGACGTCACTGCCGCATGCAGGGAGGATGGGGGCTGGAGTCCACACTGGTGAGTGATCATCAAATGGGGGCTGCTGAGAGTGAGCAACAGAAGCAGGGAGTGGGGGAGGGGGCGGCTGCCCTGTCCTGATCCCAGCCCAGGAGGCCTTGGGGAAGCCGGTGGGGTGCCTGGCGGGGCTGCTCAGGACTCAATCCTTCCATAGGAAGAAAACACTGGTGAGAGAGAGCACAAGTGTCAGTGGAGGTCAGTGGGTAACAGCCTGCCCTGCCCTGGGCCCAGCAAACATGCAGGCAGAGGTCCCCCACCCCCACCCCAGGCAGGGTCTCTGGCTCAGACGACGGAGGCAGAGAGAACTGAGTGCAGAACCCGGTGCCCGGGCCTCCTGAGCTGCAGGTCTGACTCCCAGCCCCTGGGATCCCAGGCCTAGGCCCCCAAGGCGCAAGGGGACCCATTCACTGGAGGCTGTACTTTGAGGGAAGAGGTCAGGGGCAGGCCGGAAGGGGGACCCCAGCCCCAGAGAACAGCTGGAGCACATGAAGGAGGGCTTTAGCAACTCTGGGGGTGCTGCAGATAGCTCCAAAGCGGAGACCTGAAACAATGGGTCAGGTCATTATCTTGGACCAGAATGTAAATGCAGTGGTGGGGCTGGGGGGAAAGGACCCTCACCAAAACATACACAATGGTGCCTATTCACAGAGGCAGTGTGGTACAGGGGGCAAAGTCCTGGGCTGGGTGTCAGAGAAGCCAATGTAAGAGTACCCTGGAAAGTATGAGGCCCTGGGTTCGAGTCTGGGCTATACCACTTAAAAGAGGTGACCCTGGGCAAGTCTCTTCCCCTCGGGGGGGGGGGGCTTGGATTCAATGATCCCTCAGGGGCTTTCCAGCTTTAGATCTGTACACTTGGGATCCTTCTGTGGGCCTCAGATTCCCAAGATTCATGAAGTCGGGGGGGGGGGGGAGGGGGGGGAATGTTGCGAGGGTCCCTGAGAATCTGCTTGTGAGGCCGCAGGGCAGGTCGTGGAGAGAAGAGAATGGCCTTGGGTGGGAAGAGACAGATCTGGAGGAGCCGCCAGACAGAGGAGGGGGCAGGGAGGGTCTGCAGTCAGTGAAGGTCACTGCTGCCTGCCCTTGACTAGGCACACCTCACCCCCCCCTCCCCGCCAGGCTCTGCTCCTCAGTCTTGGCTCCGGGTGGGCTGGGGGCAGAGGCGGCCGGAGGAGAAGGCAGGACGAGGGAGAAGGGGGTTTTCTGGGCTGCCGTGGAAGAGACCTGGGTCCCCTCAGGGTCCAGGCAATGGCCAATGAGAGAGCTGGAAGAGCCAAGTGGGCCTCCATCTCCAGCGGCCCAGCACAGCGAAGAGGGGGCCCAGCTGCCCAGGCCTGGGGCCCACGCCCCTGGGATGACCCTCTGTGGCCTTCTGCTGGGCTTGAGTCCAGCTTGGCCACTCACACCTATGGGAGTCTGGACAAGGCCCCTTCCCCCCCAGGCCTGTTTCCTCATCTGTAAAATGGGAGAGCGGGGGTGCCGGCAACAAGGCTCACTCACTTCTCTCTCTCAGACCCTGGCCAAAGCTTCGGTACACGTGGAACAGGGCCCAAAGCAAGACAGACTTGATGACCACTGAGATGCAGGAGCCCACGATGGCAGCAGCTTCTCCCGTGTAGGAGCTGTCTTGGCCCCACGCTCGGCTTATCTGAAGGGACAATAACATGTGGCTCAGCACCGAGGTAGGTGGAGACCCCCACCCCCACCCCACCCTGTCACAGCTGTGCCCTGAGAGCTCCCCAGCTTGGGTCCAGCCTTCTAGGGAACTGACACACCCCACGCAGGCCTCACCCCTGAGGGTTAGCCCAGGGGCTGAATGGGGAGCAGGCAGGCAGGGGGAGGGGCTCCCCTTTGGCCAACACCAGTTGCCTTTAGGCTGGCCTGGTCTCTTCCAAGGAAATTCTAGGTGGGCTTCAAGAAATACTGGGGTCAGGCTAGGGGACCGAGTGCCGAGCACTAACAGTTAATATCATCGGTGCTATTATCCTTAATAGCTGAGGCTCGCAGGGGCCAATCTGAAGCCCCCTTTCTGCAGCACTGCCCTTGGCAGTTGTACTGCACTGGGGGCTCACTGCGCCCTGGCCCTGGGGCGGTCCCCCTGGCTGGATTGGGGTCCTTTCTATCGTTCTGCTGTCCATCCCAAGGCCTAGCCCGACACTGGCTTGTGGCGACCCCGTGCCCACTCCCACTCCCTGATAGAATCTTCTCGCCCTCTTCACAATGTTCCTGGAGGCCTGGATCCTTCCTTCCTCCCATGCCCCTCTGCCCTGCCTGTGGCCGTGCCCATGTCATTTCACCCCAGGGCCTTGAGCAGAGCAGGCTCTTAATGTGCAGCTGAAGTGAATTCATGAATTGTTCCTTTCTAGTTTTCACCAGCAGCCCTGCTAGAGCCGGTGGGGATTGGCCACCAGAAAGAAAGGAGAGCTCTGCTCATCACGCTGCCCTCCACAGCTCCAGCTGCTGCCGCTCCCAATCTAAGAAAGAAATACTTCCTGCACCAAGATTTGCATGAGGCCAAAGGTTATTGGGAGCCTCTGAGGGCAGGGAAGGTTGGCCTGGAGCTTAGCCAACCTCAGTCAGCCTGCCCAGTGGCTGTGAGCAGCCTTTTGGGTCATGCCGGCCCAGCTGGATTTTGCCCCCCAGGGAAGTAGGTGGGTGGGAGTTTAGGTTGGCCTGTTTGCTCCTTGGGACTCTCTCCCTCTCCCTCTCCCTAATAAATCAATACATCCTGAATAAGATTTGCATACTCTCTGAAGAGGAAGCCAGCCTCCCTGAGCAGCAGAGGAGCCACTACCCTCCCGGGGACCAGGAACACCCCTCTTCTCAACCCACCCCTGGCCGCCATCACTACCCAAGCTGGGCTAGATGCTTGGCAAAGGACAAACGCAGGGCAGGACAGACTGCTGCCCCAGCTCCTCCTTTCTGTTCTGGGTGGCCCCTGCAAGGCAGGAATTGAAAAGTGGGGTGGTAGAAGCTAGAGAGGGGGCCCTGCAGACCTGGAGCCCCAGGCCCCTTTATAACATCTGCCCCAGCCTTGCCCCTGCTGCCTGGTTCATTACAAAGAAAACCATGAACATCATAAACCACATTAATAACAAAACCAATCAAAGCCAAATCAATAGATGCTGAAAAGGCTTTTGAAAAAATCCAGGGCCTATTAGTGTCAAAAACCAAAAACAACAAAACCAGCAGAAAATGCAGGAATAAAAGGGCTTTTCCTTAACACAGAACACCCGTCTCTAACGCCAACAGCCTTTGCAGGAGAGGCAGGATCAAGGATGCCCACCAGCATCCTGCTCCATGACCAGCTCTGTGCCAAGTCTGACTTGTTCACTATTGTTTAACGGGGACCACAGTCCTCGAAACTCTAAAAGATGAAGGGACCATGAAGCAAGGCAAGGAGAAACTGAAACCGCTGCTTTGGGTCAGCTGAAGGTCGGCTGAAGCAATCTGGACCCTCCCCAGAATGGCAGGATCCATCCGTGTGGATCAGCGTCCCTCTTGTCTGTCCACAACACAGCTGGCAGCCA
Source organism: Dromiciops gliroides (assembly GCF_019393635.1). Classification (NCBI taxonomy): domain Eukaryota; kingdom Metazoa; phylum Chordata; class Mammalia; order Microbiotheria; family Microbiotheriidae; genus Dromiciops; species Dromiciops gliroides. Next base: position 639,272,801 of record NC_057863.1, read on the forward strand.
GAGGTAGAGACAGCACACTCAAGAGAGCCAGGGCACATGTGCATGGAATCTCTGGGAGTCTGGCTCCAGGCCTCGCCGAGACCGTGGCCGTGGGGGCTCTCTGAGCCATCCCTACCTACAGGGGTAGCCCCACTTGTGCTGGAGTGTGGGGGCCTCTCCAGCTCTGCTCCCTGAGGCCCCATGCTGGGGCCCCTCCCCTCTCCCCTCATGAAGCCCAGGGTCCATGTCCTTAACTCTAGCCCTCCTGTGGGACTGCCTGCACGGGGTCAGTGAGACCCTCTGCCTCAGTTTCCCTATCACCACCACCCACAACAGAGAGAATATGTCTTTTGGCCAAGGCCAGCTCCATCCAAAACAACCACTCTTCTCTACTTTGGTTGGTGGGCACAGAGGAGCAGGGCAAGGCCACAGTTCAGCCCACAACTGAACCCTGACCCAGGCTGGGATGGTCCCCCTTGCCTGCCTGCTTGTAGCTCCCCTGACATGGCTGTGCTAAGCCGGTGAGAACCAGGGTCAGCTTGACGTGCACCAGGCCCAGGGGAAAGCTAGTCAGTCATTTATGGCTCACGGGCCTTGGGCAAAGGCTCGCTGACCATTGGGGCCGTGGCCGGCATGGCTGCGGGGCTGTGACAAGAGAGCCCCACGGAGCATTCCCTGCCAACCACCCGTGGGTGACTGTTGTTTGGAGAGGGCTCTTCTCCCCAGCCTGCAGCCCCCTCACCGTGTAGAGGAGATAGAAGAGGTAAGCCACTTCAGGGACGTTCTGCACCAGGAAAATCCACACCAGGACCTTTAACTCCCTCAGGATCTGCAAAGAAAACGATGTCTCTTTGAGATTGGCAGAGACCGGGGGGAGGCCTTGGAGGGCTGAGCCCGCCACCCCTCCGCCCGGGGTCCGGCAATAATGCCAGGGGGCTCTGTGCCCTCAGCCTCAGATCATCCTGCTGCTCTGACCCACTGCATGGAACAGGGGGAAGGTGGCTGGTTCCCAGAACCTGGGTGAGAATCCCAGCTTTGCCACTGATTGACTATGCGACCTTGGGCAAGCAGGCACTTCTCTGTGGGACTCAGCTTTCTTGTCTATAAAATAGGGCTGTAGATCATCTTCATGGAAATCTCATGGGAGGACGCACTTTCTGCTTGGCCGCTAACCCCGCCGAGACCCTCGGTGGGGAAATTGCAGAGGCAGCAGAACCACACCAGGAGTCAGGAGGACCTGGGTTTGAATCCTACCGTAGTCACTTACTAGCTGTGCGAATCTGGGCAGGTCCTTTGACCTCTCGTGTGCCTTGCCGTCCTCATCTGGAAGATGGGACTAAAACGAAGCCGGCGCTTGCCTCATGGGCACCTTCTGAGGCTTCACAAGCCTGAAAGCACTTTACAGGGGCACTGCCACTATTGTGATGTGTCCCGCCGCCTCCTGGGGCCTCGGTGTCTCCCGGCTGGGCGGCAGGGACAGCCCAGGCCTGGGGCCCTCAGGAAGGCAAAGGCCCTTTGGCCCGGCCTCCAGACCCACTGCCGAGGAGGCCCTGGATCCGTCCTGCCGGGAGGGCGCGGCAGGTCCTCTCTTGTGGCTCCTGGCAGGGGCTGAGCCCTGCCTGTGTCTCTCCATCCACCTCCTACACAGGCAGTGCCCTGGGGTAACCAGGGGCCAGTCCAGGGCCCCGTTCTGTCTCTGGCCTAACCCCAACCCTCAATTCAGCTCAGTACAGATCCCTGCGGCCTGATGGACAGTGACTGGAGCTGCAGGCATGTCCAGAGGGGTGTTTGCCCGGGACCCTCTGGGGCTATGATAAATGTCCTGCAGATCGCCAGGCTGAGGAGACCCCTCTCTCCTGAGCTGCCGGGGGATGGAGGCCAGACAGACCTGCTCTGGCCTGGGAAGGACACAGCCAGGATCCAGAAATGGCTCGGCCAAAGGCAGGAATGTCTGGGGGAGCAACGGCCATGCTGACTCCTGGAGATTGCCCCCACAGGGGTCAAGCCCAGGGGCTCGCCTGACCAGCCTTGGGGAGCAAGCCTGTCCTTCCTGGGGCCTTTGGGAGAATCACAGGATTCTTCCCTTGGGGCTCAGAAAAGAAGAAGGGGCCAGTCTGAAATCAGAGAAGTCCCTGAGGGTCTGGGATGCTCTCTGGCCTCAGGGTCAGAGTGCACAGGCCTGCCCTGCTGTATTCCTCCACAGTTGGGGCTGGCTCAGGGGACAAGGTGACCTTGCCTCATAAAGGTCATTCTCCTCCTGGCTCTCACTGGCATGCCTACCCAACAAGGAGTAAATGTTTCCATCCTTGGGGCAGCTAGGTGGTGCAGTGGATAAAGCACCAGCCCTGGATTCAGGAGGACCTGAGTTCAAATCCAGCTTCAGACACTTGATACTTACTAGCGACCCTGGGCAAGTCACTTAACCCCCATTGCCCGGCAAAAAAAAAAAAAAAAAAGTTTCCATCCTCACTCTGAAGTGGCCGTAACCTCGGGTTCTGTCCATCATGACTCAGGGAAGGGCTTTGCAAGGCAGGCAGGGGGGCCCCCAGGACTCTCTCCCCTCCAGAGCTTGGCCTGACCCTCGGGGTCTCAGCTCCTCGGAGAACAGGGGGCACTTTTTCAGCTAGAAGGGAACTCAACCCGTAGTCTCTGGACTCTAGTTCAAATCCTGTTTCTGCTACTTACTTCCTGTATGACTTGGGCCGAGTCCCTTCCCTCTCTGGGCCTTAGTTTTCTCTTCTCTCAAATGTGGGTGTTGGACCAAGTAACATCAACAGTCCCTTCCAGCCCTAGATGTAGGATCCCAAGGTCTAAGGGTAGGGGGGCAGGGGGATAAGACCACTGCCACCCTGGCTGGAGCTCCGAGTCCCTGCCAGAAGATCCTTGAAGGCTGCCTCGGGCCCCTGGAGGACAGGGGGAGGCAGGCAGCAGAGAGGGAATCCTCAGACCATGTGACAGCTGGGGGTGCTCCCGCCCACTGTCCCGCTGCCAAGGCGACCTGAGGTTTCCTTAACAAAACCAGGCACACCCATCCACTTCATCTGGTCGGCCACAAGAATCTCAAAAATCCAGGGAGGGACAGCCAACAGGGGAGGCTTAACCTGGGGGTCATGAACTGCAGGGCTTTGGCCATGTTTTGATGAGTACATTTCAGTAGAATTCAGTACTTCTACCGGCTTTATTTTGTGCATTTGAAAACGTGACTCCGAGGAGTCTGTCTGGATTGTCAAAGGAGCCTGGCTGACTCTGGGAGAGGCCAGGATGGACGCCAAGGCGAGGCCGGGAAACCTGGGCTCTCTGTGATAGTGGAGAGGCCAAGCCAGACAGGATGGGGGTCACAGTGCACCCAGACATCCCCTGGGGGAGCCCCAGGGAGAACGTGGCAGAGGGTCTCCCCTTCCACAAACTCCCTTCTCTGAATACACTTGGACTAATAAGAGTGGAAGAGTCAAGGGACCCAGGTTCAAATCCTGGCTCTGCCCCTCACTCTCTGAGGGGACTTGGGGAGGTCACTCCCCCACTTTCAGCTTTCTCACCTATGAAGCGAGGCTGTTGCTCTTGTTTGTCCTTCCTCCCCGAAGAGGACCATAACATCAGGGAAGGGATGTCTTCACTTGCAGTGAATTGGATTTAAGTGAGGCAGGGCTGTGCAGAGTCACCAGCCTCATTTTCTCCTCTGGAGCCATCTGGGTCCAGTGGTAAGATATAGGTCAGGATGACTGGAGATTGCCCCGGATGCGGTGGGAGACCTTGGCCTTTTTCAGCTAAGGTCTTTCACTGGTCTCAGTACGCCAGAGGCAATACCCATTCAGTGATTAAGGCTAGGTAAGAAGTGAGACAAAAGATGACCTCTTTTACCTACTTGAGATGTGTGCAGAGCCCAGCCCCTACATAAAGTCCAAAGGCAAGGGGAAGACCAGAAAAATGAGCAAACAAAAAAGAAAACCACCACAAAGACCTATGAGATAATGAGGAAGCTCAAGCCACACACCCAAAAGAAGAGAGGGACTCAGGGCAGCTAGGTGGCGCAGTGGATAGAACACCAGCCCTGGAGTCAGGAGGACCTGAGTTCAAATCCGGCCTCAGACAGTTAACACTTACTAGCTGTGTGACCCTGGGTAAGTCACTTAACCCCAATTGCCTTACCAAAAAAAAAAGAAGAGAAGGACTCTAAAACATCTACAAGCAAAGCCTCAAAGAAAACATACTTTGGGCACAAGTCTAATGAGAATTCCTGGAAAGATGGAGCAAAAGTTAGAAAAATTAAAAAAAAAAAAGATTTGAAAAAAAAAATGAGAGGGCTAGAGGAACAAAACAAAAAGAAACGAGCATTATGGAAGAAAGATTTGAAAAGAGAATTGACAGCTTTTAACAAGAGCTACAAAAACTTACTGAAGAAAATAACTCCCTGAAAATTAGAATTGATCAAACAGAAGCTCAATGAGACAATAAGAATTATTAAAACTAAGTCAAAAGAGAGGTAGCTAGGTGTCACAGTGGATGGAAGACCAGCCCTGGAGTCAAGAGAACCCAAGTTCAAATTTGGCCTCAGATACTTACTAGCTGTGTGACTCTGGGCAAGTTACCAATTGCTTCAAAAAACAAAACAAAACAAAACCTAAGGCAAAAGAGAAGGAAGAGGAGGAGGAGGAGGAGAAGAAAATGTAAGGTATCTCAGAGCAAAAACAACAGGCTTGGAAAACAGACTGGGGAGAGATAATTTAAGAATCGATGGACACCTTAAACACCATGACCAAAAAAAGAGCCCTGACATCATATTTCAAGAAATCTTAAAAGAAAACTGCCCAGATCTCCTAAGACCAAAGGACAAAGTGGAAATAGAAAGAATCCACCAATCACCTTCTACAATAAGCCCCTAAATGAAAACTCCCAGGAACATTAGAGCCAAGATTCAGAGCTTTCAGGCCAAAGAAAAGAGTACCACTAGCAGCCAGAAAGAAAATTCAGGTACCAAGGAGTCAGTAAGGATCACACAAGATTTAGCAGTCAATGCCATAAAGAAGTGGAGAGCTTGGAATGTGATATCCCAGAAGGAAAAGATCTAAGCTTTCAAACAAGAATGACTTACCAAGAAAAACTGACTATAAACCTATGTGGGGGATGGGGGGAGTACAGACCATTAATGTACCTGAGGACTCCCAACTGTCCCTGATGAAACTATCAGAGCCAAACAGAATCTGAAATACAAACACAGGAAGCAAGAGAAGCATTAAAAAAAGGTAAACATGAGTGACTGATCATTTGGGACTGAAGAAGGATAAATTGTTTAAATTCTAAATTGTGTCCCTTAACATATATATATATATATATATATATATATATATATATATATATATCTCCCCTTCAGAACTCTATTGGGAATCATAGAAGGTTTCTGATTAGAAAGGACCTGGGAATGGTTCTATCCTATTGGGTAAGTGCATAGAGGAAGTGGGGAGGAAGAAGGGAGAGAAAGGATGGGGAAAATCATCTCACTTAATTGGGACACAGAAATATAAGCTTATAACAAACAAGGAAGAAGAGGCAGGGAGAATGGGTGACACCTGAACCATACTCTCATCTGAACTGGTCAAAGAAAAGAAGAATAGACACACACCTGGGCATAGAAATACAATTCACTCAACAGGTAAACAGTAGGGAAAGGGGAAAATAGAAAGGGAGAATAAGAAGAAGGGCAGATTAAGGGAGGGATTAGTTTTTAGCAAAATAAACTCAGGGGTAAGGGAAAAAAATAGAAGAAAAAGTCTAAGGGAATAGGATAGAGAAAAATAAACAATAATCATAACTGTGAATTTGAATAGGATGAACTCACCCATAAAATGGAAGAGGATAGCAAAATGGATTAGAAAGCTGAATCCAAAAATACACTGTTGATAAGGAACTCACTTCAGAAATAGGCACACAGATTAAAATAAGGGGCTGAAGGAGAATCTATTATGCTTCAACTGAAGTAAAAAAGGTAGAGGTTACAAACATGATCTCAGGCAAAGCAACAACAAAAAGACTAAATTAAAAGAGATAAACAAGGAAACTACATTTTGCTGATAGGCACCATAAACAATGATATATCAATACTAAACATATATTTACCAAATGGCATAGCAATTAAATGCTTATAGGAAAAATTAAATGATTTATAGGAAGAAACCAAAAATAAAAATATGATAATGGAGGAATCTCAATTTAGCTCCTCTCATGCCTAGACAAATCTAACCAAAAAATAAACAAAAAAGTGAAAAACAATTTTTTTTTTTTGGCGAGGCAATTGGGGTTAAGTGACTTGCCCAAGGTCACACAGCTACTAAGTGTTAAGTGTCTGAGGCTGGCTTTGAACTCAGGTCCTCCTGACTCCAGGGTCAGTGCTCTATCCACTGCGCCACCTAGCTGCCCCCTGAATACAATTTTAGAAAAGTTAGATATGATAGATCTCTTGAGCTTACTGAATGGGAATAGAAAGAAGTGTGTGTGTATGTATGTATATATGTATAGATGTACATATATATACAAACGCATATTTCTCAGCTGTGCATAGCACTGCCACAAAAACTTACCCTCACAAATGCAGAAAATCAGAAATATTAAATATATCTTTTAAGGACCACAATAAAATATATTCAATAAAGTGCCCTAATGAAATTATTAAAAATTAGAGACTAAATATAACTCAATCCTAAAGAATGAGTAGGTCAAAGAACAAATCATATAAATAATAATTTCATTAAAGATAATGACAATAATGAAACAATTTATCAAAATGTTTGAGAAAATGTACGTCACTAAACACTTTCAACAATAAAAGAGCAGATCAATGATCTGGGCATGCAATTAAAAAAACCAACAACCTAGAAAATCAATAAATTAAAAACTCTAAATAGCAAAACTGAAATCCTAAAAATCAAGTAAGAGATTAATAAAACAGCAAAAACAACAATAATGAATTAATAAAACTAGGAGCTAGGATTTTTTGAGGGGAGGGGAATAATAAATAGATAAACCAATAGCTACCATGATTTTTTTTTTTAAAGTAGAAAACCAAATGACTGGTATCAAAAATGGAAAAGGTGGATTCCTAACCAAAGGAGAAAGAAAACAAAAAGAAATCATCAGGAACTATTTTGTTCAATTCTATGCCAATAAAATAATCTAAATGAAATGGATGAATATTTACAAATATATAAAATGCCCATGTTGAAAGAAGAAATAGAGAATATAAATAACTCAAGTTTAGAAAAAGATATTGAACAAGTAAAAAAAAAAGAACTCCCAAAGGAAAAAAAATCACCCAAGTAATAATACATTTAAAAAATAATTCCAAACATTACATAAACTATCTGAAAGAAATAAGAAAAGAAAGGCTCCTACAAAATTACTTCTCTGATCCATATATGGTCCTGATCCCTAAGCCATAGAGAATGGAAATAGAGAAAGAAAACTATATACCCTATGCCCAATGATATTGATACAAGAATCTTAAATAAAGTATTAGGAAGGAGACTACAGCAATACATCACAAAAATTTGACTCTGATCAGAATGGATCTAAATCAGGAATGCAGGCATGGTTCAATATTAGGAAAACACTAGAAAGCAGAGGAATAAATTAATATTTTCCATAATATAAGTAGCACTTATCAAAAACCAAATAATGGAGATAAACTAGCCACCTTTCTAGTAAAACTGGGGTAAAGCAAAGCTATCCATGATCACAATTACTATTCAATATCATGCTAGAATTGCTAGCTATAACAAGAAGAGAAAAAGAAATGGAAAGAGTAAGTAGAGGTGAAGAAGAAACAAAATTATTGCTTTTTGCAGATGATAGAATAGTTTACTTAGAGAGAGAGCCAACTAAAAAACTAACTGAAACAACTAACAATTATAGCAAAGTTGAAGGATACAAAATAAACCCACATAAATCATTAGCATTTTTGTATATTACCAGCAAAATCCAGCAGGAAGAGATAGAAAGAGAAATTCCATTTAAAATAGCTATAGAAAGTATAAAATATTTGGGAGTTTGCCTGCCAAGACACACACAGGAATGTATGAAAACAACTACAAAAAGATAGATCTAAATAACTGGAGAAATATTAATTGCTCATAGGTAGGGCAAGCCAACATGATAAACATGACAATAGTAACTAAAGTAATTTACTTATTCAGTACCATGCCAATCAATCAGGCAAACTCCCAAGGATTACTTCATAGAGCTAGAAAAAGATAATAATGAAATTCATCTGGAGGAACAAAAGGTCAAGAATTTCAAGGGAATGAATGAAAAAAAAAAGTGGGAAGGAAAAGGGCATAGAGGTGCCACATGTTGAAATATATTACAAAGCAGCAATCATCAAAACAATTCGGTTAAGAAATATAGAGGTCAATCAGGGGAACTATTCAAGCATACAACACATAGCAGCAAACAAGCACAACAGCCTAGTGAAACCCCAAAATCCCAGTTAATGGGGCAAGAACTCACTAGTTAACAAAAACTGTTGGGAAAACTGGAAAGCAGCCTGGCAGAAACTAGGCATAGCCCAACATCTCATACCACATACTGATATAAGCTGCAGTGTGGTACATGACTTAGATATAAAGGGTGACACCATAAACAAATGAAAAGAACAAGAAAGAAATTATCTTTCAGCTTTATGGGGAGGGAAAGAGATAAGAAGCAAAATGGAGGAAAACGGACAGTTTTGATTACATAAAAGTAAAAAGGTTTTGCACAAATAACACAAATGCAGCTAAAATTAGAAGAAAAACAAGAAACTGGGCAGAAAATTTTCAGCAAGCTCCTCTGATAAAAGTCTTATTCCTAAATGATATACAGGAAAGTGATGAAAATTTCTAAGAAAAAGAGCCATTCCCTAATTGATAAATGAATATTAAATATTCTTATGATTCATGAAATTCTCATATGAAATATGAAAAAATAACATGAACAAGTGGTTTTCTGAGGAAGAAATCCAAGCTACTATATGGAAAAAAAGTACTCTAAATCACTAATAATTAGAGAAATGTACATTAAAACTACTCTGAGGGGGGCAGCTAGGTGGCACAGTGGATAGAGCACTGGCCTTGGATTCAGAAGGACCTGAGTTCAAATCCGGCCTCAGACCCTTGACACTTGCTAGCTGTGTGACCCTGGGCAAGTCACTTAACCCCAACTGCCTCACCAAAAAAAACAAAAACAAAAACAAACCTACTCTGAGGTTCTACCTCACATCCAGCAGACTTGCAAACATGATTTTTGTAAAAGGGAAAACTGGAAGGGCCTGGGTGAGGGAGAAAGATAGAGCTGTGAACTGGTTCAAACATTCTAGAAAGCTCTTCGGAACTATATCCTAAAAGCTATTAAATTGCACATACCTAGTGACAAGAGGACCAACATTTATAAAAGTATTCACAGCAGCTTTTTGCAGCAAAGAACTGGAATCTGAGGGGGTGCCTGTACAAGTTAGGGTGTCTAAATATGACAGAACACTGTTATGCTGAAAGAAATGACGAGGGGATAGTTTCAGAGAACCTTGAGAAGACTGGCACGCAGGAATGCGGAGGGAGGGGAGCAGAACCAGACAAACCATTTATGCAATAAAGCAATCCTGTGAAAACAAAAACCTCTAAAAGGCTGAGGATCTCCTGATGCCAGAGGCCTCCAGATGAAACACGGCTGCCCTGCTCCTGACACAGAGGACGCAATCTCAGAGGACAAATCCTCTATGCTTTTGTACACAGCTGATAGGAATTTGTTTTGTCTGATTATGTGTGTTTATAACAGGGGGGTTGTTCTTCTTGCTTTCTCAGTTGCGGGAAGTAGGTGGGAGGGAGAGAAGGAAGATTTTCCTTTGGGAGAAAAAAAAGCCAGAGCCCAAAGCGCCAGGCCTCGCTGTTCTACAAGATCCACAGACATGGTGAAGAGTGGCAGTGTGGTGCGGTGGATGGAGCCCTAGCCTTGAAGGTGAGAAGTCCTGGGTTCAAATTCTGACTCAGACACTTCCTAGCTCTGTGACCAGGGGCATGTTACTCCACTTCTGTCTGCCTCGGTTGCCTAACTGGTAAAAGGAGGGGGATAGACTTCACGGCCTCTCCAGTCCCTTTTAGGTCTAGATCTATGATCTTAGGATTCTACAAGCCAAGACTCATGTCCATACACACATCCCAGGGGAGCAGGCACAAATATGTGGAGGGTGAGCAACACACAGGTGCCAGTCATGTAAATGTCTGGATAGACAGTAAGTGAGCCGCCCCATTCCAAGAGGCCCAGGTTATCTTCATCCCTTAGGAGAAGCAAGCAGCCAGGGAAGTGCCCAGAACCCTGCTGTGAGGCTCCCCAAGAGCCAGCGGGAGCGCACTCTGTCTGCTTGGGTAGGGCAGGCCTTTGGACAGGCACTGAGTGCACAGAGGGTGCCCTGACCGGCAATACCCCTTCTAATGTCCTGAAATGCCCTTCCTGCCAGTGAACTCTTCCCCCTGAGGCTGTGTGGGAGGCAGCCACGGTTCCCAAAGGCACTGCCAGCAGAGCACAGGCCCTGGCAGGTCTTACTGGGCTGGAGGGCTTCGTGTATAGTCCACTGATAAGGTGTGCGTATGTGTGTGTGTGTGTGTGTGTGTGTGTGTGTGTGTGTAAATATGTGTGCGAGGATGTGTGTGTGACCTGAGGATCATCCTGTAGATCACTCAATCACCCCCTCAACAAGGTTTACAGATACTTCCCCTTTTGTATTTGTGCCCCCGGTGCCTAGCACAGTGATTATACAGAGTACATACTCAATAAATGCTAGCTGGCTGACTCATTGATCACCAGCTGGTACCGGGCAGGACCAGCTGAACTGCTTTCCTCGTGGCTCCATGCTGAGAGGCTCCCCCTCAGGCGGACCCCTCAAAGACCTTGTCTGCCGGGGCCACAGAGGCTGTAGCTGGGGGCGCTTCGGGGGGCATGCAGGCCCACAAGAGGCGAGGGGACTTGCCCAGGGGCACACAGTAAGTAGCAGCGAGGATCTGGCCCTCTGGCCTCGGACCCTCAGCATTTGAAGTACAAGGGCCTTCAAACACCACTGTTGGAATAAGAATCGGCACAGGGCTCTCAGGGCTCTCTCCCAACACTGGGGGCCCCAAAGGGGGCAGATTCCCTGTGACGCAAAGACAGGAGGGCATGAGAGGGGACTCCACGTGGGGAGGCTGGTGAGGCAGCCCAGCATCCAGGGAGCTGCATACTCACAGCCAGGATGCCGATGGTCACTTTGAGGCCGGCCCAGAGGACGCCGATGATGAGGATGAGGCTGTGCTGGAGCGAGGCGTACAGGCCCGACGTCAGGATCAGGACACACAGGCAGAGCTGCAGAGGGAGACGAGGAAAAGAAGGCTCAGGGCCTGGTCTGCCTTTGTCTCCCCATGGGAGCCCATGGGGCTGTTCAGTGCTCACCAGACCGGAGGACATTGCATGGGCCTGGGGGCTCCGGGGACTCTCTCCTGTCTGGCGGAAGCCTGACTTTGGCCCCCACCCCAGGCCAGGCCCAGGGCCTGAGCAGCAGAGCTCCTGATGTTCGCTCAGGGCCCCGGAGCGGCCCGGGGCAGGGGGCATGCACCCTGAGCAGGTCCTTTAAGTGGGAAGGGGCTTCACCCATACTCCGAGGACGGCTACTGGAGCTGCCCAGGCCCTCCTCATTCCCCACAAGGAACAGGAGCAACAACAGGTTCTCTCACCTCAGACCTCAATTGTCAGCACTGACGGGGCCCACTGGGGGCCCACGGAGCCCTCGCTGACTTGTCAGTATCTGTACTAACCAAGAATGGACACAGCCTCACTGCTACGAGGACAAGGGACAAGGACGCTTAGAGGAAGAAGGTCCATGAGAATGGGAGGGGGCACTGGATGGGCGAGGGAAGGCCTGCTGCCCTTTCCTAATGGCCCCAGAAAGTGAGCAAGGGGGAATCCAAGGGCCCCTCTGTTTGCAGCAGAACCCAGTGGGAGCATGGCGCCACATCCCACGGCGCCACATCCTGCAGCGCCACATCCCGCAGTGCCAGGAGCCTTGTTCTTTTACCGATGGCTGAGAGACGGCAAAGAGGAGGCTGGAGCAGGGCACCTGTGCCAGGCTGACACCAACTCTCCCAAGAAGGAAAGAAGGGAGGGAGGAAGGGGAGGGAGAAGGGAAAGCGGGAGAGAGGGAGGAAGGAAGAAAGGAGGAAAAGAGGGAAGGAAGGAGGGATGGAAGGAGGGAGGGAGAGAGGAAGGAAAGGGAAGAGAAGGAAGCCTATGGAGAAGATGCCGCCATCTTGCACCTCCTTCCAATGGCACATTTAGCAGCCGGGCCAGACACGATGGGGCAGCTGTCATTTGGTGCTGGATCATTCAGAAGATCCCCGGGAGTCAGGGTGGCCCGAGTCTCTGCCTGGGGGGACACCGCTCCCATTAGCCTGGATCCCTCTGGGAGAAGAAGGAAGCCGACAGCTCTGGAGATTCCAGCTCCCAGTGTTACGGGGTCTGGCCGCTATCTGCAAGCAGCAGGTGTTCCAGAAGCTTCCACCGTAGCCCCTTCCTGACCCTAGCTCAAATCAGGAACTCCTCGGATGGGCCTCCAGAGTCCTTCCCAAGCCGGTTGCCACCTTCCCCTGGGCTGGGCATACAGTAAGTAGCCCATAAATGTTGCCACGGGGCCAGGCATACAGTAAGCAGCTCATAAATGCTATTGCAGGCTAGCTCGCTGCCTCACGGCTCTGCATTCATGGCAGACTGGCCTGTGTGGGCCTCCTCGCCTGTCTGGCACCTTTGGGGGTCCCTCTGCCTGGTGTGGCCTGGCCTGCTCTCCCGCCTCACCCTTGCAGGGGATCCGTCGCTTCCCCATAGCCTGGCCCTTCCTGGGGCCTGTGAGGGCTCCCTCTTCCCTGACAGTGTGCATGGGCTGTGCCCCGTGTCCCCCAACAGAAGACCAGCCCTCTGGGATCAGGATGGGCTCACTCCTGCCTTTTTATCTCCAGGGATTGACAACAGAAGCTTGCTGAAGAAATCCAAGACCAAGGCAGCAAGACTGAAAGCCAGCAGGTCCAAACGGCGAGAGCCAGCCAGGCTCTGTGGGCAGAGAGGGCAAGAGGTCAAGAACAGATGTGCCATGCAGCAGCTTTCCCACTGGTAGGCCCAGCCAGGGCTGAGAACAGAGCCTCGAATGCCAACCAAGGGTGGCCAGAAAGAGAGAAAACGAGCCCATGGGTGGCTGAGCTGAGGACAACGCTCCCGAGGTCACTCACACACCATGCACAGAGCAGTCTACAGCCCCGAGTCAGATGGAAACAAGCCCGAGATGCCTCCGCATGTGGCATGAGAGGGGGGATCTTGGGGAGTCTGGGAACGGTGAGTTCACCTTAGCTCCAGATCTGCTGCACAGGCTGGGCCAGATGCCAACAGTTCTTCTGAGGAGAAGAGGAGCCCTCCGAGGCTGGGCCCGGGTCCTCCTCTCTTCTGCCCTGCAAAGCCAAGAACACCACAGAGGGCCAAGCTCGTGGGCTTCCCCGAGCTCACAACATCACGGCGGCCCATCAGGAGGAAAGGCTGAGGAGGCTCCCCGCAATCCTGAGCCCTGCCAGAGGCAGCCCGGAACGGCAGACAAAGAGCCGACTGCAAACCTGGGGTGAAATCCATCTCGGGCCGTTCCTAGCGGGGCGGCCATGGACAAGAGCCTTGGCTTCCATCAGACCGGTTTCCTCTTCTGTGAAGTGGGGATGACGGCTTACTTTACCAGGCTGAGACAGTACATGAAAAGTACCTTGCAAACCTTGACTCCACACAGGTGTGCCATCTGTTAATAGGATGTCTAGGGAGAGGCCAGATGCCAAGGGAGCCACTCTGTGATGGGCCCGACATCGGCCGCATGAGGGAGTCAGCCTGGCCCTGGAGGAGAAGGGCTTGGTGGGACCTGCAGACATCCCTGACTGCCCATGTTGGCCTCCTGGGTGCTATGGGTGACCAGAGCCTGGGCTGGGAGCCCACGATGAGGATGCCAGCAGGGCACTGCGGGTGCTGGGGCGGGGTTAAAGGTCACAGCTCGGCATGTGTCACCCACCTTTGGTCTGGCTGTTTGCTTAAATAGGTCCTTCTTCCTTCTCCCTCACCCCACCCACCTGTCCAGGAGGGACCTTAAAAAGCCCTAAGCAGTGGGGCAGTTAGATGGCTCAGTGGATAGATCACCAGCCCTGGATTCAGGAGGACCCGAGTTCAAATCTGGCCTCAGACACAACACTTACTAGCTGTGTGACCCTGGGCAAGTCACTTAACCCCAATTGCCTCAGCAAAAATAAATAAATAAATAAATAAAAATTTTAAAAGGCCTAAGCAGACCCTTGTGGGGATGGCCAGAAAACAGAGAAGGGGACATGCTTCCCTTCTCCTGCTAGAGGTGGGCAGGGGGGCTCTGTCTGCCAGTGCAGGTCACCAAGGGTGAAATGACTTGCACAGGGTCACAAGGCCAGAGTGTGTCAGAGGTGAGGCGGAACCTGAACCTAGCTCCCACTGACTCATTGAAAACAGAGGTGCTCAGCACAGCCTCACCTCTCTAAGAAGGAGGCCTGAGGCTCCCACCAGTAACCAGGGGATGCTCTCCCAAGCTCAGGAGCTGTCGGAGCCAGGATACAAAGGATCCTGGGAACCCTAACCCTGAATGCCCAGAAACCCCTGGAGCACTGGCCTTCTCTTAAAACCAAAGATTTTGGGGCAGCTAGGGGGTGCAGTGGATAAAACACTGACCCTGGATTCAGGAGGACCTGAGTTCAAATCTGGTCTCGGACACTTGATACTTAACTAGCTATGTGTCCCTGGACAAGTCACTTAACCTTCATTGCCCTGCCAAAACTAACTAACTAAATAAATAGATAGATAATTAAAAAAATAACAACAAAGATCTCTTAAATAAACAGAGGCTGTGCTGCCCTCCATGTGTGGATGGATACTTCTGGGAAGCCCCTGCCCTCTGACCTGACTAGGCCTGGCCCCGCTTGTTCCCTTTAGGAATTGGTTAGACAAAATCCCATTTGGGGTTGAGGGAGCAGACCCTTGGGTGCGGGGAGGAAACAGCCCCAGGACCTCTCTGGGTGGGCTTTCTGGGACCCTTATACCTGAGCTTGGAGATCAAAGGTCAGCATGGAGAAGCAGAGATTGAGCATGAAGTACTGAGCCTGGAGGCTTTCCAAGGCCCCACCCACTCTGAAGGCCATCATGCCCTGGGTCCGGATGAGGATCACGGCACAGATCACGTCAAAGAAGCCCACCAACAGGATCACGATGAACCGGGCCTGGCCAGGGAGATAAAAAGGAGCCCAGCTGCCTGTGCGGTCGGCAGACCCTGCTTGACCGCCGGCCCTGCTGGGGTGGACAAGGAGGTGGGTCTCTGGACAGGTGGGGCCCTCCCTCCGGGCCTATGGGTCCTCCCCATTCCAGCCCAATTGGTCCATCGGCTGCTCCCTGTGCGCAGGCCGCCGTCACCCAAGCTCTAGCTAGGAGGCCCCGCTCTTAGAGCAGTCTGGATAAAACTGTGGGGCGAGGGGAGGTAGAAAGTCAACACTGGCCAGGCCCACTCCCAGTCAAGTGACGGGCAGGTACTAAGTAATGGGACACCTGTGTCCCAGCCTCTCAGAGGCATGGCACAGCCTCCTGGGCAGGCTGTACTCAGCCCACCCCCACCCAGGTATGGGAAGGGTGGCATGATAGGGAAAGATAGGCCCCAAAGGAAGGGCTGGGACCCAGGGAGGGAGGCATGGGAGTAGGAAGGGTTGAGTCACATAGACTAGGCGGTGGGGAACCATGAGAGGATCATGGGAAGCCAAGCAAAGAAGCGTGTGCCATGTCATGGTCCTGGGATGCGCCCCCCATCACCCCGCCCTAGTTACACTTCTGCTGGCTCCCCATGGCTGGAATACTCCTCTCCCCACTTAGAGTCCTGCAAGGCTCAGCTTGGGCCCCGCCTCCTACACACAGCCTCGCCTAACTCCCTTTGTGGTGAGTTCAGAGGGACTTTCCACACTAGAAGCTGTTGCCTTTCCTTCCTCAGATTACTCCCCTCCCCTTTACTTTTCTGTTGGGCCGTGCCCTTTGAACCATCCTGTGGAGCTGTGGGACTCTTGGGGGGCAGGGCCTTTTCTACCTGCACCCCCAGCGACCGGAAGGGTACTTTCTGTCTGGGCATCAGTTTGCCATGTCATTCCTCTCCCAGGGCCTGGCCAGGCACCGACCCACACCTGTTCCTGAGAAAATGCTTGCTCACTGTTGAGTCAAGAAAGGGGAGGGACCCTGGATGGAAGAATTTGGAAGGGGCAGGACCAGTCTGGCTGGGACAAGGGGCTGAAAACGGGAGGCCAAGGAGGGGAGCTTCAACTACAGGGTCGAGGCAGCCTCATGGGGCTGGAGACGGGGCAGGCGCCCGGCCCACAAGACAAGGAAGCTGACAGGCGGGGAATCCCGGCAACAGCTCGGGGCTCTTCTTGCCAGGCCTCCCAGGCACCGAGCCAGGAGGAAATGGTGATGCCCGGCCCTTGTCCTCTCCATGGGAGGGAAAGAAACCACAGAAGAGCACCTGCGAGCTCACTCAACTGAGGTGAAGGCCCCATATCAGGGTGAGGTCACGGGGGCGCTCAGGGTGAGCTGACGTCAGGGAGGTTGGGGCAGCCACCACCTGCAGCTGCATCCCGTGGCCGGGGAGGGGTCCCGGGGTCCCAGGCAGAACGGGCCTCAAGACGAGGACCCTGGGCTCCCACAGAACAGAGCTTCCTCTCACTAATGGAGACGCGGGGCCCGCACACACAGTCAGAAGGCCTTCTGAGGCCAAACTCGGCCAGGGCCTGCTGTGTGCCCAGCACAGTGCCGGGCCTAGGGATGCAAAGAGGCACTTCAAGCCCCTCGACCTCCTGGAAGGGGGGCAGCAGCTGGGAGGGAAGGAGGGCCTCCAAAAAGTGAAGCCGAAAGACCCTCCATTCTCCCAGGGCTGATGTCTCCTTGGGTTCCTGCAGCTCGGGCTGGGAGGGCCCTCAAAGGCCAGCTGGCCCGGCCGGCTGCCTCATTTGACAGATGAGGAAACTGAGGGTGAGAGAGGGGACGTGACTGCTCTTTCCCCCGGACCCCCCTCTCCTCCGTTCTCTGCTGGGGAAGCCGTAGGAAGCTGGGACGCAGCCTCCTCTTCCTATGTGCTCTAGAAGGGGTGAACTCCCTGTGCTTGCAGGTCTTCAAGGCAAGACTGGTGGAGCAAGGACTCCTCTGTGTATGGGTTGGACCAAATGGCTGCTAAGCTCCACCCCGCCTCAAGCTCTGGGGCTCTGGGCTCATGAGAGTTGTCAGCCTGGCTAATTATTCTGGAGGTCCAGAATCTTAAAAGACATCTCAAGATCTTGTCTTTTCTTGGGGCAGCTAGGTGGCACAGTGGATAATGCAGCAGCCCTGGATTCAGGGTGCCAGACCCGCACCCTGGCCCACCCGTCCCCTTCCCAGGCACCGTGAGGGGCAAAGCTTAGCAGCCCATCCACCCTCTGGGCTGTGGGGCTCACTTGTACAGAAGGGGGTGGTGCAAGGCAGAATGGAACCCGCACACTCACCAGAATGAGAGGGTCCTCCCTCACGGGCTTCTCCTCCGCCATCAGCACAAGGAAGTTTACCAGGGACCGGAACATCACCAGCAGGATGGAGAGGATGAACACGATGAGCTCCTGCCGATTCTCCTGGAGGATCCCTCTGGTCACATAGTAAATGCAGAACACTGACCGAGACAAACGAAGAGAGAGGGACGTGGGTGAGAACCCACAAGACGCCTGAGCCCAGAGTCTGCCATGGCCACAGACCGCTGCAGGCCTCCCCGATCAGGCCCGCCAACCACCCTGAGGGGGCCTCAGAGGTCATCCCCATGCACTCTCCATCTGGTTCAGATCCCCAACCAGTTCACTCCCAGTGGCAGCAAACTCACTCCTTTGCCAATCCGATGATGGGGACTGGTCACACTGGGTAGCAGGCCCTCGACTCTGCCCTTCACAATCCGGCCCCACCCATCTTTCCAGGCTGCATTCCCTTCCCCTTCTCCTTGCACACACGCTCTGCACTGCAGCCAAGCTAGAACCCATCTCCCACTTCCACACCTTTGCATCATCAGAAACAAATTATTTTATCAGAAGAAGTGACCATAAAGAGGCAAAATTAATTCACTTATTCAATGCCACACGAATCATACTACCAAGATTCTCTTGTATAACTAGAAAAAAATAATAACAATTCATACGGAGGAAAAGAAGGTCAAGAATCTCTAGAGAAATAAGGAAAAGAAATAGGAGCAGGGGCAGCTAGGTGGCGCAGTGGATAGAGTACCGGCCCTGGAGTCAGGAGGACCTGAGTTCAAATCCGACCTCAGACACTTAACACTTACTAGCTGTGTGACTTTGGGCAAGTCACTTGACCCCAATTGCCTCAACAAAAATAAAAATAAAAAAAATAGGAGCAAAGGGGGCTGGGCAGTGCTGGACCTCAAACAACGCCACAAAGTAGCTTGGTTCCAGCTGAAGAAAGGGACTGATCAAAGGAACAGAGCAGGTAGATGACAGACAGACAGACGCACACGGACCGATAAGCTCTAGCAAAAAGGAAAAGAACTTGGTGTTGGACAAAACTTCTGGGGGAACGGGCAGCAGCAGGAGGAAATCAGATCCAGCCCCGACCTCAGGCCTTCCACAAAGGCGAACTCCAAGGGGAACAGGCACTGGCGACCACTCTGCCCCCCCCCCCCCCGCGCCCCGCAGGCTTAGCCAAGGGCCGGCTGCTCGGAGGCCCTGCGTCGGTGTTTGCTGGCTGAGGATTCTGGGAGCTTTCCATCTGGGGCGCCTCACACCTGCTGTCGTCCCCATTACTACAGGAGCTCTCGGAGGGCAGGACGGCTGTGCAGCTGCTGTTTTTCATCTTTCTCCCAGCACTTAGGGCCGTACCCTGCACCCAGCAAGCATTTAATCAATGCTTTATTCACTCATGCAATTACTTTGTGCAAAGGTGGATGGCATTGGCTTCTCGTGGTGAGTCTCCCCAGTAGACTGTGAGCTTCCTGAGGGCAGGGGCTGCTCCATCTCTGTCTCCCCGGTGCCTGGCTCACAAGCTTGTGCTGAACCCAGCGGGGAGGCTGTGTGTAGTGAGCATGTGACAACAGGACCTGGAGCTGGGAAGCTCTGGGGCTGCACAAGTTACTTCACCTCTGCCTCTGCTTCCCCTGGAGTGTCCCTCCCAAGACAATCTCCAGACCCTCCACCAGCCCAGCGCCCCCCGGCTCTAGCTTCCCAGCGCCTCGGCCCTCCTCTGGTGTCTGCAGAGCTGCCAATGGGCAGGTTTTGTCTGGTTTCCCGAGGCCCAGGGCAGAGAATGACGGCGCCTCAGGGCCGGCCGCTGGCTCTTCCAAAAAGCATCATTGGAGATGCAAGCTACAGAAGGGAGCTGAGGGTCACCCCCAGACGAGGCGTCTTCCATTTGGGTCTGGCGGATGCCCGTGAGCACAACAGAAGGGGGCCTGGGAGGTCTCACTCAGCAAATTCATGTGGACTCTGGCGGGGGGAAAGAGGAGCTGACCCACACTGTGGGGCGGCCTCTCCCTGGGGAACTGAGCTTACGGTGGAGACACAATCAGTCCCTCATTATCTTGTCATCAAGGAAAGGTGCCAAGTGACATCTGGCAATGAGGTAAATGATCCAAAAAAGGCATCCCAGAGCCCTGGGAACAGACTCCGGCGAGCGTCCTGTCCTTCTCCGGGTTCCTCCCCACCAATGAAGGGACACACCCTATTCCAGAGAAGCCGAGAGTTCCCCAAGGAGACAGAGCATGAAGCACATTTACTTCATTTTTATGGCTTCACCCAACCTCTGGCTGGCCGGCCCGGCCCAGCTTCCTAAGTCCCTTTCCCATAAAAGAAGTTGGCAAAGAAGCCTCACTGGTAACTTTTCCAGAATTTCAGTATCATTCTGAGCTCAGCCCAGGCTCCGTAGGGAGCCAGGTCAAGGGCATGACTATTTTGGGGGTCAAAGCTAACACATAAAGAAACCACCTGCCCTCAGTGGCTGGTACCTCCCTGGCCCCTGCCCCTCCCCCAGGCTGGCCTTCCATCATAAGCTGCCCAGAAGGGAACACACCTGGAGGTCTGACTCCAGGACAGTCGGTGCCTAGGGCCCAAGCTCCTTATGTCCCCTGGCCACTCCAGTCGTCCCCCATCCTTAGGCAGGGAATGCCAGGCCCGTCCATCATTGCTGAACCAGTCCCTGCAGCAAGCAGCTCATGCATCACCCACACATGCTCCTCTCGAGCCAGCTACCAGGCCATGGGCTCGGCCAACTTCCTCTTAGGAAAGATGGACGGTTCCCTGTGTCACAGACGTCCAGGACTCAGGAGGAGATGCGGCGACTCTGAATGGCCTTCCTTTCCCGCTGTTCAGGAGGCCTCTCGCCTCCGAGAAAGGCCAGGGCCCCGGGTGCACATCTAGACACCAGGCCCAGCTGGCCGACCCCAGCTGTCGTCACCAGATGGCAGGCCCACATCTCCTCCAGAGCCAGCCGGCTTGTGGTAATGAGGACGAAGGGGGACTCCAGGTCATCTCCGAGACAGAGGGAGCTGACGGGAACGATTCTCCAGATGAGGGTCCAAAGGCATCCAGAAATCAGGACATGGTCTCCCTTCACAGAGAGGGGCTGCTGGCTCTGATCTAGGCGGGGCCTCCCGTGGCCAAGGCCAGTCTTGGGCTCCATTTGATCTGCGGCTTTCAGCAACGGGTTTGGTGGCAATTGAGATCATCCCCCTCCAGGGCTTGGTACGGGCCCAACACAAGGGAGCCCCTTCATGGATGTTTTTTTGTTTGTTTTTTTTTTAGTGAGGCAGTTGGGGTTAAGTGACTTGCCCAGGGTCACACAGCTAGTAAGTGTTAAGTGTCTGAAGCCAGATTTGAACTCAGGTACTCCTGACTCCAGGGCCGGTGCTCTATCCACTGCACCACCTAGCTGCCCTGCATGGATGCTTCTTGACCTGACACGGCTCAATCACTCAGTCAGTAGGTATTTATTAAGGGCCCATGATGGGTCACACACTATGCTAGGCCTTCCCCACCTGCCAAGAACTCAATATGGCAGATGACACGTCTGGGACAAGACACCACAGAGGATTCTGCAGGTGACCTGAGGGGCACTGTGCTGACTGCTGAGAAACCAGGAGGGGCCCCCTGCAGAGGGGCAGGCAAGGAGGGCAGGAAGAGAAGCCCCAGCCTCTGCCCTCGAGGCACTGAGAGAAAGGCAACCCAGGGTACAGGGGAGAGCAACGGTGTTAGGAAAGGGGGAAAAGACAGGAGGAAGGAAGGAAGGAAGGAAGAAAGGAAGGAAGGAAGGAGAGGAGAGGAGGGAAGGAAGGAGGGAGGGAGACAAAAGAGAGGAGGAAAGAAAGAGGAGGAGGGAGGAGGGGAAGGGAGAGGCAGGGCCAGAGGAGGGAGGGAAGGAGGGAGGGAGGAAGGAAAGGAGGAAGGGAAGGAGAGAAGGAAGGAAGGAAGGAGGAAAGAAAGGAGAGAAGGAAAGAAGGAAGGAAGGAGAGGAGGGAAGGCAAGGGAAGGAGGGAGAAAAAAAAGAGAGAAGGAAGGAAAGAGGAGGAGGGAGAAGGGGCATGGGGAAAAGAAGGGAGGAGGGAAGGGAGAGGCAGAGCTGGAGGAGGGAGGGAGGGCATGGGGGGCCAGCCCCCTGCCTGGTGCAGTTTGAGAGCTTCTCTGCCAGGCTTTTGGGGAGCCAATCCATCCACCTTTGGGGTTTCCTCTCTGGAGCAGAGGGAGGTGTTGAGCAGGGCCCTGGTGACTGGCTCCCCTGGATGACCTGACAAAGGGGGTGTCAGGGCCCCTAGTCCTTCACCTGCAGCACAAGAGGCTGCACGTCTTGCCCCAGAGAGCCTTCAAGCGCTCAGCAATTATTTCTTCTTTCCACTCCGTGGGGAGCCCACATCCCAGCTGGACACCCCCACTCCTCCCTGTGTTTAAGGTTTCAGAGGGGAAGCCAAAATCGCCGCCAAGTGAAGGGTCCTACTTCACTGGGGAGGGCCGGCCCATGCCTGAGGTGATCCAGCGCCTGTGGGCCCATGCCTGAGGGCCGCTTCCAAGGCAGGCCAGGGCCAGGCACATCCCCACCACTGGAGGGAGCAGCAGCTCCCGTGGTCAGGGCAGAGGGGCAGTCAATCAGTGGGTTGATCAACATTTAGTAAGCGCCTGCTGTGTGTGGGACACTGTGCTGAACACTGAGGATACAAAAAGAGGCCAAAGACAGTGCCTGCCCTCAGAGCTCACAGTCTAAAGGGAAGGTTAAGAGGATAACGTGGTCCCTGAGCCAGGGATGAGGAGGGCAGACCCTGGCACCACATGAGACTGCTGGCAACGTGGAGTGGACAAGGAGAGCTGAGTGCAGGGCCCCCCCAACCCCAGGCACCAGAGCGCTCCCTCTTACCGACTCCAATGAGCTGAATGAGAGAGACGGTGAAGTTCTCATCTGACTTCTGCACCAGCGTCTTTATGGTTAACCCAATGATGCTCAGCAGAGATACCAGTGTGATGCAGAAATAGACCTTGACTGGACAGGACAACTCAGACCACGGCTTTATCTGGAAGGAGAGATGGCGATTAGCCTGCCTGGCAGGGGATCAGGGGCGGGCCCTGGCCCTCAGCTGCCCAGGATTCAGGGCTGGCCTCTGACATACACCAGCTGGGGGACCCTGGGAAGTCACGTTGTTACTCTGACCTCAGTGTTCCTATCTGTAAAACGAGGACCTATCTGGCTCTGGAGCCGGGACCCTGGGTCAGTCACCCTGGGCACTGACTTGTTATGTGACCATGAGATTCTGTGAGCTGCCCGTGTTATGGGAGAGGGGGGACATGCACACATACACAAAGCAAAGAGAGGCAAGATAGAAGTTCAGTGTATGGAGGGAACAGCACCAGCACCTGGGGGGCATCAGGAAAGGGTCCATATGCCAATTGGCCCTTGATTCCAGGAAGAAGAGGTGGGGGAGGAGTACACTGCAAGCACGCCAGCCAGCCTGGGCAAACTCCCCAAGATGGGAGATGAGGGTCACATCGGGGGAACAGAGGGAAGCCCTGCTTGGCTAGATCATGAGTGCAAGAAGTGAAGCTTTAGGGGCAGCTAGGTGGTGCAGTGGATAGAGCACCGGCCCTGGAGTCAGGAGTACCTGAGTTCAAATCTGGCTTCAGACACTTAACACTTACTAGCTGTGTGACCCTGGGCAAGTCACTTAACCCCAACTGCCTCACCCAAAAACAAACAAACAAACAAAAACAAAAACAAAAAAAAGAAGTGAAGCTTTGGCTACTGAGGTTAGAAAGGCCAGTGGAAGCCAGGCTGCAGAGGCCTCTAACCCAGCCAGGTAGATGTGTATTTAAAGCACAAGGTCACAGGAGGATTCTGGAGTTTTACTGAGCAGGGGAATGACGTGGTCAGATCTTTCCTCTACAAAGTCACCCAAGCCAGAGGTCTCTCACCCAAGGATTCCATGAACTTCTTTTTTTTTGGTTTTATTTTTTTTTAATCATAAAAATATTTTATTATTTTCCAGTTACATGCAGAGATAGTTTTCAACATTTGTTTTTATAAGATTTCTAGTTTCAAATTTTTTTCCCTCCCCCCTCCCCCCTTCCCCAAGACAGCAAGTAATCTCATATAGTTTCTATATGTACAATCACATTAAACATATTTCTGCATTAGCCTTACTGTGAAAGAAGAATAAGAGCAAAAAGGAAAAACCTCAAAAAAGAAAAACAACAGAACCAAAAACAAAAGAAATAGTATGGTTCAATCTGCATCCATATTCCACAGTTCTTTTTTTTCTGGATTTGGAGAGCATTTTCCATCATGAGTCCTTTGGAACTATCTTGTACCATTGCATTACTGAGAAGAATTAAGTCTATCACAGTTGATCAACACATAATGTTCATGATACTGTCTACAATGTTCTCCTGGTTCTGCTCATCTCACTCATCATCAGTTCTTGTAAGTCCTTCCAGGTTTCTCTGAAATCCACCTGCTCATTGTTTCTTACAGCACAATAGTATTCCATCACATTCATATACCACACCTTGTTCAGCCATTCCCCAACTGATGGACAACCCCTCAATTTCCAATTCCTTGCCACCACAAAAAGAGCAGCTATAAATATTTTTGTACATGTGGGTCCTTTTCCCTTTTTTATGATCTCTTTGGGAAAAAGACCCAAAAGCGGTATTGCTGGGTCAAAGGGTATACACAGCCTTATAGCCCTTTGGGCATAATTCCAAATTGCTCTCCAGAATGGTTGGATGAGTTCACAGCTCCACCAACAATGCATTAGTGCATGAACTTCTTTCTAATAATAGTTTAATAACTGGATTTCAATCTAACTGGTTCCCCCTGTAATCCTCTGTATTTTGTTTTCTGGATTTAACAACATTATGCTGAGAAGGGGTCTCCAGGATTCACCAGACACTCCCAGAGGGATCCAGGACAGAAAAGGGCTCTAAGACTTGGAGTTACAACAAGATTCTCTTCACAGAAATAAAGGCAGATCTAAATAACTAGAGGAATATTCATTGCTGGTGAATAGGCTGAGCCAATATAATAAAAATAACAATTCTACCTAAATTAATTTACTTATTCCTTTAGCAAACTACCAAAAATTATTTTATATAGGATTGTAAAAACATTATTAATTATTATCTGGCATTGTTGGTGGAGTTGTGAACTGATCCAACCATTCTGGAGAGCAATTTGAAACTATGCTCAAAAAGCTATCAAACTGTGCATACCCTTTGACCTAGCTATACCCCTACTAGGCCTATATCCCAAAGAGACCATAAAAAAGGGAAAAGGACCCACATGTACAAAACTATTTATAGCTGCTCTTTTTGTGGTGGCAAAGAATTGGAAATTGGGGATGCCCATCAATTGGGGAATGGCTGAATAAGTTGTGTTATATGAATATGATGGAATACTATTGTGCTATAAGAAATGATGAGCAGGTGCATATCAGAAAAAAATTGAAAAGACTTACATGAACTGATGCTGAGTGAAGTGAGCAGAACCAGGAGAACATTGTACACAGTAACAGCAACATTGTGTGATGTTCAGCTGTGATAGACTTAGCTCTTCTCAGCAATACAATGATCCAAGACAATGCCAAAGGACTCATGATGGAAAATGCTCTCCATATCCAGAAAAAGAATCTGAATGCAGATCAAAACATACTATATTCGCTTTTTGTTTGCTTGTTTGTTTTGTTTTTCCTTTCTTGAGGTATTTCCCTTTTGTTCTGATTCTTCTTCCACAACATGACTAATGTGGAAATATGTTTAACATGACTGTACATATATAACCTATATCAGATTGCTTGCTAGCTTAGGGAGGAGTGAGGGAAGGGAGGGAGGAAGAAAAATTTAGAGCTCAAAATATTATGAAAACGAATGCTAGGGGCGGCTAGGTGGCGCAGTGGATAGAGCACCAGCCCTGGTTTCAAGAGGACCTAAGTTCAAATCCGGCCTCAGACACTTGACACTTACTAGCTGTGTGACCCTGGGCAAGTCACTTAACCCTCATTGCCCTGCAAAAAAAAAAAAAAAAAGCCACGAATGCTGAGGGCCGACTAGATGGTGCAGTGGATAAAACACCAGCCCTGGATTCAGGAGGACCTGAGTTCAAATCTGGCCCCAGATACTTAACACTAGCTGTGTGACCCTGGGCAAGTCACTTAACCCTCATTGCCTCGCCCCCCCCCCAAAAAAAAAGAATGCTGAAAACTATCTTTACATATAACTAGGAAAAAATAAAATACTATTAAGATTGAAGGAAAAAAACAATTATCTGAAGGAAAAGGAGATAAGAATCTCAAGGGAGGGGCAGCTAGGTGGCGCAGTGGATAGAGCACCAGCCCTGGATTCAGGAGGATCTGAGTTCAAATCTGGCCTCAGACACTTAACAATTACTAGCTATGTGACCCTGGGCAAGTCACTTAACCCCAATTGCCTCACCAAAAAAAAAAAAAAAAAAAGGAATCTCAAGGGAAATAATGGAAAAATGCAGGAAGGAAGCAGGCCCAGGAGGACTAGATCTCAAACTGTCCCATGAGTCAGCAATCTCTGAAACAATCTGATGCTGGTAAGCACAGAGGTCAATTAGTGGCACATATCTGGTACAAAGTATATGTAAGCAAACAAGCACAAGCAATCTGGTGTCTGATGAACCCAAAGGTCCCAGCAATTGAGGCAACTTGGGACAAGGGGGAAGTATTCTGGCAGAAAGTGAGCACAGAGCAGCCTCTCACACCACCTTCCTAGATAAGCACAAAATGGCTAGTGCACACAGGCACAAGGGGTGAGGTCACAAGCCAGTCAGAGGAGTAAGGAAGAAATGGCCTGTCGGATCTATGGAGGGGTAAAAGTTTCTGGCCAGATGAGGGATAGAGAGAATCTAGAAGGTAAAATGGACAATTCTGATGACACAAAGTACAACACTTTTTGCTCAAACAAAACCGATGAAGCTAAAATTAAAAAGATGGCAGGTAAATGTTCGCTTCTCCTACCCTATTACTTTCCTGGACTGCATGATCTCCATAAAATCATTCTTCCTCAAGACAAATAACCTCTGAATCTCACAGTTCCTTGGCACTCTCTGCCCCCTCTGACTGGAGAGGGAAGGAATGGACATCCAAAAGTGCCTCACATATCCTCAGTATGAGGAAGGCTCCCAGAGCATTCACCTCATCATCCCTCACCAAGCTGCTTTCCTGAACTTCATGATCTCCATAAACTCATCATTCCACACGATGAAATCAACTCTGAAACTCTCACTTCCTCGGATCATTTCCCACCTGGGCTATAGGACTTTATCATGCCCCTGTGTTGGGTAAATAAACCCCACCCCACTTGTCTTCTCCCATTAGACAATGAGCTCCTTGAAGACAAGGACTGTCTTGGGCCTTTCTTTGTATTCCCAATGCTTAGCACATGCTTGGCACACAGTAGCCATTTAATAAAGGTTTATTGACTCTAATATGTTAATTCAAACAACTCTGGGGTCCCACCTCATGCCCTCGAGATTGGCTAAGATGACAGATGTAGGAGGGGCTATGGGAAAACAGGCACACTGAAGCATTGTTGATGCAGCTATGCAATGGTCCAACCATCCTGAAAATGTGGAGCTATGCCCCAAAAGCTATAAAATTGTGCCTACCTCTTGAGATTCTGCTACTACCATCAGCTTGGCCTGGCTAAACAAGCTATGGCATATGAATAAGATGGATACTATTGTTCTCCAAGAAATGAAGAAAGGGGCAGTTCCAGAAAAACCTGGGAAGAGTGCGGTGAGCTGAACCAGGAGAAGAATTTCCCTAACAACAACATTGGAAGGACGAGCCATTTTGAAAGACTTCAGAACTCTGAGCAACACAAGAACTACCCACGAGGCGGGGGGGGGGGGGGGGGTTCTCATGAAGCTCTGCTGTCTACCTCCTGGCAAAGGGAATGGACTCAAGGCAGTACACTAAGATGGGTATTTTCTTTGGATGTGATCACTGTGAGAATTTGTTTTCCTACATGTGCATAAGATGGGGTTTATTTTTCTTTCTTTTTCAGTTGGGGAAAGGGGAGGTGGGAGGGAGCAACGGTGGATTTTGGTCCATTGAAAAAATAAAATTTAATTTTTTAAAAAAGCAGCATCAAAGAAGGGAGTTTCCATACTGGGAGGTTTACCCAAGAACAAAGGGCAAAACTAAGTACTGAAGCAGGAGCTCCTGGGATGAGTCCGGAATGAGCTCCTATGGGGACAGTATCATTCATTCAATCCACTTCAACAAATATTTATTAAGCATCTAGTATATGTTCAAGGCAAGAGATATCAGGAAACCACGTATAGAGAGCAGGCCTTGCTTGCCTCTGAACCACTCTGGCTGTGGGAGCCAGGACTTCATCTCTCTGGGTCCCAGGTAGACCAGGTGCTGCTATACGTAAGTGAAGGGACTTCCCTCACTAGGAGATCCTTACACTGATGAAATTACAGGCTGGTCCAAAGTTTTAGGCCAACATGTGCCCGATGCTGGGCTGGGTGAGGGGGATACAAAAAATCAACAGGCCAATAGAGACATGCACAGAGGGAATAAATCCAAAGCCATGCGAGGCTGTAAGGAGCATTCCCAGGGGAGGGCAGCGGGCACCACGGGCCACCATTGCCCAGAGCCTGTCACTGGGCACGTCTAGGAGGGAGGCGATTTCTTCCTGGCCAGCCCTGAGAACAGGACTGAGAGTGGGGGGGGAAGCATGGGCACACCTGGGCTCCAAAGCTGGCCAAGGATGGAAGGACAGGCCCCACCCCCACCCTGGAGGCCCTTCCTCAAAGGCTTCATGAAGGCCACCAAGGCCCCTCCCAGGTCTAAGATGAGATTCTGTGGCCAGGGTCTCACTGGGGTCTCCTTCCCCTCCAAAGACCATCCAGCGGGCTGATCGCGTCCACGTCGGACTGCCGCAGAGGCATCAGGCAGGGGAGCAGAAGGGTGAAGGGGCACCTTCCGTGCCTCCTTTGCCAAAGGGTACCTTCAACCTGCCCAGAGCTGACTGCAGGGGCCCCCGTGAGCGCCTGGCCACCAGGCTCCATCAGGTGGGGCTGGAGTGCCCCCTGGTGGCAGCCGGGAGCATGTCAGGCTAGCAGTCACGCTTCCCAGGCCCAGAAACCTCATCTGAGTGATAAATGAGAACCCCCCTGCAGAGAAGCACGCTGGGGAGAGAGCTGAAAAAAGACACGGAGATATGCCGCAGACCTTTCCAGTCCTGACACAGGCAGTGGCCTGCTGCCAATAAAGACCAGCAGGGACGGGTGAGGGCACGGCGCTCCAGCCTGGACACGCAGACAATGTGGCACAACCCACAGAGACCCGGGCCCAGCCGGCCTCCGAGGCTGGGAGAGGCAGACAAAGTGTCTGCGGGGAGCTCAGACATCCAGGAGAGCATCCATTGTCCCACAGCGAGGCCGGCCCCCTACCCCATCCCCATCCCCATCTCCAGGAGCAGCCTCAAAGGCCGGTCCTCTGGCTCCAGAACTGGAGTGTGAGTTACTGGAGTCCCCGAGGCTCAGACAATGCTCCAGGGCAGTGGGTGAAGGACCTGCGGGTGCCTTCTCTCTTGGTGGGTCCCGAGTGTTTCACAGCCTTGTGGGGGAAGGAGGAAGAAAGGAAGAAACAGGCCCAGAAAGGTGGGCAGGGGCTTTTGGGGGGTTTTTTGTTGGTTTTTTTTTTTTGAGGCAATTGGGGTTAAGTGACTTGCCCAGGGTCACACAGCTAGTAAGTGTTAAGTGTCTGAGGCTAGATTTGAACTCAGGTCCTTCTGAATCCAGGGCCGGTGCTCTATCCACTGCACCACCTAGCTGCCCCAACAGGGGCTTTCTGTCGCTGGTGTAGAAGGAGGCCGGGAGATCAGTCCATCAAATGCACTCCTGTCTTCCCCCAAACCTCCCCGCCCTCCCCCTCCTCTGTCTAGTCCAGGGCTAGGGCTGACTGGTTCCACCTCCCAAGACCTCAGTGACCACCATGCCCTCCTCTCTTCCCGGCCCTGGTGCCCCCTCTCTCTCCTCTTCCTCTCAGCTTCTCTCCTAGGCTCTGGCCTGCACTCTCCCCCACTCCAGCTGATCCAAGCCAGCTGCCCAGGGAGCCTTCCTGAGGTACAGCCCCAACTTCGTCTCTCGACGGCTCCCTGCCCACTTTGGGAGGCCCCCCAAACTCCACCAGCAGGCCCGGGTGCCCCTTGGGGACCTCGTTTCGGCCCTGCTCCCCACAACTCCCCTCCTGGCTGTTCTCAGACTCACACACTCTCGCCCCTTGGAGCATTTAGCCAGATGCCCGCTCATCTCTGCCTAGTGAAATCCTCCTGCTCCAAGCCCCCTCAAAGGCTCCTGCTGCTCAGGAGCCAGCTCTCTCCCTGCTGCTGCATCCCTGGATGTGCCTCCTCTCCTAGGCCGGCCTGGAAGGTCCTTGGTCCAGGGACCGTCATGGGCCAGGCTGGCACACAGAGCCAGGTGCCTCAAACTCAAGTCCAGGGAGAGAAAGAGGGGCAGATGCCAGGAATGCTGAGGAGGAACTGACGTGGCTAGGCACAGGGCTGGGCACGGGGCAGGAGCTGCTCAGGCAGAGATTCAGGGGGAGTGCCAGGTTCAAGTACTGCCTCTGATCCCCATGGGCTGGGTGACCCCGGGCAGGTCTCCTCTGGAAGCCCAGACACAGCAGGGAAAGCACTGACTTGCTGTGGGGGAGGGCATTTCCTCACCTGGGAGTTCTCTCCCTCTTCCTCCTATGGAGGAAGGGATGGAAGGAGGGGAAAGCATTTTCTGAGCACCTACTATGTACAGGTACCGTGCTAGACGCCTTATAAATATCATCTCACTTGATCCTCACAACCTCTCTGGGAGGGAGGTGCTGGGTTTTTTACAGATGAAGAAACCAAGACAGACAGAGGTTATGTGACTTGCCCAGGGTCACACAGTCTGGATGTGTCTGAAGCTACATTGGCCCAGTGCCACCCTGATGCCTTACAAGACCCAAAGAATTTTGAGAGAAGGAATCATTGAGGGGGGGGGGGCTGGATTCTGGTCGCCAATGTAGGGGGTGAGTCCCAGGCCGAGCATGAGTTTCCTGCCAAGACACAAACTATTGAAGAAGGGGCTGAGATAAGGGAGGAGTCGAGGCCACAGGAGCAGTGGCAGCAGAAGCCTGGACGTCACACTCCCCTGGGGAGGGTCAGCGTCAGCCCGTTGTCAGCAGCAGTCGAGCCCAGGCCTCAACTCTCCCCCAGGGCTTGGTGCCCAAGGTACTTACGGGGCCACAGGGAGTGGGGATCAGCTCCTGGTGCCTCGGGGTTAAGTTGGGCAGCGGGGCATCCACAGGCTCCGTGAGAGGAGGAAAGATGAGCTCTCTGGAAAAGAAACACGATGCTGTCAGCCAGGCTGGAGAACGTTCTGAGTTGGGGGGCCCAGTCATGCCCTGCCTCATCCACATTCTGGTGCGTAACCTTGGCTAAGGTGGCCGCCACCTCAGTGGGCCTCAGGACACTTGCTAGGACCACAACATGAACGACAGTTGGGACCTGTGGGAAGAGTGTCCACCCCACAAACCACAGGCACCTCACATTGTTGTCTCTCAGGCCTTCAGTCGCCTCTCTGTGACCCCATCTGGAGTCTTCTTGGCAGAGCTACCTGAGCGTTTTGCCATTTCCTTCTCCAGAGAGGCAGATAGGGTAAAGTGACTTGTTCAGGGTCACCCAGCTTGTAAGTGTCTGAGCTTGGATTTGAACCCAATGAGTCTTCTTGAGTCCAGGCCTGGCGCTCTGTGCACTATGGTGCCATCTGGCAGTCATATACATTTCCAGCACCGGGCCCCCCCCCCCTCATCCAGCCTCCATCAGTATCAACTTTATTCTGGTTATCCCCCACACCTGGAGCACCCTCCCTCCTCCTCTCTGCCTATGTCTCCCCCCCCCCCACCTCCCTAAGTCCCAACTAAAATCCTACCTCCTACAGGAAGCCTTCCCCACCTCCCCTTCATTCCAGTCATCCCCTCTGTGAATTCTTTCCTATTTATCCTGTATCTAGTTGCTTGTATATATCTGTGTGCCTGCTGTCTCCCCATTAGATTGTAAGCTCTCTGAGGGCAGGAACTACCTTTTACCTTTTTGTATCCCAGGCACATGGTCAGTGCTTAATAAATGTTTATTGACTGACATTTGTTGATTATTAAGGAAATTGGAGGTTATAGAATCACCCTACCACCCACATCACCCCCAGCAACAGGAGCCAAGGATGCCTGGGTTTAGCAAATGATTCAGATGCATGATGAATACACAAAACTAGAGCTGTCTGAAGAAATAAGACTAATGTCAACCGTTCTGCTATCTGAAGAATGACATGCGTGGTCTGAACACACAATGTTGCTGTTACTGTGTACAATGTTCTCCTGGTTCTGCACCTCTCCGTCAGCATCAGTTCATGTAAGTCCTTCCAGGTTTCTCTGAACTCCTCCTGCTCATTGTTCTCATATACCACAACTTGTTGAGCCATTCCCCTATTGATGGGCATTCCCTCGATTTCCAATTCTTCGCCACCACAAAGAGAGCTGCTATAAATATTTTTGTACATGTGGGTCCTTTTCCCTTTTCTATGATCTCTTTGGGATACAGACCTAGCAGTGGTACTGTCATGGGGCAAACAGGGTAGGGGGTTTGGGAAGGGGTAGGGGTTTGGAGTCCTTAGGAATTCCTCTTTAAAGAATTACACCCTCTTGCACACAAAAGCAGTTAGAATAAGATGGTAGTTTATTTAGAGGAAAGGGAAGGGAAGGGAAAGCATGAAAGAAGTCCTTGGACTTCTCATGGGGAGAAGGCATGGCACAGAGCATGGCTCTGAGATACCAATCTTCTCAAGCAGGAGACTGGCAGGTACTTTTATAGAGGACTGATGGGGGTGACCATCTGACTGTGAAAAGTTCCCTTAGTGAGGGAGGACCATCCCCCACTGGTGGTGGCTGGAGGAGTTGGGTGAGGGGTGGCTGTAGATCTCTGAAGCCATCTCTCTCCGAAAGACACAAAGGAAGCAGCCACACCTAATCTTATCGCCCCAGGGTTGAGGGAGACTAGAATGAAGGGTGGAGGTCCCCAAGCTAGCTCAACCCGATCTGGTTCCACTTATCTCTTTAGGTGTGTCTGTCCTTTGGATTAGTTTCTCAAGGAGAAACTTTGATGTGCCCCAGAGAACTTATGGGGTGCCCTGGGCCCATAACACCTCGTTGAAATGTTTACATTTAAACAATGCTTTTCGAGCAGGAAGACTGCACTCATGTTTGTGCCTTCGCTCGAATGTCCCCCCATAAATCCTGAGCCCCGTCCCTGGCTCCCTCAGCTCCAGCACCAGCACCAGCAGGGTACTTTCCAAAGATGCTTGAGTGGCAAAGTTCAGCAGGAAGCTACTGACACCTAGGACTGCTGAGCATTTCCTGGCCTCTCACAAAGTGAAGTCTGGGGCGAAGATATGCATGGAATAAGAAAGAAAAAAAATCTGGGTACCTTGGAAAGAAATCTGGACTGGGGGTCCGAGGTCTGAGATCTCACTGGGGCCCTTCCTGGGACAAGGGGGCTCATTGCCAGCCTCATACTCCCAGGGGAGAATGTAAGTCCCTGGAGAGTAGAGGGTGGTTCCCATTTGCCTTTGGGTCACCAGGGCTTATGAGGCCTAGCAACTGACAAGGAAAAGGTGTTTAATAAATGTGTATCTGTTATGAGGCGTCAGTCTGCCCAAGAGTGAGATGGGGACAACCACAAGATCCTGTGGCATATTGTCCAAGTTGGGAGCCAATGGATGGACAAGCATTTATGGAGCACCAGCTATGACAGCCAATAAACATTTATTAAGCACCTACTGTGTGCCGGACACTGCCCTAAGTACTGGGGATACAGAGAAAGTCCTCTGGCTGGGACAGATCGAAGACAATCAACAACAGAGAGACCAGTGGGGAGACCCCAAAATTAAGGGGGAGGGTGGGATTTGAGTGGGGGCTGGGAAGGGAAAAGACACAAGTAAAATAGCGCCTGTCCCTAAGGAGCTTAAGTCCAATTGTGGTTAACGAGTGGAGACCAAATATTGTCTACACAAAAAATAAACACAATGTACCAAGGGAGACCCGTGAGACTCAAGGCACAAGGGGGCTTTGCGACTGGGTACCACCCCTCTCCCTATCTCCTTCCTCCTGCAGAGGAAGAATATTCCAGACCCAAAAAGAAGAAACAAGCATTGATTAGGCACCTCCTGTATGCCAGGCACCGGGCTAAGCAGGGAGGTGGTGCTTTTGTAAACCTCATTTTGCCCTTGAGGAAACTGAGGCAAGCCTGAGTTACCTGACTTTGCCCAGGGTCACACAGCTAGACAGTGTCATGGGAGACTAGATTTGAACTCAGGACTTCCTGATTCAGGGTTCAGCGCTGTGTACACAGTGGATGCCACCTAGCTGCCACCGTGTGTGTACTCTGCCAACCTCTGCCCATAACAATGGTACGGTCCAGTCCACCCAGCCTCGCCAGATACTTTTGCTACGCTTATCTGGAAGGTACCAGTAGCAGGGTGGGGCAGGCTGACGCGATTGGATAAATGGGGATAACGACTCCAGAGCTCCCCCTCCCGGGTCAGGATGGGACCATCCGGAAGCCACCAATAGGAGAGGCAGTGGAAGGGGGAAACGACGCTTTTCTCTCCCCCTTGTGAAAAGAACTGTGGTAACTTCCTTTCTCCAGAGCTCCCCCCCGGATCAGGATGGGACCGTCCAGAAGCCACCAATAGGCAGCGAGGCTGGCAGAGCTGCTGTTGCTTAGCAGCGCCGCAGCCGCCCCCGCCCCCGAGCGCCGATCAACAGACCGACTGACGGACCGACCGACTGACTAACCGACCTGCTCCCCTCGGACTCCATGCTGACTGTCTCAGCCAAGCTGCCGCTCCGCTTCTTCCTCTGCTTTCTCTGCCTCCTCCTGCCCTGCAGTAAAGACGGGCGGAGAAGCCTGAGGTTTTGCGGTTACATCGTGGAGGCGCGGTTGGCGGGAGGGGGGGGCGGGCCGGGAAGGGGACGAGGATGCCGGTCTGTACCGCCTCGGACTTCCGGTGCGTCACTTCCGGTGCGTCCGCCTCCTTTCTTCTCCCTTCCCATTCATTGCGTTTTGATTCTTACCTCCTATACGCCTCACCCTGCCAAACACAGAGGCCCCCCCACCAGCCCCTTTCCCACCTTCCCCACAAATTTTTCCCTTCCAGGCTGGGGATAACAGAAGAAACTTCAGCGCCCGCCCCCCTGCCCTACCAGCCCCCATGTCCCTTGCTCGGCACATCCCAGAAGTCTTGCTCAAGGGCAGCATTGAGTCAGCTTTGCCTTGGGACACGGCTTTTCCTGTGCCCCACTTATGCTTCCTCTAGAACCAGCTCTCACTTCCCGTTTCTCCCCCACCTCCTGGCACTTGTGAGGTCAAGTGTTGAACCCTGGTCATCCTGTGGGTATTTGGAAGCAGAAGTGTGTCAAAGACAAACTAACATTAGTGACTCCCTCCCCTTCCCAGAAGGGGCTCAGGGAGACTTTCGTTTTCATTTCAGCGTATCCCTAGGTTGGATCAGGACCCTATTTAAAGGGGTAGTTGGAAGTACTGAAGAAAGAAGGATTATCTCATAGTTCAAATCAACTATTATTCTTCAAAGTTCTGATATAGGTGCTGGAAATATACATGAAGGAAAGCTACCAGCCTTCAAAGAGTACCCATTCTATGGAAGAAAAATAACATACACAAATATATGTGTGTGTATATATATAAAATACACAGGAGTATATGTTCACAGAAATATATGCATGTATATGTCCTACATGTGTATGTTACACACAAGGCAGCAAGGTGACACAGTGGATAGAGCACTGGGCTTAGAATCAGACTCATCTTCATGAGTTTAAACCCTGGGCAAGTCACTTAACCCTGTTTGCCTTATGTATAAAATGAGTTGGAAAAGGAAATGGCAAACCACTCCTTTATCTTTGCCAAGAAAACCCATCAAATGGGGTCACAGAGAGTCAGAAACCACTGAAATAACACAGCAAGAACAACAAAAATTAGGCACACAAAGTAAATCTACTAGGGTAGTAAATCTAGGGTGGCCTAATGCACAGAGCACTGAGGGTCAGGAAGTGTGTGAGAGAACATGAAGAATTGTGTGTGTGGGGGGGGCATCCAGAAATGTCTCAGGTAGGAGGTAGTACTTGAAAGGAGTTAGGAATTGGGTGCGGGGCGCAGCTAGGTGGTGCAGTGGATAGAGCACTGGCCCTGGAGTCGGGAGGACCTGAATTCAAATGTGACCTCAGACACTTGACACTTACTAAGCTGTGTGACCCTGAGCAAGTCACTTAACCCCAATTGCCTCACCAAAAAAAAGAAAAAAGGACTTGTGAGGGGAAGAGGATTCCAGGTAGGGGGCACAGCCTTGTGCAAAGGTATTGAGTGTCATGTAAAGGAAGCAGCAAGCAGACCAACCTATCTTTTTTTTTTTTTTTTGCAGGGCAATGAGGTTTAAGTGACTTGCCCAGGGTCACACAGCTAGTTAAGTGTCAAGTGTCTGAGGCTGGATTTGAACTCAGGTCCTCCTGAATGCAAGGCCTGTGCTTTATCCACTGCGCCACCTAGCTGCCCCCAGACCAACCTATCTTTAACATAAAATGCAAGGAGAGAGATGTGGGATCAGCCTGGAAAGACAGATTGACACTAGCTCCTGGAGGCCTTTCAGTGTCAGAGGAATCATATTTTATCCTAGAGACAGTAGGGAACCGCTGAACTTTGAGCACAGAATGATTTGGTCATACAGAATTACTTCCGAAAGATCAATTTGCTTGCTACATGAGGATGTATCAGAGAGGAAAAGACCAGAGGCAAGGAACAGGGAGAGAAGGATTACAAAGCTATTGTGGCTTGGGTCCACTACATATTTTTGTTACATATATGGGTCTTTGTCGCAGGAAAATAGTCCTTTTATATCTCCCTAATAAATTCACTAGCCCACTAACTGCAGTGCCTTCTCCAAACCTTTCCCTCCTCAAATCTATACACCCTACTACCTTCCTTCACCAGATCTCCCATCTGAGATTTTTGCCTTATTTTCTGAAAGGAAAAAAAAAAAAAAGGCCCTTTGATAAGGGCTTCCTCTTTTCCCCTCCACCTCATCACACTTTCCATATATTTTTCTCCACTATCTCCTTCAGCACCCCACATCTGTCTCAGGTCCTGCTCCTGCCCAAGGCACAAGGGGTCATTCCAACCCATCCTCTCCAGCAGATTGCCCCATCTTTCATGCCCGCTCTCACTAATCTTCAGCCTCAGTCTACTGACTGCTTCCCTGCTACCTACAGATCTACCCTTGGCTCACCCATCTTCAAAAACCCTTACTTGGTCATTTCATCCACAGTAGCTATTGTCCCATAACTCTCCTCTTGTGACTAAACTCCTGGGAAAGGCCAGATTCGATTGGTGCTTCCACTTGCTTTCCTCTCACTGTCTTAACTCTCTACATTTTGCTTCTGACTTCATCATTCAAATGAAATTCTCTCTCCAACGTTGCCTGTGCTCTCTTAACTACCAACTCCAATGGCCTTTTCTCAGTCCTCTTCCTTATTGACCTCTCTTCAGCTTCTGAGTGTGGACCACCCTCTTCTTAATACTCTTCTCTCTAGACTTTTGTGACCCTTCCTCTCTTTCTTCCTATTTGTCTGACCACTTCTCCTTCTCTTTTGTTGGCTCTTTAGTGAGGCTGTACCCATTAACCAGGGGTGCCCCCCAAGGTTCTGTGCTAGGGCCTCTTCTTTTCTCCCACTATGCCATTATACTTGGTAAATTCATCAGTTCCCATGGATTCAGTTATTATTCTTTGCTAACCTTTCTTTTGACCTCCAGTCTCTCATCTCCAACTCACAAACATTTTAAACACAGTATGTCAAAAACTGAACTCATCTTTCCTTCAAAACCGTATCTTCGGGGGCAGCTATGTGGCACAGTGGATAAAGTACCGGCCTTGGATTCAGGAGGACCTGAGTTCAAATGCGACTTCAGACACTTGACACTTACTAGCTGTGTGATCCTGGGTAAGTCACTTAACCCTCATTACCTGTCTCCCCCCCAAAAAAAAAAACAAACAACACACCATATCTTCTTCCTAACTTCTCTATTGTTGTTGAGGGTACCACCACCCTTCTGGTCACCCTGGCTCAAAACCTAGGTGTCATCCCCAACTTCTCCTTCTCCAACCCCCTCCTCTCATACCCATTGTGTTGTCCAGGCCTCTCTTACATGCTCCCTTCTCTCTTCTGACACTTTAGGTCACCAAGCATTTATTAAGTGCCCACTGTGTTCCAGGCACTATGTTAAATGACTAGGAATACAAAGAAAAGTGAAAATAGTCGCTACCATTAAGGGAGCCACAGTCTAATGAAGGAGGCAACTTTCTATTTTTATGCTTTATTTAACATTGTATTTTTCAAAAAAAAAAAAAAACCCAATTTTAACATCCATTTTTAAAACTTTGTGTTTCAAATTCTCTTCCTCCCTCCCCACCCTGCCTTTGAGAAGGCAAGCAATTCAATGTAAGTTATAAATTTGTAGTCATGCAAAATGTTTCCATATTAGTCATGTTGTAAAAGAAAACAGACAAAAAATTCAAGAAAAGTAAAAAAATTATGCTTCAATCTCCATTCAGACACCATCAGTTCTTTCTCTGGGGATAGATAACATTTTTTAAGTCCTTCAGTGTTGTCTTGGATCATTGTATTGCTGAGAATAGGCAAGTAATTCACATCTGATCATCTTACTCTACTGCTGTTACTTTGGACACAGTACATTTCACTTTGCATCAGCTCATGTAACTCCAGGTTTTTCTGAGAGCATCCTGCTCATCATTTCTTATAGCACAATAGTGTTTCATCATAATCACATACTACAATTTGTTCAACCATTCCCCAGTTGATGGACATTACTTTGATTTCCAATTCTTTGCCACCAGAAAAGAGCTGCTATAAATATTTTTGTACATACAGGTCCTTTTCCATTCTCTTTTTGTATACAGACCTAGTAGTGGCATTGCTAAATCAAAGAGTATGCATGGCATTACAGCCCTTTGGGTATAGTTCCATATTGCTCTACAGAATGGTTGAATCGATTTACAACTCTACCAACAGTACAATGCATGAATCCCTCCTTTTCCCCACATGCCCTCCAACATTTGTCATTTTCCTTTCTGTTCTGTTAGCCAACCTAATAGGTATGAGGTAATAATTCAAAATTGTTTTAGTTTGCATTTCTCCAATCAATAATGCTTTAAAGCATTTTTTCATATGGCTCTAGATAGCTTTGATTACTTTATGTTTTGATCATGTATCAATTGGGGAATGGCTCTTATTTTTATAAATTTGACTCAGTTTTCTATATGTTTGAGAAATGAGGCCTTTCTCAGAGAAACTTGCTTCATATTTTTTTCAGTTACTATTGCTAACTTCATTTCCCTCCATCTTATTTCCCCCCATTTATTCTGTTCTCTCTCTCCTTTCACCCTATCCCTCCTCAAAAGTGTCTGTCTTTTTCTTTTTTTAAATAGTATTTTATTTTTTCCGATTACAGGTAAAGGTAGTTTTCAGTATTTGTTTTTATAAGATTTTGAGTTGCAAATTTTTCTCCCTCCCTTCCTTCTCTCCCCCCTCCCAAAACCAGCAAGCAATCTGATACAGGTTATACATTACAATGATGTTAAACATATTTCCACACTCAAAAGTGTCTTGCTTCTGACTACCCCCTCCCCCAATCTGCCCTCCCTTCTATAATACCTCTCCTTATCCCCTCCCCCTCCTACTTTCCTGCAGGGTCAGATAGATTTCTATACCCAATTGAGTGTGTATGTTATTCCCTCATTGATCCAATTCTGATGAGTTCACTCACTCCCCCTCACCTCCACCATCTCCCCCTCCTTGTTTTATTTTGGGGCGGGGAAACGGGCAATGAGGGTTAAGTGACTTGCCCAGGGTCATTCCTCTCTCACCTCTTAATTCTATTTTTTTAGATATCATCCCTTCATATTCAACTCACACCGGTGCCTTCTGTCTATATCTACTCCTTCCAACTGCCCTAACAATGAGAAAGTTCTTAGGAATTACAAGTATCATCTAAGGGAGGCAATTTTCAAACAACTATGTACAATGAAGCCATATGCAGGATAAAGTGGAGCTAATCTCAGAGAGAAGGCAGTCCCTTTAGGGAGGACTGGGAAAGGCTTCTGGGGCCGGTGCCTCAAGGGAGGCCCGGAGCCAGAGATGAAGGGAAGCGGCCCAGGTGTGGGGACAATCTGGAGCTGGAGCATCTTGTGTGGGTGACAGCCGGGAGGCTAATGCCAGTGAATGGTGGAGTGGGTAGATGGGAGAAGGCTGGAAGGGGCCAGACTGTGAAGGGCTTTAAAATCCAACGTGTTCTATCTCTGATCCTGCTGGAGGCCATAGGAAGCCATTGTAGTATTGGGGGTGTGTGTGAAATGGTCATTCTTGTTCTTTAGGAAAACCCCTTTAATGACTGAATGGAGGCTGGTCAGCAGTGGGGAGGGCCTTGAAGCAGGCCAACCCCCCACACTCCCCCACCGCCCCACACAGGGCTATTACAAGTGTCCAGGCCAGAGGTGATGAGAGTACAGTGTCAGGGAAAGAGCCAGCAAAGGAGACTCAAGGAAAGATCAGGAGAGAAGGGACAAGATTTCCCTCCATCCTAGCTTAGGCCTTCATCACTTCACTCCTGGACTACGTGGTGTCCCGGCCTCAACTTTAGCAGATAGTGTCTATTTTCTGTCTGTTTTGTTTTTATGGGGCAATGGAGGTTAAATGACTTGCCCAGGGTCACACAGCTAGTAAGTATCAAGTGTCTGAGGCCAGATTTGAACTCGGGTCCTCCTGAATCCAGGGCCAGTATTCTATCCACTGCTCCACCTAGCTGCCCCAGATAGTGTCTATCTTAAAATGGATTTTGCTACTTGGACTACCGTATATACTGAAAGTATAAGAAAATAGTGACTGGCAGTCCGGAGCATCCACAGTGTCACCTCCTTACTCAACAGTAATGGCTCCCTATTACCTCAAG
Organism: Dromiciops gliroides; assembly: GCF_019393635.1. Classification (NCBI taxonomy): domain Eukaryota; kingdom Metazoa; phylum Chordata; class Mammalia; order Microbiotheria; family Microbiotheriidae; genus Dromiciops; species Dromiciops gliroides. Next base: position 639,313,501 of record NC_057863.1, read on the forward strand.
GATCAAATATGAAAGCCTCCGTTTGGTTCAAAGCCCCCTCCCATAACTCTCTAGTCTTGTTCTTTCTTCCTCTACGTGTATTTCCGATCCAGGAACACCAGCATCCTTGCTGTTCCTCAAACAGGACTCTCCACCACCTGACTCTGCGTTTTCACTGGCCATCCCCCCTGCCCAATAGGCTCTCCCTCAACACCTCTGCCTTCCCTGGTTTTCTCCAGATCTCCCACACACATCCCACCTTGGGCTTGAAGGCTTTCACAGTCCCCCTTGATGATATATTACCTTCCATCTGAAATTACTTCTAGTCTGCCTTGTGTATGTGTGTATATACATACACACATACATATATACATATCTTCAATGTATGTAGTTGTTGGCATGTTATGATTTCCATTAGAATGTAATCTCCTTGAGGACAGGGGCTGTGCTTGCTTTTCTTTGTATCCTCAGCCTTTATCCAGTGCCTGTCACATAGTAGGTGCTTATTAAATGCTTGTTGACTGTTGACAGACAAATGAGGAAGCTATTGCAATAATTCAGGCAAGGTGAAGAGGGTCTCACCTAGGGTGCTGGCCACTTTAGTGTAGAGAAGAGTGCATGAATGAATGAATGAATGGGAATGAATGAATGAATACCTCTTTATTAAACACTTTTCTTAATGCTGGGAATAGATACAAAAGCAAAGACAGTCACTACCCTCAAAGAGCTTTTGTAGACTGTTCATGTTTTCAGACATTAAAAACTAGATGATAGGGGCAGCTAGGTGGCACAGTGGATAGAGCACTGGCCCTGGAGTCAGGAGTACCTGAGTTCAAGTCCAGCCTCAGACACTTAACACTTACTAGCTGTGTGACCCTGGGCAAGTCACTTAACACCAATTGCCTCACTAAAAAAAAAAAAAACTAGATGATGTCTTAAGCTCCTTAAGAATTCCATTGTTTGGGGCAGCTAGGTGGTACAGTGGATAGAGCACCGGCCCTGGAGTCAGGAGGACCTGAATTCAAATCCAACCTGACACTTACTAGCTGTGTGACCCTGGGCAAGTCACTTAACCCCAATTGCCTCACCAAAAAAAAAAAAATTCCAGGGTTCTTTGAAAGTTGAGGTCTGTGGCATGGATTGTTCTTCAGCATATGCTGTTCATAAAGGCCTGCCTCACAGGTCTATCCCAAGTGGAAAGTAATAAAAGATAACTTAAGAAAAAGAGTAGCAAATCAGAGCGTTTGAGCTGGAAGGATCAGTGTGAGAGATGTTGTGAAGGTAGAATAAACACGACTTGGTAACAGATTGGGTATGGAACCAAGGAGGAAGGAAGAGTGAAGGACGGCTCACGGGGATGGCACCATTAAGAAAAAGGATGGATTTGAGGGAGAAGATGGTTCCATTTTTGACTTGTTCAGTTCATTCCAGTGCTGATGGAATGTCCAGCAGGCAATCAAGGGATGTGGGACTGGAACTCAGGACGCAGATTTGTATTTGGGAATCATCTATCTGCATAGCGATGACAGTTGAACCCATCAGAGCTGATGAGATCACTGAGAGAGAGCCTAGAGAAAAGAGGGTCCGGGACTGAGTCCTGAGCTACATGCCTAAGGGACAGGATATGACTCATGATCCAGCAAAGAAGAGGGACCCCAGGGAAGAGACTATATCCAAGAGGAGGGAATGATATACAGGCCTAAATGCTGCTAGTAGAAAGGCCAGGTAGGAAAAGGCCATTGGAAATGGAGCAATAAGCATTTATTAAGTACCTACTGTGTACCAGGCAATGAGCTAAGTACTTGGGGGGGGGGGGAGGAGAATTCAAAGGCAAAAATGAAAGTTCCTGCCCTCCAGAACTTTTCCTGCATTATAACGGAAACGGCATATATATATATATATGTGTGTGTGTGTGTGTGTATATATATATATATATGTATATATATGTATGTGTGTGTATGTATATATAGACAGAAAGGGAGAGAGAGATTATTATATGCAGAATCAATACACAATAAATGCAAAGTAGCTTTAGGGTTGGCCCCTTAGCATAGCCACTTTCATTTCAGATTGCTTTTTAATTACTGTATTAAGACTTTTGTTTTCATATCCCAGTTATTCCTGGATATACCGCGTTGACCAAGAGGTTAGCTGATCTGCCCAGGGACACCCCGCTAGACAGTGTCAGAGGTGGGCATAGACCCACACCTTTCCCTTCTTGGAGGCCTGCTCATCAGCCACTCTGGGTGGAAATCGCTTTCCTAAAAGGTCGTAGTATTCCCCACTGGCCACCAGAGGGAGCTCGCTCTACAAATTCCTTTTCCTACTGGCTGGAATCAGTTTAGAAGAGAAAATAATGAAATATCGCTCAAAAAGTAGACCATCTATGGCTCTAAACCCCACCCTTGCCTCTAGACTTTTCCTTATTAGTCAACAGCGAGGGCGCATTCATCTCAATGCTCCATTTCCTGTGGCGACGCAGTTTGCAAAGCAGAAACATAAGTTGGTCCAGAGCTCCCATCTCCCCCATCCATCTTTTCCAGGCCCACCTGTGTAACTCCGCCCCCCTCCTTGAGAAAATCAGCTGATGCTTGTGGAAAGGGAACCCAGGGATTTAAACAGGAAGATAAGGGCATCCTCCTGGTAGAGCTGGTGAGTCATCACTCCACCTTTTTCCATCTGTTCTCTTGCTTCTTCTCCTCAGCAGGCAGCACTAGTCCTGAGGTCACTGCCACTGGTCTGAGCTCTCCTACCAGTGGTCCAAATCAAATACAGGCCTGGGTCTTGACCACTGGCCACACAAGGGCCCGACCCCCAAAGTTGGCAGAGACCTGCCATCCACCATCATAGTGGACAAAGGTGGGCTCCCTGCCCACCCCAACCCTTATAGCTGACAGAAAATTTCTCTCAAAGGCAAAGGCAGAAGATAGGGCATTTTAGAAACCTAGATTCCTGGTTTAAAGGTCCCTGAGCTCTATAGTGGGTCACCAGTCTCTTTCGCCTTTGAAGTTTCCAGGGTCCCTTCAGATTCCCAGTGAAATGAAACTGTTGAAGAGGACTCTGGGAAGATGGCTTACGTAGGTCAGAAAACCTCAAACTCTCTATAAGTTCCTCCACACACGAAAAAGACAGAACATTGCCTCAGAGTAAGCATAGAGCAGCAGAAAAACAAAAGTAAGTAAAGCAGTTGTCCTCCTAGTACAAATTAAGAGGGCTCCAGGAAAGAGTCAACCTCTGGGGGTGGAGGTTTGACCTCAGTGAAATGCAAACACCATCAGGCCTACTCCTCAGAATCAACAAATAACGAGCCGCTGGGGCAGCGTGGGAGTTGTGGGAGTTGGAAGTTAGAAGATTGAAGGACCTTCCACTGTTGAGGGACACCAAGCACAATTGCACTGGCCTGATTTGGTCCCAGACTGTGCCTATGGGTAAGAAGGAGCTAGCATCCATCTGGTGAGTGTGGTAGCAGAGGGGTGGAGGATCCTGCTGCCTGTGGGCACTTGCAGGAGAAGAGTCCCTGGTTTCAATTCTAGGGCAGAGAGAACAGTTGAAGTTTGCAGCCACTAGAGGGACCACAGGGAGTAAACATGGCTGGGGGCCCTAGCAGTGGCTTAGGGGTATAGAGGAGGGCCTAAGGTAGGGCCCTGGCTCAGAGCTCAGAAAATGGCAGTAAGAAGGACCTGAGGGGGCAGCTAGGTGGCACAGTGGATAAAGCACTGGCCCTGAATTCAGGAGGACCTGAGTTCACATCCAGCCTCAGACACTTAACACTTACTAGCTGTGTGACCCTGGGCAAGTCACTTAACTCTCATTGCCCCACCAAAAAAAAAAAAAGAAAGAAAAGAAGGACCTGAGGCTTGGGGCATCATTTTCAACACATCAGGACTAGAATTTAATTATAATTATAGCTGCTAAAAACAAAATAAAAATAAAAATGAGTAAGCGAAGGAGAAAGAACCAATCATAGTTACTATTGGGATAGAGAAGGTCTGGGTTCATATTCAGAGGAAGATAGAACTAAAAAAAAAAAAAAAAGTCAAATGATTACAAGCCCAAAAAGAATTCTTGGAAGAACTTAAAAAAGGACTTTAAAAATAAAATAAGAGAGATCAAGGAAGAATTAGAAAAATTAAGAACAATTCAAGAAAATCAATAAAATTATTAAGAGTCAACCAACTGGAAATAGAGAATCAAAAGCTTAAAAAAAGAAAATAATTACTTGAAAACTAGAATTGAGCAGCTAATGTGATTATAAGAAACCAAGAAATAATAAAACAATCAAAAGAATGAAAAATAAAAGAGAATGTGAAACAACTCATCAGAAAAACAATTGATCTGGAGAACAAATTGAGGAGCGACAATATAAGAATAGACTACCTAAGGGGCAACTAGGTGGCACAGTGGATAGAGAGCTGGCTCTGGATTCAGGAGGACCTGAGTTTAAATGCAGCCTCAGATACTTGACATTTACTAGCTGTGTGACCCTGGGCAAGTCACTTAACCCTCATTGCCCTGCAAAAACAACAACAAAAAAGAATAGACTACCTGAAAGTTATTCAAAAAAAGAATCTTGATACAATGTTACAAGAAATTATTAAGGAAAAGTACCTGAAGTTTTGGTTTGGGGAGTGTTTTTTTTTTTTTTGGTGAGGCAATTAAGGTTAAGTGACTTGCCCAGGGTCACACAGCTAGTAAGTGTTAAGTGTTTGAGGATGGATTTGAACTCAGGTCCTCCTGAATCCAGCGCCAGTGCTCTATCCACTGTGCCACCTAGCTGCCCCTGAAGTTCTAAAACAAGAAGGCAAAGCAGAAAAAGAAAAAAATCCACCAACCACCACCTAAAAGAGATTCCAGGAGGAAAATTTACAGCAACATCATAGCCAAATTTCAAAGTGCTCAGGTTAAGGAGAAGATATTGCAAGCAACAAGGAAAAAAAACAATTTAAATATTGTGAAACTACAATAAAGATTACACAAGACCTAGCAGCTACTACATAGTACAGCAAATACTTGTTTGTCCTTCATTCTCAAAGAGGACCAAGACATCAGGTGATGTATGGATTTAAGTGAGGGAGGACTGTGCAAGGTTACCAGCCTCATTCTCTCCTCCAGAACCATATGGGTTCAGTGGGATTAAGTAACTTGCCTGGGTCACACAGCTAGTAAGTGGCTGAGGTGAGATTTGAACTCAGATCTAATCAACTTCAGGGTCAGTGCTCCTCTAACCACTGCACCACCTACCTGCCCCATAGCAGCTGCTACATTGGTCTTAGAGTACTATATTTTGTAGAGCAAAAGAGCTGGCATTATATCCAAGAGTAATTTACCCTGCAAAGTTAAGTATAATCCTGAATGAAAGATAAATAGATATTTAAGGAACTGAAAGACTTTGAGGTATTTTTTTTTTTGCAAGGCCAGATTTGAACTCAGGCACTCCTGAATTCAGGGCCAGTGCTTTATCCACTGTGCCACCTAGCTGCCCCTCTGATGTTCAGGTATTTGTGGTAAAAACAGCAGCACTTAATGGAAAATTTGACATATAAGGTCCAGGAGAAATATAAGGTAAACATTAAAGACCAATTATAAGGGACTTAATAAGGTCAAACTGTTTACTTCTTATATGTGAAGATCTTATCAGTGTTCTTATGACTGTCAGCATTGTTTGATTAGTTTGAAAGAAAGGCTTGGGCTGAGCTGCATATGATGGGGTGATTCTCTTAAAAAAAACTTAATAGGGAGAGATAAAAAGGAGCATTTATTTCATACAAATGAAGCATGAAAGGAATTAAGACAGAAGAAGCAAGTGTGTGGGGGTGAAGGGAGGACAGGTAATGCTGGAACCTTACTCTCATCCAAAATGATTTAAGAGGGAACAAATACATCTAGGAGAGTATAAAAGTCTTCTAGATTGAGAAAGAAATAAAATGGAGAGGAGGATAGAATAAGGGAGGGACTTTGTTAGGAGAGGAAGGGGATAGGGAAAAAACTCATAAAAAGATAGGTAGATTAAGGTGGAAGGTGGGGGGGAGAGGACAAGAGAGGGACTCTTGGAGGGGTGGGTATTTAAGGAACAGGAGGACAAGGTAGCAAGCAGAAGTAAATTAGATAAGTGAGGAGGTATAGGGTAAATAGGGTGAGAAGGATAGTGAGGAAAAATAGGATGGAGGGAAATATACAACAAGTGATTATAACTTAGAATGTGAATGGGATGAATTTACCCAAAAAATGAAAATGGATAGCAGAATGGATTAAAATCTGAATTCAACAATGTCGTTTTGAGGAAACACCATAAAAAAGAAAGCTATAAAGATAAACTAAAGGGCTGGAGTAGAATTTATTATGTAAAAACAGGCAGGGGTAGGAATCATAATTTCAGACAAAGTTAAAGCTAAAATAGATTTAATTAAAAGAGAAAAATAGGGAAACTACACTTACCAATATTATTCAATATTTTAGACTATTTAAAATAACTAGACAATATAAAATTCCTGAGAGTATACCTGCCAAAACAGACACAGAACCCTTAAGCAGTTTGGGGAACCCTATGCAACAAAGCTCTAGGATTACAAAGGTATCTAATGATATTGGAATATACTTTTTTTTGGGGGGGGGCAATGAGGGTTAAGTGACTTGCCCAGGGTCACACAGCTAGTAAATGTCAAGTGTCTGAGGCTGGATTTGAACTCAGGTCCTCCTGAATCCCGGGCCGGTGCTCTATCCACTGCACCACCTAGTGGCCCCCAACATTGACATATTTAATCTTTTTTTCCAAATGAAATTCTCTCTACTCTTCCTCAATGGAGAAAGCAAAAAACAAAAACAAAAGAAACCGAACAAAGCCTATTACATGTATAATCAAGCAAAACAGATTCCTGAAGTAGCCATGTCTGAAAAATATGCCTCAATCTGTATTTTGAATCCATCCCCTCTCTGTCAGGAGGTAGGCAGCATGTTTCATCATCAGACCTTTGAAATCATGGGTTGCTCATTGCATTAAATCAGAGGTCCAAAGTCATTCACAGTCATTTGTCTTTACAATATTGTTGTTATTGCTGAAATTGTTCTCCTGGTTCTGTTCTCTTCACTTTGCATCAGTTCAAAAAATTCTTCCCAGGTTTCCCTGAAATTATCCTCTTTTTCATTTCTTATAACTTACATTCATAAACCATAACTCCTTCCGCCATTCCCCACTTGATGGATATCCCCTCAGTTTCCAGTTCTTTGCCACCACAAAAAGAACTGCTATAGATATTTTTGTACATAAGGGTCCTTTTCCTTTTTTTTTCTTTACGGGGCAATTGGGGTTAAATGATTTGCCCAGGGTCACACAGCTAGTAAGTGTTAAGTGTCTGAGGCCGGATTTGAACTCAGGTCCTCCTGAATCCAGGGCCAGTGCTCTATCCACTGCGCCACCTAGCTGCCCTGTCCTTTCCCTTTTTCTTTCATCACTTTGGGGTACAAATTTAGTACCCTAAAGAACTAGAGCAAGGCAGTGACATTATTTAATAAGTTTCTTCAAGGACTCTCCTCAATAGACATCTCCCAGACAACCTCCCACATCAGGATATTTTTACCATTTTATCTCCTGGACCCTCCCAGTTACTTCCTCCTCTCATCAGAATGGGTAAGGAAAACAAGGTGCAATTGTCCAAAAATCATGAGCAGGATTCCTCCTGCTGAGGGTTCCCCCTCCTTTAGGTTCTCCAAGTGAAGGTTAGATGATCCCTTGAATGATCAGTTGTGGCTAGGACTTAATGACCACTACCATCCTTTCCAACACTGCTACCCTGTGCTGTGGTTTCTTTTTCTTTCTTTTTTTTTTGGAGAAGGGCAGTGAGGGTTAAGTGACTTGCCCAGGGTCACACTGTTAGTAAGTGTCAAGTATCTGAGGCCGGATTTGAATTCAGGTTCTTCTGAATCCAGGGCCGGTGCTTTATCCACTGTGCCACCCAGCTGCCCCATGTGCTGTGGTTTCTTAGCAAAGAAGGGTCAGTACAGGACAGTGTTGCTTTATTTCTTGTGTCACCCCTCTTGCTGTCTGGAAGGGTACTATCTCTCTCTCCCTGGAAACTTTGCACATACATTTTCCACCAGCTGAGAATATTTTATCCCCCTCCCCCCCTTCCCCCCCTCCCCCCCCCCCCCCCCCGGGGCAGCAGGGAACTATTCTGTAAAATCATTGTTTTGGAGCCAGCCTGTTCATAGCTTTAATTAATCATAGGCCACCTTAAATGGTAACACTCCCTTAAGACTCCTAAGCTTTCTTGGATCCCTTCCTGGAGTTGTTTAGTAAAAGGAGTGTCTTGTTTTCCTTCTTTGTTAAGAAGCAGCTCTGGCAAGTGAAGCAGGAAAATATCAGCTCCCTTTGCCACTGGGTGCTTGTCTGCTCTTTTGCCATTTTTTTAAACTTCCTCCCCGGACTGTCCCTTTGGAGAGTGAAACTGAGGTTAAGATTGTCAAAGAAAACCTTTGATGATTTTTGGAACAACTAAGTGCCTTCCAAAAGTACACTGGGCTCAGCACTAACTTGGGTCCAGCTGCTGAGAAAGAGAGAATTGGGCCATGGCTCATATCAGCATCAAATGGAGTAACTGGAAGAGGTTAGTTGGACTGGTGCATCCCCCTGCCTGTTCCTTACCCAGGATGCTCCATCTCCCCCCAATGTGAGTTTGCACTGCCTGGCCCTGAAACCTTGAATGTTCTCTCTCTCCTCTCCTCCCCCTCTTAGCTTCCTGGATTTTCTTTAAGCCTCAACTCAGACTCCCCCATTCTGTAGGAGACCTTTCCCAGTTTCTGATTTTCCCCTGGGGCTGCTAGGACTTTCTTCCCTTCTCTGATTACCTCCAATTGACTCTGCATGTGTCTTATGGGTATCTCCTTATTTTCATTTTAGACTATGAGCTCCCAGAAGGCAAGTACCCTGCTACTGTCTGTTTTTTCCATCCCCTCCACTGCTTAGCACATTGTCTGGTACATGACAAGCACTTAATCAAGCACTATTAAGTGATTATTAAATACTCCTTTTGATCTGCCAGCTGAGAAGAGTTGAGGCAGAAAGTGCTGGCTAGAATCTCTGTTAATTCATCTATCTTAGTTTTTGTCCCTGAAGAAATGGCCACCTAGACATTGAACTGCCCTACAAGAGTTCAAGTCACCAAGTCTGGCCTTCCGGGTCTATCCCTGCCTCATCCCATCTTATTTGTACATAGGTGGTGGCTCTCTGTTTTCTCCATTAGACTGTGAGCTCTCTGAAGGCAGGGACTGTCTTTTGCCTTCTTTGTATCCCTATTGCTTAGCACACTGCCTCCGCGCTTAATAAATGCTAGCTGACTGACTGAACAGATTCTAGGCTGGAATATGGTGTGAATAACTAGTGAGAAATCCTGGAGAGATCTCCATCTCTCAGAAAGGCAAAGAGGTGATACCTGCAACTCGTAGCCAACCAATAAGCTTGATGCTTCTCCTGAATGAGTTCCACAACACTTTAAAGGGATGTTTTGTTTTTTTTAAATAAAAGTATTTTATTATTTTCCAGTTACATGCAGAGATAGTTTTTGACATTTGTTTTTATAAGATTTCCAATTTCAAATTTTTCTCCCTCCCTGCCCTCCCTCTCCCCCTCCCCAAGACAGCAGGTAATCTGATATAGGTTATATATACATAATAACATTAAACATATTTCTACATTAGTCATGTTATAAGAGAAGAATCAGAGCAAAAAGGAAAAACCTCAAAAAAAAAAAAACCACCAACAGCACCAAAACCAAAATAGTATGGTTCAATCAGCATCTATATTCCACAGTTCTTTTTTTTTTTCTGGATTTGAAGAGCCTTTTCCATCATGAGTCCTTTGGAACTTTCTTGTGCCATTGTATTGGTGAGAAGAATCTAGTCTATCACAGTTGATCAACACTCAGTGTTGATGATCCTGTGTACAATGTTCTTCTGGTTCTGTTCATCTCATCATCATCCGTTCACGCAAGTCCTTCCAGGTTTCTCGGAACTCCTTAAAGGGATGTTTTTTATTTAAAAGGGGGAAGGACATGATCGTTGAAAGCCAGTCGTGTCTAATTTTCCTCATTTACTCTTATTGGGACAGGAAGTCAAGCCTGATAAGCCACAGACCCAGAATACCTGACCCTTAACCTCATCTGCTTCAATTTCCTCACCTGTAAAATGTGGTTGACAATAACACCTACCTCCCAGGGCTTTTGTGAGGATCAAATGAGATCATGTTTGTAACGTGCTCTGTCAACTTTAAAGACTTTAATATTGGCAGGTATTTTTAATATTATGTTGCTTGGATTTCAGAAAAGCATTTGACAAAGTATGATTGCTTGTGGATAAGACCAAAAGACATGGGGGCAGCTAGATGGCACAGTGGATAGAGCACCAGCCCTGGATTCAGGAGGACCTGAGTTCAAATTCGGCTTCAGACACTTAACACTTACTAGCTGTGTGACCCTGGGCAAGTCACTTAACCCCAATTGCCTCAGCAAAAAAAAAAAAAAAAAAGACCAAAAGACATGGACTGGCTTTCAATGATCATGTCCTTCCCCCTCTTAAATACTCAAAAAACATCCCTTTAAAGACCCCAGTGGTTCGGCATGAGCTTGGAAGGAGGTCTCCAGTGGTAAACCCAAGGGATCTGTTTAGATGCTCTTAGCCCTAGGCCGTTCAACATTTTTATCATGTCAGACAATCACGGAATAGAAGATATCTCAGAGGCCAGCCAAGCTACACCTTGCCAAGAATCTTTTCTATTACACTAGTCTGTGATCTAGGGACTCTTTTTTTCCCAGGCAAACTCATTCCACTTTCAGAGAGGCCTAATTATCATGAGGTGTTTTCACCGTTGTTTTGTTTTGTTTTGCTTTTTGGGTAAATTCTACCCACCTGTTCCTAGTTTGGGTGTCTCTAGGGCCAGGCGGGACAACTCTTCTCCAAGAAACTGCCTTTAACAATGGACTTGAAAGCAGCATCATGTACTCCCTAAGTATCCCTTCTCCAGACTAACTCTCTCCAATTAGATAGAATCTTTCTCAGCCCAGTTCCCCATTTTCTGGACATCAGGCCCCTCTGCTCAGCTATGAGGAAGATGAATAGAACATGGCCCTAGTGGGAAGCAGGGCAAGGGCTGCCAACTCTAACCTGTAGAATCAGCGTCTCCTAGAAACTTATTAAAGCTTTAATGTAACCTGCATGACTTGGGTCCCAACTTGCCAGGGCAGAAGAAAAATTGAAAGGAATTTACTTGTTCCAACCTAAATAACCTGGGAGGCTTCCTGGTAGCAGGTTCCCGGCCCCACCTTTCATGAGGTATGGTTTAAAAAAATAAAGTCTGGACAGTAGCTGGAGGAGCAGGACTGCGGGCCTAACAGAAGAGCTTTAAAAAAAAAATGTGTTGGGGCAGCTAGGTGGCACAGCGGATAGCGCACCGGCCCTGGAGTCAGGAGTACCTGAGTTCAAATCCAGTCTCAGTCACTTAACACTTACTAGCTGTGTGACTCTGGGCAAGTCACTTAACCCCAATTGCCTCACTAAAAAAAAAAAAGTGTTGATTAGCCCCAGGCATGGCACCTGGGCAGCAGAACAAAACAGAAGATGATGGTTCTAGCAGAAGGCAGCAGCAGCTAAACAGAGAAGTCAAGTCAACGGGCCTTTACTAAGGTACTACATAGGTGTGTAAGGACATAGAGCACCTAGCCTAGAATCAGGAAGATACAAGTTCAAATTCGGTCTCAGACATGTACTGGCTGTGTGACCCTGGGTAAGTGAGTTAATCCTGATTGCTTTGCAAAAAAAGAAAAGAAAAAGAAAAAAAAATGAAGTGATCAGGTGATGGTGCCATCCAAGGAAGCAGGCATGATGTTCAAAAATCTTTAGCCTTTGGGAGTTGTTTTATACAGTGCGTTTTGCTTTCCTAAATTTCACTTCATAGGTCATAACATAGTGCATTAATACAGTAATTGAAGAGGCAGCCAGAGGGCCAGCCAACCTGGGCTGTGTCCCTGACCTGCTTCTTTTTTTTTTTAATTTTTATTTATTTATTTATTCATTTATTTATAAAATTAATTCCTTTCCTATTTCACATTCTTTTTTTTTTGGTGGGACGAGGGTTAAGTGACTTGCCCAGGGTCATGCAGCTAGTAAGTGTTAAGTGTCTGAAGTAAAATTTGAACTCAGGTCCTCCTGAATCCAGGGCTGGTGCTCTATCCACTGCATCACCTAGCTGTCCCTAAGAGACTAAGTTTTAGACCGGTTTTCCGTTTGCATGGGGTGGGAAAGGAGGAAGTCATGGGGCCAAGGCAAAAAAAAAAAATAGTTGAATCTAGATTTGTTAAGTAGGGACATGCCCAAGTTTGAAGTAAATGGTAAAAAAAAAGGGGGGGGGATTTATTTCATTTGTATTTTAAATTTTTCCTCCTTCTCTCCCCTCCTTTCTTTAACACCCCTCCCCTTTGTGTAATTAAAAAAAAACATTTCCTTCATTTCTGTTGATCGGAGGAATGTTTTTCCTATCCCAAACACAAACATATGCTTTGGGAATTTAGCTGGACAGTAAGGTAAGCATGATGGGGTTGGAGTGTTAAGTTACAACCCTGCACCCCAAGCGCGCTTTGCCAAGGACTACTGAGGAGCTAAGTGGAGGTGGGGTTCATTCATTCTTTACACTGCAGTTTCTAACTGTCAAACTAGGACAATGGGATTATGGCTTGGAGATCTCATTTTCAAGGCCTATGGCCCAACTGAATGGGAAACATTGAAAAAAAAGTTTCCTTTTCCTTTTTTCGTTGATTCTAGGCAGAATCAGGAGAGAGTACAATTCGCTTGAGGCGTTTAGCTAGATAACTGGGATCCCACATTACCGATGAGGAAATGGAGGCGACAAGGGAAGGTTGTGGCTGGCCTGCAGCTGGACCTTGGCCTGATCCAAGCTGGGGGATGGGAGGAGGTGAGCAGGGTGTTCTCGGTTTCCTTGCCCTTTTCTCTTCCTTTTTTTTCGGGGCAATGAGGGTTAAGTGACTTGCCCAGGGTCACACAGCTAGTACATGTCAAGTGTCTGAGGTCGGATTTGAACCCAGGGCTGTTTTTAGACTAAAATAAGATAATATTTATAAAGTACTAACGTAAGAGCAAGCTAAGGAGACCTATCTTCGACACATATGGGTGTTTAAAGAGAAGAGACTGGCCTGCATTAGCACCTGGGAGTTCCCTATCCCAAGGAAATCACAGATCTCATCCCAACCTCTGTCCCTATCTTGTGTGCATAAGAAAGGTGAAAATCCTAGAGCTCAGTGAAGTCCCCGGGGAGATGATTAAAGTTGACTAGAGGAATCCGGAAGGGCTTCTCTGTTAAATCTCCATCCTTTCAATCCAATCCAATTAAAAGCCAGGCATAGCGCAGGATGCTGAGCACAGGAAGCCAAAAATGGTCCCTGCCCGTGTACACTGATGGGTAAATAGGAAAGATAGACAGTCACGGAGGTGGAGGGGCTCACAAGGAAGACCAAGAACCCTGACCCGCAGCGTCGATGGAAGGAGAGGGGCAAGCTCCCTCTGCAGCCTGCACGCCCACCAAGTGCCACGGGATCGCCTGGGGATCACTGTAACACGGTAACTTGATGACAGGACTCTTGCTGAAGTCTAGGAGGGCCCCACTGCCTTGCAGGGACCAGGCTGGCTCAGAGGGGGCCCCTGGGGGGCCGTCTGGGACAGCTCCGTCCTGCCTTCTCAGACCAGCAGTCAGTCTCAGGGAAGGGAAATGACTTTCCCGAGTTCACCCAGTAGTGGGGAGCAGGGGCAGCATTTGCACCCCGTTCCTCCCAATGCAAATGCACAGCCGCCTCCCTCAAGCCTGGGGGTGGAAGCTGTCGGTGTGGGGGGTGCTTGAGCTCTCTTTGGCCCATTTCCATAGGAGACCCTTTTTCCTTGCCTCCTCCCGCTGAGACACCGAGCCGACAGACTGAGGACGTGAAGCAAGCTGTCAGTCCGTCCGTGCGTTCCCCATCCCCCCCATCCTAAAGAGAGGAGAGGGGGGAGGGGAGGGGGAGGGGAAGGAGGAGGCGGCTGAAGGATGCGAGCTGGACGCCAGGCGGACGCCCTTCTGGCCACGGAGATTACAAAGGGGAGCCCGGGAAGGACACACACACGCCGACCTCTTTCTCGGCCGGGTCTCGGGGCGAGACCCCCCCGCCCGCTGCGGCGGCTCCCCAGCGCCCCCCAGCGGCGCCCCGCGCGCTCTCCCGCCCCCTCGGCCCGCCGCGCGCACGCGGCCCCCGCCCCCATCGGTTAAGGCGGCGAGCGTGCGCGCTCCGGCTCGCAGGGCTAGGCCTCGGTCGGCCCGCACCTCCCGGCTCCGGGCGCCGGCGGGGACAGAAGCAGGTGTCGGGGGCGGCCCGGGCGGGCAGAGGATGGCCGGGTCTCCGGGTGCAGCGGCTGGGCCGGGCCCCGGGCAGCAGCCGCGCGGGGGGAGCCGCAGGTAGGGGAGAAGACTGGGTGGCGTGGGGCGGGGGGGTGAGGAGGGGGCGGAGCTGGGGGGGCGGGAGCGCACGAGGCTGAGCGGGGGGAGGGGGGGGGTGGCCGAGGGGAGATAATGGAGGGGCGGAGCTGGAGGCTGGGGGGGCGGAGCTGGAGGGGGGAGCGGGGGCGGTGCAGAGGCGCCGGACCCCCGCCCCGCCCCTCACTCACCTGCGCGCCCCCGGAGCTGCCTCCGCGCCCTCCTTGCACACTTGGTGGGACTCGGGGTGGGGGGAGCCCCGCTTTCGTTTTTTACACGGCACAGGATCCGTCTACTTGCGTTTCCCTCCTCCCTCTTTTGTTCCAAAAATGCTTTTAAAAGGGAAAGAGGAGGAGGTAAGAGTGGGGACCCCCGCGGCGGCGCGCCCAGAAGCGGGGTGTCCGCCCCACGCGGGGGTGCTCGAGGGGCCCTCTCTTGTCTCTGCTTCCCGGGTGTTCTCTCCGGGCCCTGGCTCGGGGCAGGGTCGGATGTTTGGGTCGGATTGGCCGAAGGGATGGGAGGCAGGGTGGTAACTGACCAGTCTGGGCTGCAGGAGGGGCCAGAGAGGACTGGACCCGGCCCGTGAATACCGGCCCCCAGGGGGCTTGGAAGAAATCTCCCCGGGAAGCTTCTGGTTTCCTATCCGTAACACGAAGGGGCTGGGCTGGAGGATTCTCCAGAAGTCCCTTCCTTCTGGGAACCCCGTTGTCACCAAGCCGAGAGGCCTAGGAGGGGTGGGGGAAGGAGGGGGCTCTGGGGGCTGTGAGAGACTTGGAGGGAGGGGGGCTGCAAGTGCAAGGGACAGTCACTGAGAAGGCCAATGGGTGAGAGCTCAGAGGGCCAGACTGGGGGGGGAAGGGGTTTGTGGAAGTGAGAGGAGCTGGGGGTCCAGCCTGTGAAAAGTGGGGGGACCCCGAGGAGGGAAAAGCCTCTAGTGTGAGCCCCTGAGAAGGACCATGAGGGACCCAGATTAGTGGAGAGTGGAAAGAGGGAGGGACAATGGGACAGGATGTGAGAGAGACCAGGGAAGGAGGCCTTTGGGAGCCTTTTTATTTTTAAGATGGATTTCTTTTGATGCCTGTCTTGAGAGGCCATAGGGATATGGGCCAGGGGAGATGGGGGAGAACAGGATGTCAAAACAGCGAGGGGAAGATGAAGGATTCCCCAGGGGTCCTCCCAACACCCTCCCTTGCGTGTATCAAATGTGACCTACCTTCTACAGAAAGCTGGGGACTTGCTCAGAGTCAGTGGGTTTGTAAGTAGGTGATTTATTATTGAAATTGTGCCCTACCTCGGTGGTGCAGGCCCCCCTCCCCCCAAATAATGAGACTCTTTCCCCATTGTTCTTCCCTTGGAAATAAAAGAAAATGCCCCAGATACCGGCTTTCTTCTTCCTGTGTTCTCAGCATTAGCTGTAGTTTTGTAGTGGTTTGAACAACAGGCCAATCTTTGGCCTGAATGGGGACGGCTTTCTTAGAATAAGAATAATATAATGTGGGGCAGCTAGGTGGCACAGGCCCTGGATTCAGGAGGACCTGAGTTCAAATGTGACCTCAGACACTTACTAGCTTTGTGACCCTGGGTAAGTCACTTCACCCGGTTTGCCAGGTTCCTCATCTGTAAAATGAGCTGAAGAAGGAGATGGCAAGCCACTCCAGTATCTTTGCTGAGAAAGCTCCAAATGGCATCTTGAAGAGTCAGGACTGAACAACAACTTGCTGACTCTAAGCCCAATGTTCTATTCACTCCATCCTCCCAGCTGCCTGTTCTCACTCATCCAGAGCAAACGTAATCACAGATTTAAAACAAACAAAAAATCCCCCCAACCCTGATGTCATTAACAGTGCTTACGGACCTTGGACCGATCCCGTCTGATAAGAAAAACGTCAGCAGACTTCTGCAGATAGTAAGTCTCACCTGGGGAGGCTCCCAGCCAGAATGTGAGACCGGCCCTTGGGAGAATTGGAGAAACATCTCACCCAGTGACCTCTTTTTATAGATGGGTCTCCCCTCACCCTGCAGTGGCCTGGTTCCTCCTTGTGCCCCCTAGAGTAGACACTTCCTGAGGGGAGGCACTGACTGCATCTGCCTTTCTTTGGCTCTCCAGGGCTTAGCATAATCAGTGCTTATTGGTTGGTTTGGTGGCTGGGCACACATAGGAGGTAGGCTTAGGTTATCTCTAGGGCTAAAAACTGTGGGTAGAGAGAGGGGGGAGATAAAGGGGGAGGGAGGAGGAAGGGAAGAGGGGGAGGTAGAAAAAGGAGAGGGAGAGAGATTTTGAAAGCTCTTAAAACCCTGCAGCTTGGCAGAATGCTTGCCCTCTGCATAGCCCGATACGATCTCAGATCACAAAAATAGTCTCCTCTAGTGCCCACGTTGCAAAACCACTGTGCAATTTCTTGCCGTTGGTGATTTCTGCTGAGAAACAGCCACAGGCTGTCTGGTTTTAAGTCCAAATTTGGGCGAATCCCGGATATTTGGAAGCTCACATGGGCATTCCTCTGACAATGAGCTAGGTGACCCTGTCTTTCAGCCTGGGGTTCGTCATCTGTAGAATGGGCTTAGTGATCACCCCGGTCTTACAAATTGTTGTGAGGACCCGTGGGATGGCACACTGTCACCTGGCCTTTGGGTCAAGGACTGACTCTTGCCTCCGGGAATGTCACCAAAGTGAGCCACCCACCTCAGAGCCCAAGCTGGCACCCTGGTCTGGTGCCTAGATGTGTTTTCTGAGAGGCTCTGGCTGGGCACATGGGACTAAGGTTCTGGTGTCTTTTATTTCCTAAAAGCTAGCTTGGATTAGTCAGTTAATCAACACTTATCAAGCACCTGCTTAAGCAAGCATGCTGCCTGAGGTCAGAATCACAGGCCCCAAACTCCAAAGTCAACCCTCTTCCCACCACATTTCTGTGTCTGTCTTTCCTAATGATTCGTTTTTCTTTTAAACTGTTATCAGCATCTTCTGTTTTTACATCACCTTGACTTCTTGAATGCCCCCTGCCCTTACCCAGGGAGCCATCCCTTGTAACTCTTTTTATAAAGGGGTGTGTGTGGGGGGGGGAGGCAGGTCAGAAAAAGTAGCCAACACATTGGTGGAGTTTGGCCAAGTACTTGGTGTTCCACATGCCCCGCTACCCCAGACAAATAATATGATCAGCTAACATTTATAAAGCTGTGCTAAGTGTATTACAAAAGAACGTGCTTGTTACAAATATTAGGCTGAGCTTTTCTTTCTTTCTTCCTTTCTTCCTTTCTTCCTTTCTTTCTTCCTTTCTTCCTTTCTTCCTTTCTTCCTTCCTTCCTTCCTTCCTTTCTTTCTTTCTTTCTTTCTTTCTTTCTTTCTTTCTTTCTTTCTTTCTTTCTTTCTTTCTTTCTTTCTTTCTTTCGCAGGGCAGTGAGGGTTAAGTGACTTGCCCAGGGTCACACAACTAGTAAGTGTCAAGTGTCTGAGGCTGGATTTGAACTCAGGTCGTCCTGAATCCAGAGCCGGTGCTTTATCCACTGTGCTGCCTATCTGCCCCCTAGACTGAGCTTTTCAATAGCTACCATGTTTTCCTATATTAACCCTTCTCAATTCCAGTGCCCCCCCTTATGTATTTCTTGTTTATCCTGCATATAACTTGCTTTGTGCCTGGCTGTTTGCATGTTGTCTCTCCTGTTAGATTGGAAACATCCTGAGGGCAGGGACTGCCATTTTGTATCCCCAGTGCTTAGCACAGTGTGGACACACAGCAAGTACTGAATAAATGTTCATTGATTGATTAAGCTGAGTGTTTCTTAGGGCACAGGACCTGTGATTTCATTAGCGTGGGG
This sequence comes from Dromiciops gliroides, assembly GCF_019393635.1. Classification (NCBI taxonomy): domain Eukaryota; kingdom Metazoa; phylum Chordata; class Mammalia; order Microbiotheria; family Microbiotheriidae; genus Dromiciops; species Dromiciops gliroides. The sequence continues at coordinate 639,331,793 of NC_057863.1, forward strand.
AACTCCTAGATGAGAAACCCCTTCTACCTATGCAGATGGCCTCAGAGAATGGCATGGGCATTGAGAGGTCAATGGTCCCATGGACAGGATGTGTCAGAGCTGGTACTTTGAGTCCAGCCCAGGATGGCTTCTAGGCAGCTCGCTAGCCACTCTGCCACACTACCTCTCCCCCTTAGAGAAATGGAAATAAAGCCCAGCCCGGTGGTGTTTTCCTCCACTTTCAGAGCTGTTGCCAGGCACCTGTTAGTTTGAGGCGTTTTTATTTACTTCTCCAGATAATGAGAGACTCCCCAACTTGACTTTGGGGTGTGTCATTTGTGTGTTGTTTCTTGGGGTTGAATAAAAAACGTTGCATGGAAACTCAGGGGCAGCAGCTTTGGTGCCTTCTGTGAAACTGGGTCTGAAAATATTCCTCTTTCAAAGAGTTCCTCACCCACACAATCCGATCCAAATTTAAGTAAAAGTGTTTATTATTTGGCACACAGAGGCATGGCTGGGAGAAGAAGCCTAGACTTCAACTCCTGGGGAGGAACGGATTTATGGCATGATCCTCCCTGCACAAAGGAGAAGGTGATAGTTTTATAGAGGAGAGAACGGGGTGGGGGGAGAGACTTAGGACTGAAAAGTTACAGCTGTTTGAGGAATGATGATGCTAGCTATTGGGGAGTGGGATACACAAATAAGAAAAATTCCACATTTCTAATTTTTTTTTTTTAGTGAGGCAATTGGGGTTAAGTGACTTGCCCAGGGACACACAGCTAGTAAGTGTTAAGTGTCTGAGGCCGGATTTGAACTCAGGTACTCCTGACTCCAGGGCCTGTGCTCTACCCACTGCGACACCTAGCCACCCCACACATTTCTAATTTGAGATTATTGTCACTACCTGGTCCTTATCACATAGCAAACAGGACTGGCTCCCAACTAAGCTCATGCTATACAATTCAAGGTGCCCAGCTTTCTGGGTGTCCGTGACATGTCTGCTTTGTTGTTTTTTGTTTTTTTTTCTTTGTTTTGTTTTATTTTGTTTTTTGGTGAGGCATTTGGGGTTAAGTGACTTGCCCAGGGTCACACAGCTAGTAAGTGTGTAAAGTGTCTGAGGCTGGATTTGAACTCAGGTACTCCTGACTCCAGGGCCGGTGCTCTATCCACTGCGCCACCTAGCTGCCATGACATGTCTGCTTTGTTATCTGACTAACTAGTCTGGTTAATTAACTACTTTGCTTTTCTAAGGAAAGCGTAATCTCTAATTAACCCCAGCAAGTTGATCAACCATATTTCTCCATGGTCAGAGTGTCCCTCTCATGGCCAGAGTATCCCTAACTGAGCCCAGGTCTACTAGGCTTCTACTACACTGGGGTCCTGCTGATCCACCTGCTGCTACTTGGAGTGAATTGAAGGTGGGCCTGGGTAGGGGATCCCCACAGAAGCACAAAGTGCTGGGCTGGGAATCAGAAAGACTTGAGTGGAAATCTGACTTCAGACATGGGACCCTGGGCCATAACCTCTGTTTGCCTCAGTTTTCTCATCTGTCAAAGGGGAATGATGATACTTCCTACCTCTCTGGGTTATTGTGAACATCAGATGAGATCATTTTGGTAAAGTACTTAGCACAGTGTTTGGCAAACAGTAGGCATTTAATAATGGCTTATTGCTTTCCACTGAACCCCTGCTTCTCATCTCCTGGAATACCTTGTTTGGGTCTTAGTGTGAAGGTCTGACTTTCTGTTACTCTACATGGTGGTGGGGCGTTGGGGGGAGGCACAACAAATTCCCTTGTTGAGCATAGATCATGTTCTGCGGGCTGCCATCTCAGCTTGTGGAATGTGTCATACGGTGATTGATTGAGCCACTGTTAGTCGTCAGATTGATGGTCTGCCAGGCTGTGTGTTTAAATGTTTCATAATCCAGCGATCATTGAATCTCCTGTGGGGGCAGTGATGGTGGTTTTGTTTCCGTGCACCCGAACTCGATTTTAGTTGGCACCTACTATGTGCCAGGCTCCTGCGCTAGACTCTGGGGAATTTTCCCCCCAGACCAGTCCTGTGATTTCATCCTCTTGGGAAAAGTCCCTTTTCTTTTTCTTTTTTTTTTTTTCCGGGGCAATTGGGGTTAATTGACTTGCCCAGGGTCACACAGCTAGTAAGTGTTAAGTGTCTGAGGCCGGATTTGAACTCAGGTACTCCTGAATCCAGGGCCAGTGCTCTATCCACTGCACCACCAACTGCCCCAGGAAAAGTCCCTTTTCAACAGGGATTGGCAGCAGAAATCTTAGAGAACTGCCTGTGGTTAGAGAGATTAAACAAACCAGCAAAAGAAGGGAGCAGTCCCTGCCCCTGGGAAGCTTCCATTCTCTTGGGCAGTCGATCTGTGTACAGAGAAGTGAATCCGGAATATCTATAAGGGAATTGCGGGGGGCTGAGGAGAGTGCACACAGCTGGGGGCCCGGAGGTCAGGCAAGACGTTGGGGAGCAGTAGTGACCGAGGAGGGCCTTGAGTGCAGCTCGGGTGTCGGGGAGGGGGAGGAGAGAACTCAGGGGGTGGGGTGCAGCGTGGCTGCAGCGGCCGTGTGATTGTCCTCTGAAGCCTGACGCTGTGCTGGGGCCTCCTGGGATCTCTTGGGCTAAGAGCTGGAAAGGCAGGTTTTGCGCTGCTTAGAGAAGCCTGGGTGGCCAAGTCACCTGCTGGAACCTAACCCTTGCCGACGTCCCATAACCAGCAGCGCCTACCTTGTGCTCAGCTGAATTCTGTTGTGGTGGAAGAAGGGGCGGGCCCCAAGCCCTCCCGCTGATGCTTATAACCTCTGTGAGCTCCCTCTCTCTGGGCCTCAGCTTCTTCCCCAGTAAGACAAGGGGGTTGTGCTCCATAGTCCCTGGGGTGCCTTTTGGCTCTCCATCTGAGGGAACCTGCGATTTCTTTGTGAGGGCGAACACTGGGCCTTTGAACTTTTTAAGTGTGTGTATGGAGCCTGTGATAGAAGGTACCGGCGTTAGAAATCCATCCATACGGGTCCTCCCACCTTCCTCCCTCCCTCCCTCCCTCTCTCCTTCCCTCCTTCCTTCTTTTCCTCCCTCTCTCCCTCCTGTGCCTGCACAGCCTACAGACACATCTCTTCTGTGCAAATGCTCTCATAACTTTCGCCCTGTGGGACTCCATCCAGTGTGCCAGGCTCACTCCCCCTGTTCTTCCCTTGCCCTGACCTTGTCTGGTGCTGATAAGGGGGTGACCAGGAAGCCCTGGGCTTGGCTGTATTCGGATGATGAGAACAGTGTAGACAGCACCCGAAGGCTCGTCTGTCCCCACACTGTCCCTCCCAGAAGCTGGGTTTATGGCCAGTTATGGTTTCTTTGCATTGTGGGTTAGTGGTTGCTTATCCTAAGCTGAGATCAGAATTTATAAAGTGAATATTCGTCTTGTGATTGACTTTGGAACTCTGTGAACTCGTCCTAAATTCTTCCTCTGAGGAGGTGGCTAAAAAAAGGATCCTTTGCCAAGGGGGCTGGGGCGGCCGGTGTTTTGAAGTGTTAGCCCTCATTCATTCATTCATTCTTGGGAATTCATTAGTGCATGAAGCCCTGAGCTAGCTAGTGGGGGTGGGATGCTGTGCCTGCTCCCAAGGACCTCACGACCTGCGAGGGAAAGCACAGATCAGTCACCTTCCTGCTGGGCACCAGCCCTGAGCTGGGTGCCAGGGACATCGAAGGACAAGGAGGAAGCAGCCCCTGCCCTCAGGGCCAGGTGAGATCATGCATGGAGACAGTGAAGAGATGCACTGTGGTCCTTTGGGCTTCCTGTGCAGCCTCATGTTCAGGACCCCAAGGATCTCTCACTTGCCAAGGCCTGTCAGGCCCTGGTTAATTTACCTGCCCTCCCCATCCTGGGAGTTCAGATCCTCATTCCATGAGGAGGAAAGGGCAGGACGTTGTCTTCCCCCTTCTCCCCAAGCAAAGTCCTGCAGTCTTGAATCCCTCATGGTGCCTTGGTGACTCACAGGTATCTGTCATGGTTCACCAGGCAGCACCGGGGCCCTCACAGCATTCACATTGTGCCAAGGCGTGGGTGATAGTGCACTGGAGCTGGCCTCAGAATGGGCAGCAAGCCTACAGAGCAGCAGTGGGTCCAGGCAGGGCCACACTGTACCTTGAACAGAAGCAGGCACAGAAGGAGGAAGAAGCCCAGCTCTGAGGTTGAGGTAGGCCAGAGAGGGAGCCTGGCCAGGTAAGGTGAGTCATTCAGAGGCCCGCCACCCAAGGTTCCATGGGACTGCTCTGGGCCCTGTGTTTACAGCGCCTTCCCCCCAGAGGGAGCAACATGGGCACCACATGTGTATCTGGGCAGAAGATAGAGGTGGGCCAGGGAAAGCCATGGGGCCCCCCTGAAGAACTTGGGAGCAGGGGATCAGCATGGGAGAAAGGACACCCCTAATCCGCATCTTCATTGTTGGGGAAAGTGATGGGAAAGATCTGGAGAGCCCCAGCTCTGGGAAGGGTTCTGGTCATTAGAAAAAAACACCTACTATGCAAATGAGCGGGCACATGGCAGTGTAAAGATTTCTAGTCATTTCCCCCATTTAGAATATGGGATCAGTTCCCTCTTGGGTAGGAATGGAATAGGACCTACTGGCAGTGTTAGGTTGAAATTTTTGGAAAAAACCTCTAGATTCTTCAAAAGATTCGTGATCATTAACCTCATTCTAACAAAGAAGTGTGTCTGGGGACCATTTCTTTAAGTAGTGATTTGTGATACCGAGGGCAAACACGCAGCCCCGGGTTCAGTGGAGCAGACTGCGGCACAGCTCTGGGCCTGCTGCGAGCAGGCTCCTTTGCTCTGGCCATGGCATGCTTTAAGCCCGTATGTATCAAACCTCTTCGATACAGAATGATTCTGGAATTTGTTTTATTGGACTGTTCAGTTGGAGCATCGGTTCTGAACCTCATTTGCCCACTATTGGGGCCCCCTTTGGCAGTCAGGACCCCTTCTCAGAATCACATTTAAAGATTTTTTAAAAACAGTTCTTGGGGTGGCTAGGTGGCGCAGTGGATAAAGCACTGGCCCTGGAGTCAGGAGGACCTGAGTTCAAATCCGACCTCAGACACTTGACACTTACTAGCTGTGTGACCCTGGGCAAGTCACTTAACCCCAGTTGCCTCACCAAAAAAAAAAAAAAAATTAGTTCTTAGCACAGGGCCTGGCAGGTAGGGCCTAATCAGTGCCTCTTGGCTGACACAGGATTGCTAAAGGAAATCAGTTGTGTTGAAACAGTTGTTGTTTTTTAATGTTGAAATCCTAGTTGTTGGTTTTTAAAGAAGTTCAGGGTTCCCTGGGCCCTTCTGGAGTGATCCCTTCCCGTGAGAGATCATGGGCCATTCTAATCCCCATTCACTTAGAGTGGGGGAACAGAGCACTCTCAACTTTGTTCCCAATTCTAAGGCAGCTGTGGCTTTAACCATTTTATTGTGCTTTGCCTATCTGTTGGTGACCTTGGGTAAGAACTTTGGGCATATGTCGGTGATGTAGATAAAATATAAACAGGTCAGCAATCGAACGGTAAAGAAGATAACAGAAGATGGACGTTGACCTGCTGCTTCCTTGAAAGAAAAGGAGATTCAGCTCCAGGGAGACAGGGTGGGCCTCGAAGGCCGAGGACAAGAGCAAAGGGCTGTCTTTTGGTTCAGAGCACTGTCGCTGTCCGAGGAGATGGTCCGGGAGGGAGGATCATGGAGCAGAGCTTCTGGAGCTGGGAGGGGTCTTAGCCATTATCCCCCCATTTTATAGATGAGGGAACTGAGGCCCCGGAAGTGGCTCTGATCCCAAGTCCATTGTGCTTTCTGGGCTGCCAAAGCCCGCGAGGGCATCTCAGCTGGTGCAGCAGGAGAAGGGTGAGACAGAGCCCCCCAAGCTTCCTTTTCCTTTTATTCTGTCTCATCATTGAATCAAATGGAATAATCATTGCGAAAAGCACTGGGCACACAGCAGGCCTGAGAGGAGTGCTTGTTCTCTTGCTCTGCCCCCTTTTGTAATGACCACAGTCAGGAAAAATTCTATAACCAGGAGCTATTTCCTGCTCAGTAATGACTGTGGCCAGATGGGGGAGTCCCTTCTCGTCAGGATGCTGCCCCTGGGGAGACTGTGGACCCCATCTCAGTGTGTTTAGACGCATGACAAAGGAAACCAAATCTATCGAAATATCATTATCAAAATATGTAGGGGAAAAATGACCAGACCCTAGGCTAGGAGGCTCCCAGGCCCCTTCCAGTGTGGCGTCTTAGGAACGCCGATACTCAGATTACTTGCTCCTTTTTTTTTTTTTTTTTTTTTTTGGTGAGGCAATTGGGGTTAAGTGACTTGCCCAGGGTCACACAGCTAGTAAATGTGTAAAGTGTCCGAGGTCGGATTTGAACTCAGGTCCTCCTGAATCCAGGGCCGGTGCTCTATCCACTGTGCCACCTAGCTGCCCCACTTGCTCCTTTTTGAAGAAGAATTCTTTCCCCTGGCCTCGGGCAGTAGCTTCCTCATTGCCCCCACTCCGGCCCATCCTCTACCCAGCTGTTGGTGATTTCCCCCAACTGCAGTTTGGACCATATCACACAGCCCCCCCCCCCTTTCCTCAACAAACTGCAATGGCTCCCTATTGCCCGGGGCCAGATAGAAGTCCTCTGATGATGAAGGTCCCCTCCTACCTTCCCCCTCCAGGAGGCCTTTCTCCTCCCCACCCCAGCCTCTGGTGCCTGCCTTTCCTCCCCACCTTCTGTCTAGTCTGTATCCACGGCCTAAGTAATCACAAGTAGTCTCCCCAGTGGAATGGGGGCTCCTGGAGGGTAGAGACTCTTTGGGTCCCTTTTTGTGTCCCTAGAGGTCAGTGGATGGCGTGGCACCTGGCTCGTGGGCAGCACTTTGTGAAAACACCGAGTGACAATGTTGTCCTATTCCTCCTTTCAGGGCAGAACATGAAGCTGGCCGTCAGAAATAGGGCACCTCCCTCTCTCTGAAGGACTCCTCTTGGAGGACCCAGCCAGTGTCCATGCAGCGCTAGCCCGGAGGAGGGACTGCAGGCGCCGTCCATGTTGTCCTCCGTTGGCACCGAGAGCACTTCCTCACTTGTGTTGGCAGCATGCCTTCTTTGACCACGCCTCTGGAGGAGAAATCTCCTGGCCCCGAGGACAAGCCCAAGGGGAAATCCCTGTTCGGCCTGGGCTCCCTGGCTGGGAACCGGAGTGAGAAAATTGTCATTGCCAGAAGCGACAGCGCCCCCGATGAGAATGTCCTCAAGATCACCATAACAGAGACCACGGTCATTGAGTCAGACTCAGGCATATGGAATTCCCATGCTCTCCTCTACCTCACCTTGTGGTTCTTCTTCAGTTTTTGTACTCTCTTTCTCAACAAGTACATCTTGTCCCTGTTGGAAGGCGAGCCCAGCATGCTGGGTGAGCTAAATGGAGGTTCTTAGGAACCATCTGGGGCCTCGTGGTGGGGAAGGGGGCCAGGCACCACCCAGCTTTCTCTCTGTATGCCTTTTGTACGGAGCCTCTGATTTCTGGGCTGCATCGAGTGCCGGGAGCACGCTGTCAGGATGAGAGAGAAGGTGTTCCCTTGGCTTTCCATTTCAGAGAAAAGAGAAATAGTGTTCTTAATCTACAAGTGTGTGTATGTGTGTGAGAGTGAGTGGGGGTGTGTGTGAGAAGGCATGTGTGTGCACGTGCATCCATGTGAGAGTGTGTGTATGAATTGTGCATGTGTGGGAGTATGGATGTATGAGAATCTGTGTGTAAGAGTATGTGAGTGAGTGGGTGGGTATGCATGTGTGTGCGCTAGGGAAGGGTGGCAGACAGTGCAGCCATAAGCCTATCTGTGGAGGACAACCCTGGCCCTAACTCGATTCAAGCCCTCCTCTCCTCTCTTCTTTCCAGGAGCCGTGCAGATGTTTTCCACCACGCTGATTGGCTGTATTAAGATATTTGTTCCTTGCTGCTTATATCAACACAAAGCTCGCCTGTCTTACCCATCCAATTTCATCATGATAATGATATTCGTTGGACTAATGAGGTAAAGAATCTTTGTGGCTAAGAGCATAGTGGATTTTGTTTCCCTGTTCAAATCCTATTTTTACGTGGATTTTGTCTGTCCCTTCATTCCTGAATAGAGTCTTCCTCCCTCCCCTACCCACGGACCCACCTGTCCCTTAAGACAAGGTTTTTTTAAAGGGGCCCCCGGCCAAGCCTTGTGTCTGTTTCTGCCTCTCTATGACATTTGGCACTGGGCTAGTTGAATATGCCGACAGATAACCGTGGGTCCTTGCCTGCTTTGAACATAAACCCTTTCATTTAAAGCAGTTTCCAGCTTTTGCAGTCGTGTAATCCCAGGGATTCCCTCCCACTCCCGCCCTTGATTGCCTCCCCAGTCCTACAGTGGGCTCCTTCCAGCTTCCAAGCCAGCAGAAGCTTTTCATGTTACCTTACAAGATAAAACAGCTTTCCCTGAGTGACAGCAGCTCCTGTCACAGAAGCCAGTGGCCGGCCCGACAAATGGCTCTGTCTTTCTAAGGCCTTTTCATATCTGTTCAAAGTTTATTTTAATGACACACGTTTGTCACTGAGGCAGCAGGGTTCACTTGGGAGAGAGCTGCCCCTAAGAGCCAGGAAGACCTGGGTTCAGGTCCCTGTGACACTGGGCAAGACCCTTCACTCTGGGGTAGCTCTGAGGCTCTGGGTTGCTGGGAAGGTGCCGACCTGCAGCAATAGAAGGAGTTTCCCAACCACAGGCATCTTAGGTCTGGTCTCTGTCCCCTCTAATAGTATTTATTATGAGAGGCCAGTGAAGATGGGAAGACTTGGGAGAAGGGAGGCCTGGCCTTACTCCTCTGTGAGCCTCGGTTCCCTCCTCTGTAAAATGGGACTAATAAACAGCCCCTTTGTCACAGGGTGTTGTGAGGACAGTACTTGGTTATCCTCAAAGTGGGATGGAAGTACAAGCAGTTGTCATGCAGGAGAGGTGGAGATCAAGTCTGGAATACATAGAATAGCTTTGGGTTTTTTTTGTTGTGTTTTGTTTTTGCTGTGGGGCAATGGGGGTTAAGTGACTTGCCCAGGGTCACATGGCTAGTGAGTGTCAAGTGTCTGAGGCCGGATTTAGGACCGGTGCTTTATCCACTGTGCCACCTAGCTGCCCTTTTTACTAAGATTTTTAAAGAGCGTCTGTGTCTTCCTCTATTTACTATATGGTACTTGTTGCCCATTCTCCATAGAAGTTCTGCACAGCAGCAGGAGAGCCACCGTGCTGACCTCTGACCTGCTGTCCTTGATGTCATTTTCAGGTTCGCCACAGTGGTCTTGGGGCTGGTCAGCTTGAAAAATGTGGCTGTTTCATTTGCCGAAACGGTGAAAAGCTCTGCCCCTATCTTCACGGTCATCATGTCCAGGATGATTCTAGGAGAATACACTGGTCAGTGGTCGGTTCCAAATGGCCCAAGGTTCTGAGGTGGGGTAGGGGGCTACAGGACTGGAAGGCAGAGGAGATCTCTCCCTGGAGATGCAGCTGTCTAGTTAGCTCTTCAGCCTGGGGGGGAGGGGGGCAGGCCCTTGAGCCTCGGCCAGTTCCCTCTCTCTTTCCTTCCCTCTTGGTCCCTGCTGTTCACCTGGCCCTCTCTCCTACTCCTTGTCTCCTCTCTCTAGACAGTTGGGTTTTTTTTTTGACGGGGCAGTGGGGGTTAAGTGACTTGCCCAGGGTCACACAGCTAGTAAGTGTCAAGTGTCTGAGGCCAGATTTGAACTCAGGTACTCCTGAATCCAGGGCCAGTGCTTTATCCACTGTGCCACCTAGCTGCCCCATCTCTAGACAGTTTTACCAGCCTTCCATTAGGCCTCCCTGCCTCCCCTGGCTCTCCTCTGCAGCCAGTTCTTCACATCATTACAGAAGGAACTTTCTGAAGCTCAAATCTGCCATGCCACCCCTTGTTGGCATAGAGGCCTTGGTGTGTCCTGTCTCTGACACATCCTGCCCCCGGGGCCGGGGCAACTCGAATGAGACCAAAAGTGTAGCCTGCATTGGTGGACAGGGTAAAGTCACGGGGTCAGACTTTCCATGATGAGCTAAGTTATCAGCGACTTAGTCATTAAGTGAATATATCATCAGTAAATTTATCAGTGAGTTAATCTGTTAGAGAAACAGATGGGATTGTAGGTTGTGGGACCAGATTTGTTTTTCATCTAGGCCAGAAGCTATGGGCAGCAGCTTATGGTCTCCTTTCTTCCTCTCTCTCCCAATCTTTGTAGGACTGCTGGTGAATCTATCCCTCATCCCCGTTATGGGTGGTCTTGCACTCTGTACAGCTACTGAAATCAGCTTCAACGTCCTGGGGTTCTCTGCAGCCTTGTCCACTAACATCATGGACTGGTGAGACCCAAAGCCGTGGCGGGGGCGGGGGAGGGAGAGACAGAGAAAGCAGGGAGAGAGAGAAGGAGAGGGAAGAGGAGAGAGGAGACAGAGGAGAAAATGAAAGATGCATTGGGAAATCTTAGGAGCAGATGGTTTCTCCCTAGCTCTGCCATCAATCCTAATGAGTCCTCTACGTAGCAGCCCCTGTTCATTTGCCCATACAGTGCTATGGGCTGTTGATGATGCTCAGTGTCCATTTCAGATGGACAGTTCAGCTTGGGCATGTAGAGTGCGTCTGCTGAGTCAAAGCAGACGGGTCTTAGGTCCTCTCTCTGGAGCCTCCCTGTCCCAGGACCATCCAGGCCCTAGCAGAGGAGTGGCCGGTCTACACAGATGGAAGGAGGAGGCTCCCAGGGAGTTCCCCACAGGGATGAACTCACAGGCCGATTGGGACAAATGCCTATCCCAGCACACTGTCAAATTTTTGTGATCCCCTCATGGGGTGGTAACCCACATGGGGGACCCTAAATGGGGGGTAACCCACAGTTCAAGAAGCTTTGTTCTAGTCAACTTTCTCCATCATGAAGTTGCACACGAGGTGGAGACTTGCCTCGGTGGGGGGAGTTCCCTCACCCAGGAGTGCCCTGGATCAAAGAAAATCACAAGTGGAGGCCCTGTTCCCTCCTCTGCCCTGCCACATTCTTTGCATTGAGATAATATGGATGTAAAAGTATCTTTTGATGCTCAAAGTAAAAGAGAAATGTGCTCAGCAGACGCAGGGTGTAAGAGGCAGCATTTTTTTTGGGGGGGGGTGAGGTAATTGGGGTTAAGTGACTTGCCTAGGGTCACACAGCTAGTAAGTGTTAAGTGTCTGAGGCTGGATTTGAACTCAGGTCCTCCTGAATCCAGGGCTGGTGCTCTACCCACTGCGCCACCTAGCTGCCCCAAGAGGCAGCATTTTTTATGCCAGAGATATTTACTTTTGAATCATCTAACTCCAGACTGAGGTAATAGATTATTCATGTTGGACTGTTGTTGGGGGAGAGCCCGTGTTGCACATTTATCCAGCCACATGGTCTGTTGGGCCCATGAGAAAGTGCAGCTTCTTCCTTAGGAACATCCATCCCAGTCTATAGTGACGTGTTTGCTTTAGGGATTTTTAGGAATTATTTGCCCTTATTTCTAACTTGTACCAACGAATATTTTTTCTGGTTTTTTTTTTCCCTTCTCCTAGTCTGCAGAATGTATTTTCAAAGAAACTCCTGAGTGGGGACAAATACAGGTTTTCGTAAGTATCCCAGGCTTTCACCAGGGCCCCCGGAGGCCCATGACCCATTTGAGGGGCCAGAACTGCCCTGATTCCCAAGTGTCAACTACTCGTGTGCCGTGAATGAGTGGAAAAACCTGGCCAGTTACCCAGAGACCCCCTGGAGCTCTGTTAACAGTCACGAACTATCTGACATTAGGATTCAGCTACCCAGGTTTCTTGTGTGACTCAGTCTCCCTCATCAGCGTACAAGAAAAGCATGTTGTCAGTTGTCCAGGATGCTTTCTGAAGCCTCCTATCTAACATGTAAAGCAGAGTCATCATCTTGTGAACGTCAGCCAGCAGGCAGTTATGAATCACCTACCACATGCCAGACGCTGATTTAACTTGGGGGGGGGGCAGATAAAAGTAACTGTAGATATGAGATATGTACAGCATAAAGTGGAGCTTTTCTCAGAGAGGATCCCGTCAGTCAGCATGTGCCAGGCCTGGGGCTAAGTGCCGGGGAGACAAAGAAAGGCCAAAGACAGTCTAACAGGATAGTTGTCATTCCAATAAGGACAAAATATGACAAAATCAGTGGAAGATGGTCAGGTTGAGAAAGGCTTCCTGTCGAACATGGTCTTTGAGCTGGGCAGCACTAAGGAGGGAGAGCATGTCCAGCCTGGGGCACAGCCAGGACAAATATTCGGAGGCGGGAGAGGGAGCGTCTTGCAGGCGGGACAGCAGGGAGGCCGGTGTCACAGGACTGCAGAGTAGGTGAGGGTGGTGCGGTGTACAGGAGTTGGGGGATGGGGCCACAGTTCCTATATTCAGACCTGATTTGCTGTGGAAGCATGCGTGCGGTTTTTTCTTTATGCATCTTGTTATTATTTTCTGTGTGCAGTGCCCCAGAACTCCAGTTTTACACCAGCGCTGCTGCTGTGGTCATGCTCGTTCCGGCTTGGATCTTCTTCATGGTGAGACTGGCTTTGTGCAGAGATGAACCTTTGCTATTGACCATGGGGTGGGGTTTCAGGGAGCAGAGAGGCCGGGTGGTGCAGTACATAGAGAAGTAGCCTCGTAGTCAGGCAGGAAGACCTGGGTTCAGAGTCCAGCCCCTGCCACAGACTGGCCGTGTGACCAGGAGCCAGGCCCTCGAGGTCTTGTGCTAGGCTTCCCTCTAAGACCATGGGCGGCGTTGGTAGAGAGCATTTTGTGTGTCTCCGAGTGTGAGTACAAAGGAGATCCTGGGCCTGGGGCTTATTCCTTTTGTCTGTTCCTCCTCACCTTTCTTTAGGAGCTTTTGAGCCCAGTCAGTCTTCCTTCAGGCCGGAGAGCCATTGTTTCCTGTGCTATGTAGGATGTGTCCATGTTAGAAACGCAGCTAACAGGTCAAATCAGTATTGTGTAGCCCAAGTGTTACAAGCAGCTCAAAGAATCCAAGCAGGCAGCAAG